>NC_046189.1:42945038-43264646 GCF_011004875.1 Balearica regulorum gibbericeps
GCAGGCTTAACACAGAATAACCTGCACATTGGCAACGCCAGTTGTCAGTCCTCGAAAACATAAACCTGAAAGCTGGCTGCATTTCCCTGAAGGGAGAGCTCACGTTGCTACCTCGTCATACCCCGGCAGGAAATAAGCTTGCGCTAAGCTTTAGGCTACCAGAAAACAGCAGTTCCCAAATACGTGCCCTACTGATCTTTGCACCGTAACAGTGGCGCGTGGCTGCGGATGACGCCTCAGCTCTGCATGGATGCTCTAAGAGAAAAGCAACAGCATCCTCAGCTCTCCAGCAGAGACTGACACGAGCTCTGGCCTTCAAACCAGTAACCAAAAGGAACCAGCACACTCATAATTTAGCAAAACCCACATTCCTGGAAGGCCAAACTTCCTTCTTTTTCCTCTGATGGAAACAAAGCCGGTCAGATCGGTAGTTCACCATTTTTACTGACTCACGGGCAACAACATTGAGTGATACGCCACAAACAAGAAAAAACCCAAAAGAATTATTTTAAGTACATCTGTTTTAACTGTTTAATTTCCTGTGGCTAGATCAGTATCAAAGATTCTCTCAGACACTATATTGTGCAAAAGTCAGTTCAGAGTCTACAGATTTCTGATCCTTTTTTCATTGCTTACGTTCTTTGTGTTAAAATATTCAGATATAGGCTAATGCTACCTTGGAAAGTACAGAAAGATGCGTGAGCAAAATAATCAAAGTCAGGACACCATCTGAATGGCTAAAACGAGAAAAAATATTTAAAATTGTGTATGATAATTCCCTCCCTGCTCCCCTTTAATAAAATATCATCTTTGCATTTACAGGCTGTCAAAATATACAGACTGGATGACTTTACTGAAGATTTCCCCCCACACACACATACAACCAAGGGGCATATTTTATGAAGCAGTATTTCATCAGTGTGAAATACAAAGAACAAATATTGGTTAGAAAAATGTAGTGAAGTGGGAGCTCTACCACACCGGTCAAAGGCCATTCCAGAAGCATCTTCTACTTTGGTAAGAGAATTGGGTCAGTCAGAAGAGATCAACAGGTCGTGACTCTCAACCAGCCTCTCGTAAAATCTGACACAAAAGACTACGCAATTCACCCAGTAACTTAGAAAAGACATAATGGAGTTATTATTAAAAATGTATTGACAACCTAAAATAACACTGTTAATACTGAAAAATATTTAATTGAATCAGATTCTTAAAAATAAAGCATTATTGACTGGAAATGAGCCTGAGTTCAAGAGTTTAAAAAAAGTGACTGAAATAACAGACCAAGGATCCCTTTGGTTTATTTATTCTTGTTATGCTCATCTCTCCCACAGATGACGACTTGGAGTATCTGAACTCTGTTACGTTTTCCTTTCTTCCTGAGTTCGCACACCCAAATGCTGAAGTGAAAGCGCTTGTAAGGCCACAAAGAGTGCCCAAGGGACTACGGAGAATTTCACTGGCTTGCACTCTGTATTGGGATGGTTAACCCTGAAGCCAAAGGACATGCTGAAGATGACGTCGAGGCTGCATCAAATACCGTATTTTTAACCATGCACAGTCCCGGGGAGAAAGCTGCTGCATTAGTGCTGTCTAAATTATCCAAAATGAAAAAGGTTTGAAGAGCACCTTTTCTCCCTCCCTTATTTTCCTTTGGCTGCACATTTAGGCTGCAGTTCCTGGAGTATAAAGAATGTGAACTCCAGGTTTTTTCTTTTAATTTTTGGAGGAAAAAACAAGGAGATTAGAAACAAAAATATAAATGAAGGTAAAATTACTCCTTCAAAAGTCAGCAGTAGGAAAAACCCCAAACCACTACATGTACTGTGACAAACATTAGCAAGCATTTTTTGGGATATCCTTTTTAAAATAATGTGCAAACGTTCCTCAGAGAGAGATTTAACTCTCTCTGAAAAAGTTGCCCAAGGTCTGTAAGTTTTCAGAATTTAAAAAGAATTTAGATTAGTCATAAATCTTGCCTAAGACTCAAGGCAGACTTATGATTATAAAAAAAACCCCAAACAACCCCAAAATCAAAGAAATCCCATCCAACTCAGAAAAAATAGTATCCATCTATTTTCAGATATCAACAGCTTCTGCAGTGCAATTTAACTTCATCACCTTCCTGTTGTCAGAGTTACAAAGCATATAGGATTTATAACTTGACAGAATTACTGTTAAAGCCTTTTAACTTTGTCATTTACTTGCTTTTGATAGATTCTTTTTATCTTTCACATAATATGACAGTATGTGGTCGTATCATTACTGTATATGGAAATACTATATAGAGGCAATAAACCACCTGTTGTCTGAGTGCTTCGAGGCATCTCGCTTTTTCCTCCTCTTCACGCACTTCTTGAAGGGCCAGTTCCTTTTTCTCCAGCAACCGCTTTTCTAGCAATGCTTGTCTAAACTTTACCCTGCAACACAGCGTCCACACAAATGGCAAAAACATTAGTCAAGTGTAATTGTAACTTTCTGTTATGATATTTCAGTTTGAAAACTAGTCTGCTGTTTTCTATATTCACCTAATAATAATATGGTGGTTCATCAAAACACTTGAAAAATGCCAGAAATGCTTTTTCATTTGGATGTGTTATTTTTGTTGGAGTTTTTAGGGAAGGGGGTTGGGGGGAGTTCTTTGTTGGGGTTTGTTTTTGTTTTTAAACAGCTTGGCTAATCTTTCAGATTTCATTTCTGGAATGCAGATTTTTCTCTAGCATGCTTTATATAGCCCGGTTACTCTCCCCCCTCCATTTTCTTTGCCAAGAAGAAATGTTCTCTGACATCTGTGTATGGCAGAAGAACTCCTTCCTATAACCCTTTCCGTTAAAAGAAACACATCACTCCCAATCTTCTCACTGGAAGAAGCAAGGAAACTTGAGAATTACATCTTTCTTCAAAAGGGAAAAACTGGAGGTTAGCACAAATAATCCTGAAACTTTAACTATGGCACGAGTTTTGCTGGTCAACTTCTCACAATAGGTTTTTATTGTCCCAACGGTACCACCATGACCGTATTTTCCTAATAACCCTCAGTCCGCTGCCAAATGCTGTTTCTGATGAAGCTGTAGGGTATTCTTTGGTATGTCACTTCGGGTCCTTAAGAGTTGCCATTGCCATGCTTTGCATTCAGAGCATTATCCTACTTTTGCCCTTCAAATTTTAACTTTCCTTTAGAGAAATGGAGAAGAAGGAGCTGCTTCACCTACAGTAAAACATGTATTTTTATTTTCTTACTCTCGAAATTTTAGTAAGCTCAAAGGAGTACATAACTTGTGCTATAAACTGAAAAAATCAGAACTAAACGTAGAGATATGTTGGTAGCTAGAGAAGACCCCTGAATCAATATTCCAATAACAATTATCAGGACAAACAAATTTGTCCCAAGACAGTGGTACAAAGCTGCCTGAGGATGCCTCAGAGAGGCTTCCAGTTTCTTACTGTAGCCACTGTAGTTTAGGCAGATGAATGCTTACAATAATAATCCTCAGAGGTAATCTTGTTCTGGGAGAAAGTCTAAACTGCTTTTTATATGAAGAGAATTTAATAAAAAGCAGATATTAATATTTTTCTGAAAAATGACACAATTATGTTGAAAACCTTTCACTCTGCTTGATCTGACTACTATGATACATGTTCTAAAATACTCTAGAGTTATCAAGTATGAAATTCAGTAGCCTGGAAACTTCTGTAAATTACCAAGAAGGAAAACTGAGGTGCACTTGTCCAGGTCTGATTTCAAATAGTTTGTCTCTGCTGCAGAAGTTTTCACGTACATAGGCACGTAAAGCATTGCTAAAGAGAAACATTGGCTGGCATGCCCATCGCCAGTCTGAACAGGCGTACGCGATCGCAATCCACTGCCAAAGTAAGTGTCAGGCAGACCAGGGCCGAGCAAGGACTTGGCGTCTTGACGCAGCACGTCTTGCTCCCAAGAAGGTGGCTCGTGTTCTCACGACTGTTACCCTAAGGAGTCCATCATCTTGCTCACGCCGGAGAGACCGAGGCCAGTGTTAACAAAGATGAAGTTTCCTTGTCAGAGGGCAATGGCAGAGCTGTGAAATCTATGCGCAGGAAGGCAGAGAACCTTGTAAATACGTATTCAACTGCACACTGTGCTCCTAATTTGGAACATTGTTCCAGTACTTTTTATATTTGGCTCTAAATGTTTACTTGAGCTTTGATTTCACAGTGTCCACATCCAAATAAGGTTGTTAATTCTCTTTCACTCTATTATACTTACTAATATTTTAGCTACTATTTTGTCAAAGTAAACTTAATTTTATAGAAAAGCTTAAAATTAAAATGTCTTAATACTCAATTTTGACTTTAAGTACCACAGTAAGTAACAATTTTAATAAATCCCCAGCTGAAAAATGAGCTTAGCTGATTAGTTTCAGTCAAGCTACCTTTCTGAAGTATTGTGGGTACACACTTATGTAGTTTTTTGATAAGCATAATTTCATTAAAACTCTGCTTTCGGACATTGTCTCATAAATATTCAATAGGAACAAATGACTACTATGTTTATTATGAAAGCTTTAGCAAAACTTAAAAAAATTGGGTTATAACACGGGTAAGTTTTTTGTCCTATATCACAACTTATCCTTTCACTGTTGTCAGTTGAATAAATCTCCTATAAACAGTCAAAAGCATTATCGCAGTCTGCTGTCAAAGGCCCGCTCGTGTTTCCCCCCGTGACAGGCTGACTCAATGCACGGTGTCGCCAAGGCACGAGGCAGCTGGGATAGAGAGCAGCTCACACACCCATTCCAGCATTTCAGAGGTTCACTGGCTCCCATGACAAAACCGACGGATCCTTTGCTAATTAATCCATGCTGCAACTGCAGTCAGGGCGCTGTGGCTACGTCAGGGTGCACAGCCTAACCCAGCCCTCAGCTCTAAAGACGTCCTCAACTGCCACAGCACGAGCTTGAAGCAAAGCTGCCGTGAGCATCAACGCCGCCAGCAGCCCTCTGGTTCGCCCAGCTTTACGAACGGCGAGCGCCCAGTTACTTGTCCACAGCTTTTCTGGATTCCTTCTGCTCTGCAGCCCTTCAACGTGGAGCGCTGGCTGGCGTTTCGGGGGGTTGGTGAGAGCTGTGCTTCAGGAAGGGGAAAACCCTGAAGTGGGGAGAGAGGAAAGGCTACCTGCACGCGTTCCCGGCGAGGAACTGCTGCAAAGAGCGCAAGGGAAGGGAGGGATGCGATACATAAGCACCTTCACCCCCTGCATCTGATAAATGCGATAAACAGAGCTGCATGGCAATCAGCTGCCATTGCTCTGTTTCTGATGGTTAGTCAGATAAATTCTTGCAAAGAGCAATCCTTTCCTCCCGACTCTCCCACCCCTGCGCCCTTTCCATTCAGGGCCAGGGCTGGCAGCAGTTCAGGTGCTGGGTTAAAACGCTTGCAAATGTTTCCCACTCACTGCCTCACTGGAGAACAGGACCGTGCCAATCTATTTCTCATAGGTAGCAAGTAAAAATATTTGCACAATTTCATGCCAATTTAATTCTCGCCCTGCAACATTAATACAAAATCTATTGCTTTGGGGGGGAGCGTTCCTCTAGAATATTTTATGTATATTCAATCCATTCCATACCTAAGGGACCCGATGGAAGACCTGACTGAAATACACTGCATAGATTAGAAAAGGGAGAAGTGGACTCTTAGACAAACATTTGCCCTTTGGGACGCCAATTCCTGAAGCACAGTAAGACTTAAATGCATTTTGTAGTTCTTGATACCACATTAAGAGAGAGCTTCAAAATTTAGTGTCCTAAAGACTCAGGCACGTAGACCTAACTTAAACATCTAGGATAGCTGAATGCATGATCCTGCATACGTATAAAGGACCAGCAGATGTCTATCCGTGCTTAGAGCTCCACGTTCAACGGGCCACATGCAAACGTACCGTGTCAACGCCAACTTCTTACCCTCCAAGCGGTCCCACCAGCTACGTCAGCGTAAAGGGGTTAAGTCCTGCTGAACGCCAGTAAGGAGGACACACGCCATTGATGTAGTACCTGCTGCGTTTCTGGAGCATTGCCCTCTCTGAAGCTGTCATCTACTAAACCTTTAACTTTTACTGAAAAAACCCAAACACACGCATCAGAACTCTCTGCTTTCCTTTTCAAATGTGGCCAGCCCAAACCTTTTATGATACGTACCAGTAATCAGAGCTCTTGTCCAGACAGTTTTAGTCTCAAGTTCTTAGCCTGAAGGAGTTCAAATCTGCATTTTCTGCATTATCAGCAAGCATCGCACCAGCGAGAATATACAATAGTCCAGGTAAGGGCACCTCCAGCCCTGCTTTAATAGCTGGACCACTGTCACCAAACAATACAAAATGAATGGGAGTAGAAGAAAGCAAAAAAGTAGTACGATTTTTGCCTACTTGTTGGGGCGTTTGACAGGATCTGGGCAGATCTGGGTTCTAATCCCAGCCCTCGTGATTTTTTTTAACGCTGTTTTACAAATTTTGCGTGAAATGGCTGTTGGAGAGAGACTAGATACTCTGCTTGGAGCAGAAATCATAGCACAATCCTTCTCCTCTCTCCTGTGTTTCTGAATGCAGATAGCATTGCTTATTAGGATTTTGTGTTGAACTCCAAACTCTTGCCATCTTTTACTTGATCAACGGCTACAGGAACTTACATAAACTTAAACCCACTGGGGTTTAGGCAAGAGCTGGGTGGCCAGCTGCTCGGAAGACAAGAGTTCTAAGATACCCGCAACGTAAAACTGCGGCTCCCTAGGAACTTCCAGGCCAAAAAATGAAATGTCCAATCAGTTACATGTCTCGCTGTCAGACAGTCACTAAGCAAAGTAGTTGTAGAAAACAAATTTGGACTTAGTCACTTGAAATTCTACATCCAGTTTCAGGTGCCTTTAATCCTTTTCTTTGATCTGGTCTTTGCTCTGGCTATTCAGCATCTTGCAATTACCAAGTGAGACCTGAATAAATAGAGCAACACAGTGACTCTACGATAATAATTTCCTTTTTTATAAAACTGATTACTTAAAATTAAGTGCAACTCAGGATAACAGCAAACCATTTTTTAATATCTTCTTGTACCTATTAGAAAATCTATGCGCCATCCAGGCCATATCTTGTACTTGGAGTAGTCACAGTCAGCTCATGATCTGAAAATCTCGTCCTTTCCCAAGAAAGCCTGAAAACAGATCAGCTCAGAACTGCGGTACTGGCCTGTGCCATCCTTCATGGTCAGTTCTGCAGAGACTCAAAACCAATTTATGCGTTGCAACCGGTAAAACATGTAAGAATACCATTAATTTCTACAGGACTGCAGTTCTGCACTGTGAAGTCTTTATACCAGCGTGTCTACCTTAGCTCAGTACAATACGCGTTTTACAACGCCTTATACCATACTTGCAGCACTACAGTACCTAATAACAGTAACATCTCCCTGCCCTTCTATGATTAATGTTTCTGAAGGCTTTGAAGATGAAAAGCATTAAGTAATTTCAAAGAATTATTAATCTCCACAAACAGTAAGCATTTTTCTTTAAACTGTTTTATTTTGTACAGAAGTCAATTTTGGGAAACATAACGCTAAGCATTTACTGACTTTTGATTCATAATAGCCCGAAGGTGTGATTTTTTCCTTCCTGCATTCCTCAACAAACTGTGCCATTTCCTTATATTTTATTCTGCAACGTTTATTAGCATAAGAAAAGAACATTCCCCAACTGTATGGCATAGCGCAGTACACAGCTTTAAAGAAAAGTCATTTTTTCCTGATCAGTTCTGGTGAAAACTCAGTAATTCAGGTATGCGTGTTTCTTTCGCTATGAACTAAAATCATTGCAGGTATGTTTAAGGAACGGTATAGATATGTTTGTAGCCTAAGGACACAGACATTTAAATTTAGCTGTCAGCAAGGTCTCACAACAAAATAAAATCAAAGTAGTGTTGCCCACAGAATGTAGGAAAGATCAGGTTTAGTATTCTAATGCCAATGGTACTTTAACCCTGTTTTAATTACATTTTAATTACATTTCTGGTCCATGCAATTTGGTGGCTCCCTCTGTGTAAAAAAAAGTACACCTGTGATTTGAGAGCAACTATGACCAGACTACATACAGGGTTTTTTTATGCTCCTCTGACAGAGCAATTCCTCTATGAAATCAGGTATTTCTTCAACAGGTCATTAAAGGTCATATTCTGCAATGAAGTCTTGACAAAGATTCATTCAAACGTTAACAGGCTGAAGTCCTAAATTACATCAAACAGGTGGACAGCACCTACAACTAGATGCACAGTTTAAGACCCTCTAAAAGAATAATAAATATCTTTGAGGCTGTTAAGTGCGTAATGTGCTCTCACTTGCCCCTCGAACCAAACAAACCTGATCATAAATAATTTTGCAAAGTGGGAATGTAGAAGGTCTTATTACCCAGCTACAAGTAAAAAAAATCACGAAGGGAGATGGTTTTAATGTGTGTACTCCATCATGATTACAACAGTTTAGCACGTACAAAGGTCTAAAGCTTTAATGAATGTGAATTAATTCAAACCAACAAATAAATTGCATCCAGGACACAATCATGATGCAACCTTGCTGTATAGACTGGAGTAACTGCCAAACAGAAAGAAAAAAAAATTACTTATCTCAATTTGTTCTAATTTAGAAAGTTGTGACATCAAAGCAAATTAGATTATAAGAAGTTCCTATTGATACTATAGGTATTCACATTTAATTTCTTTTACCTTTCTCTGTCTTTAACTGCTTGTTCAGCCATTAATTTTCTTAATTCCTCCAGATGTCGTAGATCTTTCTTCTCCTGCTCTTGCCACTTGAGCTGTTTCTCAGCCCAGTACTTTTTCACCTAGAGTTTGA
Organism: Balearica regulorum gibbericeps; assembly: GCF_011004875.1. Taxonomy (NCBI): domain Eukaryota; kingdom Metazoa; phylum Chordata; class Aves; order Gruiformes; family Gruidae; genus Balearica; species Balearica regulorum. The sequence continues at coordinate 42,953,909 of NC_046189.1, forward strand.
ACAAATACAGTAAACAAAAGAACAATCATTCACAAGCCAAGGTAATGAGAACAAATAAAGTTAGAAAAGCATTAAGTTAAAGAAAATCAGATTTTGATCTTTTTAGAATAAAATTTATTTTTCAGAACAGTATGTGCTAACAAAAGATTTACTAGGAGAACAAGAGGGTGGGGAGTCTCCAGTACAGAAATAGTAAAATCAGAGTGCAGACAGTTTAATGTGAATATAATTTTCAGCTCTGCAAACTGAAGACTACCACTCTTATTTGCTCTTTGTTTTCCTACTCTGCCATCAAAACCTCCACCTACACTGGCTCAAGTGACTGTTCCTTGAGTTAAATGCCCTAGGTTAGCTCACACGGCTGGATCCGTGCCAGCCCGGTTCATTTTGGCTGAGGTGGAGTGCCCGCTGAGGAACAGGAGGAAGCACAGGAGTGGTCCTCACGTGAGCGTGGGGCTTCTCCAAAGCTGAGTGAGAAAGGAAGGCTTCAAGCAAGACTGAGAAACCTGAGCAGGGAAGCTTATCGGAAAAGATGAGGGGTTTTGGATGCAAAATGAGGAATTGGGATTTAAAGTAAATATCGCTGAAATGAAATTCTGAATTCCTCATCTGAAAAAATTCTACGGGATTCCAGTCCTAAAAGCAGGGCAGTTCTTCAAAGACCACTGGTGGAATTTGCAGCAAGCTTGTAAATCCCACCCTGCCATGACACATGTTACAGACGCTACCTTGAAAGAAAACTGCTGCAGTGGTACTTCCCCAAGTTTCTAACGGTGACGTGAGCTAACCTCACAAGCCACCAACCAGCTCGGAAGACTGATACAGCAGGTTTCTTTAGACACAGAAACAAGAATCATCTTCTCATTTTTGAAGTGCTGACTGCAGAATTTTTTAAATACAATTTTCAACAACATCTGAATTATACTGAAATTCAGTAGCATGACTCCAACACTGCATTCCTAAGGAATATATATATATAAAAAAATATTAGGAAAAAAAGTCCTTTAGTTTACCTAATTTCAGCAACTAATTTTCAGGAAGGGTTCAGACATCTGTAGCTAGGAACCTGTGTAGAAGTTCAAAACCAGAGGAATGTATTCAGGGCGTTTCATTCCTCCTTATTATGTTAATAATATAAACCAGTTAAACCTACGTAAGGTGATAGGATAGGACCATAATTCCCCAACTCAGCCTATGAAAGGTATCAATTATACTTATTGGCAACACGACGTTCCAGCCATTTCTTGTATCCTTTTGCCTATGGAAAACCCCAGCACACCTCGGTATAAGACCTCCTGTATTTCCTGATCCTGCAGCCTCTTGCCCTAACTGAAGCTAAGCTGACCTATCCTGCCTGTTCCAGTTATTAACACACAATAATAATAACAACAACACATAATAATGTAACTTATATTCCTGTAATCTCCAATGGGTATCATATATTCTCTTTTCTGCGTTATACTCCATACTCTGCTAGCCCAACAAGAAGAGTTAGGATGACGTGGTAGAACTACAAGGGTTAGTGCTCTTGCAGTTTCTCTTTGTTGTACTTCTCACTCTTTCATTTCCACTTTTTTTTTTTCCTCCATTCCACATGCAGGTACCAGAAGAGAAAGACAACCTGGGACAGAGAAATAATGACATACCTGATGTACTTCCAAATCAGAAACCACAAGAATAGCCAGAGAATGGCATGGTGCTTCATACCACCTCAGGGCTGCATGAGAAACCCCTTAATTCCTTAGACCTTACAGACTTCTTGGCAATTGCTATGACAAATAGAAAGAGAAAAGCTACAAAATTCACTAAAAATTATTGCTTCCAACCTGGCCTTGAACACTTCCACGGAGCCAGGGGCAGCCACAGCTTCTCTGGGCAACCTGTTCCAGTGCTTCACCGCTCTAACAGTAAAGAATTTGTTTCTAACGTCTAATCTAAATCTACCCTCCTTCAGCTGAAACCCATTACCCCTTGTCCTGTCACTACACTCCCTGATAAACAGTCCCTCACCATCTTTCCTGTAGGCCCTTCAGGTACTGGTAAGCCACAATTAGATCTCCCTGGAGCCTTCTCTTCTCCAGGCTGAACAACCCCAACTCTCTCAGCCTGTCCTCATAGGAGAGGTGCTCCAGCCCTCTGATCAGCTTTGTGGCCTCCTCTGGACTCTCTCCAACAGCTCCATGATGTCCTTCTTGTCCTGGGGACCCCAGAGCTGGATGCAGCATTGCAGGGGGGTCTCACCAGAGCAGAGTAGAGGGGCAGGATCACCTCCCTCGACCTGCTGGTCACACCTCTTTTGATGCAGCCCAGGACACGGTTGGCTTTCTGGGCTGTAAGTGCACACTGCTGGCTCACGTTGAGCTTCTTGTCCACCAACACCCCAAGTCCTTCTCCTCAGGGCTGCTCTCCATCCATTCTTGACCCAGCCTATAGCAGCACTTAGGATTGCGCCAACCCACGTGCAGGACCTTGCGCTTGGCCTCGTTGAACTTCATGAGGTTCACATGGTCCCACCTCTCCAGCCTGTCCAGGTCCCTCTGGATGGCATCCCTTCCCTCCAGCGTGTCGACCACACCACACAGCTTAGTGTCGTTGGCAAACTTGCTTCCGCTGTCCGTGTCACTGACAAAGATGTTAAATAGCGCCGGTCCCAGTACCGACCTCTGAGGAACAGCTCTCACTGGTCTCCACTTGGACACTGAACCATTGACCATGACTCTGAGTGCGACCATCCAGCCAATGGCTGCTCAGCTATAATTTCTTTTCTGCTTTTAGTAAGTGTTGTAAATTGTTTTAGTAACAACTTAATCACATTGCTGTAAGTATGGATGGTTTGGGGATTGGTTTTTTTTCCCCCAGCAAGGAATATCGCTGCAATAGATACCTCTACTGACATGAGAATCCATCATATTCTAGGGTGTCTAACTGGCCACGTTGTAGTCCCATCAGTAAACGTTTGCTCCCAGTAAGATATGTTACACAGAAACATGGCAGATAAATAAAGACAAGACGGTAAAGTCAGAAGAGAAAACATGATAATGTAGATAAAGATTTTGTTTTCCTCCTCCACTTGCACAAGCTTTCTGTTGTGTGACACGTACTGATGTCACTGAAGCCTTCAATATACATCATGAAAATACTCTATTAGGAACAGTTTAGCCTTGTTCTCTTAACTTGGCTTCTACCTGACAGGTTATAAGAGCACAGCTCTTAGTGACCCTTCTTGCAAACGCGTTAGCATGAGCAGTCCCGCAAGAGTAAAAGAGACTATGTACTCATCAGCATTTGAAAGACAAAGCAGTAAGAATCTATGACATTCTCCAACTTATTTTTTCCAGAAGTAATTCTGAAGTCTTAACAAATACATCACAGGTGAGTTGGACTCTAAGCAAGACAGATTTCAGTGTAAAAAATAATCAGAAAAAGAGGTAAAATTTTAATAAAAACCACTCCTGGATTTTTGCCCTATCATTAAAATAAGAAGGTCAACACAAATACACGTGACACAGCTTGATTTTCTAAAAGCATTACGTTCACTATAGTGGATTTTTTATTTTCTATTAAGCTGAAGTTTGGGCTTCTGCGTCAAAGCCATTTCCTAAGTAGTCACCACACAAGTACTTAGAATAACACAACGTACATTTCTGGCATCCTGAAATGGTTAATATTACCATTGTGCTTCAGGCCCACTTTTAAGGTCCTTGTGCTGCAAAGTGCAGTGCGCTATCTTGCAGACAATATACCGCAAGGCTCATTTGCTGCATTGCAGCATACTTAACTGCAGCATTGGAAGCCTTCATAGGCTTTGCCACATCGCTAAAAAGCACAAATCCCTAAGTTAGAAATCCAGTTGTGCCTCTGCGCTGATTTTTTGTGACACGGAGATAGTCACATACGCTTATTAGTTTACACCTTTGGTTTTTTTTAGAAACGTAATGAAGTAACATAACTGGTGTAAGAGCAGGCAGCTTTAAAGCTAAAATGGACAGTAGCAAGAGTCAACTAACCATTTGCTCATCTCTGTACTAATACTTAATACTTCACAAGAATACACGGTAGTGAGATCAGGTAAAGATTTTAAAGGCAAATGTGCACATTAACATATGCAAAAATGTACAAAAGCATCTCATACTTTCTCTTTCTCCTGAGCTCTACGAATCATTTCCTGTTCTTTTTGTAGCCTTTCTTTCTCATCTTTCTTTTCTTTTCTTCTGGCAGCTACAGCAGCTTCTAGTTTCGCAGCCTCTTCCTGCTGCGCTTTCCACTGTAGAACCTGGAAGAAACGGTTGAAAAGACAGTCCTGCAGCAGACTTGTGTAATACCGTGACCCTGCCAAACCGAGACTAGGAAGGAAACCCATATAAGCCACTTACAAACTAAGATTTATAATCTTATCAGCAATATATAACCACTTACTTAGCACCACCTTTCCACATGTGAATGTGCCGTTCGCAGCTGACTGGCATAACGTGAAGAGACTAGGTAAAATTGCCAAAACCATCTTTGTAACAGATCTTAAATTCGGTAACATGTAAATTCCTTAACAAACCCATGAACGAATGGAGACCAACGCTAACAGACGACAGTCTGCTCGCATCCTTCAACGCGGGCATTTCTGGAACAGCACTTCGCTTCCAAGCAGGGCTCTGCAGAAATCAGCGGACTCCAGTGACAGAGACCTCACCTTTTGTCAGCTTTCAAACTGTGCAAGATTAGTCTAGGAGCCCCGACAGCTGACCCAGGGCCGGGACCTGGTACACCTGACGTCCCACTCTTCCGCGGGAAGCGAGACCCCGGCTGCAGCTCAGCCACCCGGCAGCCGCCCGCGCCGTACGTGAAGCATGAGCAGAGGCGCGGCAGGGACCGGCTCAGCGGCACCTCTCGTTACACACAGGGCCTGCCATACTTTATAAAACACGTCAGGGACGGGATGGATCGCTTGGCTCAGCATGCCAAAACTCCATTCTTGACATATTCCTGACACGCTGTATTGGTTACACAAGGCAACACGTCCTCAGTAATGGGCAGTGACCTATTTTCAGTGTTCTCGAGCACGCCGTTCTCAGACAGCGTGGATCCCCGATTTACCTTGGTGGTGTCAAGAGCAGTTCTACGCTCATCTGTTTCACATGGGTTTCAACAGGATTAACGACGTCTCCTTTTTGTTGGCTGGCCAGCTCTCTTTGCAATGGATTTGTCAAGTGCTAACAGAACTCCGTATTCCTCAAAGGAACAAGCATTTCAGCCATTTTTCGTCTGGTTTTCTATGCTACAGGAAGTACTTTAATACTAAAATATTAAAATACTTGACACATTTTTTCCACCTTCACTGCATTTCACTAGCTGTGTGCACAGACTCTATTAATTTTTCTGCTCTGTGCTTGTGGAAGGTTTTTGTTCAGAAATCCAGCGCTCCCTGTGGTCCCAGGTTCTCAGTGAGCTGCATCTCTGAGCGATGCCATGTTTGCCCCAAATTTTGCTTAAATAGCAATTATATTTTGGTCTTTGCAAAGTGTCCCAGTAGATTAAACACTGATATGACTTTTCATGTGGTGCAAAGTAATAACATGAAAATAACATGCAGTTTTAGAGTGGCTGTAAAATTAAACTCTTTCTTTATTAAAAGATTTAAGGATATCTTGTTAAAGAGATACTCTGCCTGTAATGAATGCCATATGTACACGGGACTAAGCAGTAGTTACTTTTGCCTCCTGCAACCTGAGTTTATCTTTAAAAGTTCAATGCAGTTTGCCGCAATACTCAAGCATAAGCATTAATTGGTGTGGTTTTATGCTGTCATAAAAACTACTGAGTTTTGGGGTTCTTCAAGCAACTTTCGCTTACACTGTTATTCACCTAGAGTACATACAACTTTTTCCAGCTTCAACTCCATCCCCAAAGTTAAGAACTATGATTTAGCTGAGCATTAAACTCTTTTTAACCTATATATAAATAACAATTTATATATAACTAGTATAATATTTTATAACTAATTCTCAGTGCAGGTCTGGTCATAAATGTGTTTCACCTTCTGAAATCTCCTTTCTCTCCTTTCTAGAAAGGAAGGAAAAAAAAAAGCTAGGAAACAGCCATCTTTACTAATTAGATGTTTTACAGGAAGAGAGCAAAGGCCCAACTCAATAGTTATTCTTACAACCAGGAAAACTTAGGCAGCTAGGAGAAAAAAAGGCACAAGATCCTGAAAACCCAAACCTCTCCTCTTCCCTCCTCTCTCCACCGTATTAGGACAATGCTACTAATTATTTTATGGGGCAGCGGGGTGGAAACAGAGATACGTTTGTCTGTGCCAACAAGTATTGATGGCACTGAAGGAATGTCAAAAAATGTAGTGGGATGGTCTGCAAGGAGGGAATGCAAACGTGCATACATGGATGCTGCAGTTGGGCACGGATACTTGAGAATGTGCAAGAGGGATCAGTTAGGACACATACATGCAAACTGCACGTGTCCATATGTATTTGAGTGTGCAGTAATGTAATGGCAGACAGCACAGAAACAGCTATTTTTCTTTTAGCTATTCTTACAAAATGATTTCAAACTGGATTTCAAACTTGTACAGCATGGAAAGAAAAATTAAAAATGTTCCTGCAGTGCTCCTTAGCACAGATACTGCTCTTCATATATGATCTTTCTCCTCAGAATTTTGAAAATGTTCCCTTAAACAGGATCTCACGTATATAATACTAACAACAACAACAACAGTAATTGTTAATGAAAGACACATTTGGTAGAGCTTCTTTGGCAGTGGTAAAACTATTCCTTCATTCCTAAAAAGAAAAAAGCACAACTCCCCCACCCCGCCAATCCTTTACCCAGCCAGCCATGGGTATGTAAGCTTTCTATAAGAACTGGGGAGCACACCGAGCCCTTGTGGGACACACAGAACACCTGTTCTCCCTCCCCTCGGTTTTCCATTAATTAGAAGTGACATATTAACATAAATAACCCTTAGACAGAAGTACAGTAATATAAATACCTCTAAGCATTTGCATTAAATCTTTTCATTTTTTCAGAAAAGAGAACTAAATATGACTGGTCCCACTCCAATATATACTGCATATGAATCATTTAATTTCTTCAAATAGGTTATTAAAAGAAGTACTGGGCAAAAATTTTTGCTAAGTAGTATGTTTCCCCCCAGTAATATCATGCTTTTGGTCATCCCAAATACATTAATGAAGTCAAGCAGTATGTTCCAAATAGTTTCCAATTTTTTATTTAATGACTTGATTAATCAAGACTGCCATATCACAGCATAAATACCTTGAGCCCTTTTACCCAGGCTGCGGGACATCCACATTCAATTCTTTATTCTGTAAAAAGGAATCTGAAGCCATGTTTACAGTTAAAATTATTCCAGGTTGCAGAAAACGGAGCAGCTGAGGTTGGAGGGACCTCTCAAGCCCATTGCTTCTCCTCCTGTCACTGGGCACCTCTGAAAAGACCTGGCTCTGTCCTCTTTGCACCCTCCCTCCAGGGACTTAGACACGAGCCTTCTCTTCTCCAGGCTGAGCAGTCCCAGCTCTCTCTGCCTTTCCTCGCAGGAGAGCTGCTCCAGCACCTTCAACATCTTAATGGTCCTTTGCTGAACTTGCTGCACTAAGAAAGAAATAATGAAACACTTTTTGAGGCAGGGACCTGTATCCAGCTGTCCCCAATATTAAGAACATCCTCATTTCTAGACTAGTTTGAACCAGGGTCTTCTCATTCCTGACACTATAGCTGTTCCACTTGAAAATCACCAAGAAGCAGAAGAGTGTCTCTTCCAGTGTCCAGACGTTCACTTGGGAACGTCTTCTCTGCTGTCCACTGTCTTCTTTACTGTCAAAGAATTATTCTGGTGTAGAGAGGAACACATTTTCTCTGTAGTTCAGTCCTCACATCATTCTCCCATACCAGTTCCCATACTCGGTTCTGGGACTCAAGTCATTCTCTCCTGTCACCCGAGATCTTATTTCTGTAAGTTTGTTCACAAGTTAAAAACATCAAGTCAACAGGCAGATGCTGTAAGATTTAAGCAAGTTCCAAGAAAAAGAATCAGGCATTTGGCTAAGTTTTTAAGCATAACAGAAATGCGTTTGCTTGAGGAATATGCAAAGCAAGGATTCTTGTGATGTAGTTCAGCGTAGGGGCACTGCCAAAAGGGCAGGAAAGCAGCAGGTAAGAGGATCTAACACGCTTTCTTGGGACAGTTGTCTGAAGAGAGCCACTGAAGGTGAGGGATAGTCACATATAAGGAGCAGGACGTATTCAGACCTCTATTTCAGGGTTTTCTGTAGTTCTGACACTGATAACAAATTCAGCACTAGATGGGGTCTAACCAGCTTGCTTAGCTGGGCAAGAATGAAAATCGATAAATGAGGACTTAAGCAAAAAATTGCTACGTGGCAAAGGTTTATTAGAGGGATCCTACAGAGGAAGCCAGCAGGTATGGGCCTCTCTCACACAGAGGGAATGACAAACGGATTGGTATGTCTAAGCCACACCAGAATAAGAATACCATCAAGTGGGGAAAGAAACCCACAGCAGCTCCACATCCTAAAGCAAGTTCCAATGGAAGTGTCAGCAGAAGAATATGTATTGCTCTTAATGAAAGCAGACAATTACAATTTCTATCTGTCCTTCTAAACAGAAATATAGAACAATAATAAAAATAGAACGAGGATTACATGAGATGACCATACTAGCAGATAAGAGACTTCTAGAGGGACGGTGTAAATTTTCACAAGACCCTATTTTCTTGAGCTTAGCTGTAATAGCTGAAGTTTCACCCACACTGTGAAACTTTTAACACAAGGTCTTCGTCTAAATAGAAATTTTTATTTAGCAATTTTGACAGTGGTCTGCTCATGCATTTTAGCAGTTTAAGAATCTAAAATAAAACGCTAAATTGTTTTGGTTACCCTTCACTTGCTACACTAATAAACTTAAAAAGGAATGTTTTGAAAATGAATATGGAAGAACATGCAATCATTCCTACCTCACTTTTGAAACAGACTGAAGCAAAAACATATACATGAAGCTTTAAAATCTAACAACAAACAAAAAATGAATGAAATCTGCTAAAAGTCTACTCAGATTGGAGCTAGAATAAACTGCAGAAGCATTTAAAGGAACTATAGACTTCTGGAATAACATCATTGAGATTTTGTGAACTGAAATGAGGTAACCATCAAACTATGTAACAAAACAATTGCTTTTTTAAAAACTTGTATTTTCCTACACCCTGGTTCACACTCCTTTCAAATTCTCTCCAATAACGAGATATGCACCAATGTAAGCAGGCTGATGGCACAATGCAGCTTCAGTTTTCTCCACCTCTGAGAATCCTCTTCATCCTTTATTGGTCTTCTCTAGATGTTAATTTACCCATTAACCAGGGATCTTATTTAGTTGTTTGATTGCAGCCATTAGTTAGCATGGCGAGTCCATCAAACTGGTCTCAGTAAGAGCTGCAGCTGATACTTCAGGGGAACTGCTGACTGGATGTTGAGAACAGAACTGGCCCAGACAACAACTGACTGAAGGAAAGCAAACAATGACAAAGCAGTAAGCAGATACAGATACTAATCTAGTCTAAAACAATCTCAGGCCTCCTTATTCATTCATTTTGATTAGCAGTTGTTTGCATGGCATATTTTACACACCAATCTCATGACAGGCCATAATCACTCTCCCTGGTTATTTTCACATAGCTCTTCTGGTAAAGCCTTTTGATTCAGGCAGAAATCAATACTGGGGCACAATCTAGATTTTCAACAGGTTTCATATGAACAAGCGAGCATAACCAAGCATCAAATGTATAACTTGACTCTGCTGACAACACATTAATCGTGCAATGATGTGCCAATAATTCAGTGCATATCTCTGTTACCTTCTACAATGCTGTCTACACTGCCCTAAATCACTCCTAAACACATCCATTTATTCAGTGGGAAGAATCTGCTTTCCATTTTTATCTAGTTAGGTTTTTTGAATGCATGAGCCCATTGCCAATCAAGAAAACAGGTAATGACAGAGGGAAGAAAAGTTTAATTTATTATACTTTCCCACAATATGCATTTATTCTTTCCTGTAGGCAGCATATGAAGCTAGTTTACATTATCCCTGCCCCTCCCACGTTCATCTAATCCATGTCTTTTCATCAAGGCAAAAAAGGAGGCACCTCCTTTTAAAAAATGATTCACAATTGCAACAAAAAAGGAAACATTGGTAAAAAACAGAAAAGCACTGTTTGCATAATATTTACAAAATGTGATTCAGCAGGTTGGCATTATGCCCCATCTTCCCCACACGAAGAGTTAAAGTCATATAGGACAAAATGTTCTTAACAGAGCTGAGCTAAATGAAAGTGCTTTACTATGTAAGAAATATCAAAAATTAGGAATTGAACTGTTGATTCAAATGTCAATATATTTCACTTTTTAAACCACATTCGAACACTAAAACATCTCTCTGCTAGAGAGGAGGTGTCCCGCAGTCTCGTGAGTTTGTGGGCCAGCCTGCCTATAGAGGAGAACTTTAAGGGAGCACCATCCCCAAGTGGCGGCAGGGGCCAGAATGAAGAGAGTCCCAAACCGGTCCCATGATCCATATTGTCACAGGTTCAAAAATCAGGAGCTAGACTAGCTTAAGTCATGGTAACAAAGGATACAGTAGACTGCCTCTTACAGAAACCCAGCCGGCATCTGTATTTACCTTGCAAACTACGCCTGGCTGTGAGTTTGTACAAGACATGGCACCCTGGAAAGCCAATCCTATCTGAGAGCCTGGGGGTGCTGCTGCAAAATAAACAACGACGACAAAGGGCGGGCACTGAAATGGAGCAATCTCTGTGGCATGCATTTCCATACTTTTAATATTTTGCTGTTCAAAAGTGACTACCTGATGCTGAATTTCCAGCATTCCTACAATTTAAGCTTTTCCAGAAAACCCACTATATTCACCAGGTTTTTCCTCCAGAGGTAGTATCGTACAGATGTGAAGAACAAGAAGAAATCCCGAACAATAATTCTGATTCAATCCTAGCAGTAATCTGGGACCACAGAACGCACAAAAAAAATTAGTGTGTTCTTGATTCCTTCATTCCTACAAGTGCAAAATCAGAAGGGTAGCGTTTACTGTGTCGACAGTAAATGTTCTGTTTAAATATTAAAAAACTCTAGTAGTTAAACTAATATTCAAAATACACTAAAACCTGGATGCCCTATTGCCTGTTTTGCAAAAAACCCCTTACATTTTAGCAGTATAAGCACTGCCAACATTAAGTTCTGAAAGTTTTTAATTACAACCGGCATTTCAAGTACATTTCACAGCTCATGCATTATTAGAGGAGCTTTAGCCAAGTGAATTATTAAATTGCTGTGCAGAACAGAATGGGTACATACCTATTTTCAGTTCATTATTTCAATATTGCATATTACAATAATGTAAAGTACACTGCAAACTAATTAAAGTAATAAATTAGTTCTTTCACTCTAACATCTGAATAGTAATAATGTATTTACCACATACTTAATGCTACAGATACATCTCTTTTAATGCCAAAACAACTTTTGAGATACTTTCCTTGGGAATTCCCATTAAATTAGGACATGGTAACACAGCACCATGTAAGGTTTTCTCTTTAAGCAACACTGACTTACATTCTAAACAGATCTTGAAGCTGCCAAGGGTGACACAAGAGAGCTGGCATCCAGCTCCTTCTAGCAACTAAACTGCACAGCTCGGTAAACAAGAACACTGGACAACTGACTCGTGTAGGGAGGGTCTGCGAGGTAAAGGTCATGCAAGGAGCAAAAATGAGGCAAAAATACCCTACAGACAAAAAGGACATAAAACGACCAGGAGGAACAGTGTCACAAAGCAACTACACAGAGCTCCAAATCTGTATTTTTTGCTGGCTACACTGTGCCACACAGATATAATAAGCTGCTAGAATTCAGATTCTAAGCAAGAATTCCCAATACTCCCAATAAAGCCAGTACTGTGCCGTAACTAAAGGCATGAAAAGAAAATCCTCAGATATCCCCACCCTGATTCTCTCTAGCTCACTCCTTGAACCTTATAAAATGACCCAATCCCAATACATTTTCAGAATCTCCCACAGCTTTATTAATCTCTGAAACATTTCTGCACACTGTTCCTTAATGTTATTATGCTTTGCATGTTTTTTCTTTCTTCAGACTGTTCACAGCTGATTCCAAGAACGCTTGGAAAAAATTTTAGAGGGTCTCTCCAAGAAAAATAACTTCACAAATAAAGATGCTACACATCACAAAAGCACCACCACAAAATCTGAATGAGTTGAGGGAGCATGCGGCAGAGTGCTATTCCAGCACTGGTGAAAGAACCGGCATTGTCATGGTGGCGCACCGTGCAACTGAAAGCAAGAGCAACTGCAGCAGGGTTGCATGCTCAGAAATGTTGAAATGGGATTGTAAGAATACTAGAGATTCAAACACTATTTAAAGGAATTTGATATAAAAAAATCCTAAGCATAAAACAAGGAAACAGAGAATGCATCTACATATATTTGTCCCACAGTTCTCACTGGCTGTTCTGCAAAGTGGGTAGGAAATCCCAACAAGTAACAGCCACGAAGCGTTATTTCATGTTTCACAGTTGGGACAGCACAGGCTACCTGAGCTTAGTGTTATATTGTGCATGCCATCTGCACCAAATATTGGTATAAGTAGCAATAAAATTCCTATTGTGTGGCAAAGCTCCACGTTAAGCTACTGAAGGGACCTTTGAAAACAGAGAACAAGGTCAGCAGTTTGTCCAGATAGAGCCCATGCAGTCATTCAGAACCATGAAATAAGCTCTGGAAAGGCTGAGCACCAAATTGCATGGGAAGGCACACCCACTCCCTTTGCATAGGATTAATCAGGCTAGAGTCCTCTAGGTCATCTAAGGCTTTCCTACAGCTACTTACGCTGTGCTCATATGAAGCTCAAAAGAAAGAGGAAGCTTGGAATCAATGGAGTCCAAAGGCACAGCAAGAAGTGTCCACAGTTCAGATAACCAGGCTGATCTTCTATTGCCAGGACTAGCTCCTCTCCTTTCTTACCCTCCTTCCCAACTTCATTGCGTCATCATCATCTTCTCTGGCCAGCTTTTCTGCCCTGCTTCTCAATGAATGTAGAATTGAGAGTTACCGCATTTATGCTAAGTCAGAGATACCTCTTCATCTTTCCAGATGGAAGCCACAAGACACAGAGGGGAAAAAAATGCCTCTTAATTGCACGTTTGGATTCAAATCACATCAACCATGACATTTTTCCTTTCTGTTTTTAAGATAAGGACTGCTGCCTCAGAACAAGTTGGTGGTCTAAGGAATTCTATTTACAGAGAAAGGGCCCTTTTAGAGCTATGCATCTCTAGTGTGTCCTGAAAACCAGAATTAAGCAAAACAGATGTAAAAGGTGATTAAGTGATAAAAAGTTATGGGCTAAAGGAATTACAGGATTGCAACATCAGGTCTTCCGTAAAGATATTCTTCTCCGTTCAGTTCCTAATAGACACATCATCCAGTCAATGAAGATTTAATAAATTTGGCAAACTTCTTATTTCCTCACACAAGAGAAGGTCATTACTTTATTATAGAACTGGCCAAAGAGCACAGTCAAACTGAGATCACTAGAAGATTAACATGGAAAACTCATTAAAAGGTGACTTTCATTACCAGCAGTGTAGCCTCTTCACTTGCAATATAGATTAGTCGTTAATACTTCAGATAAAAGTAGTGCCTGCTGATCTATGTCTCTTGCCTGAGCAACTCCCTTCCATTCTAAGGTGGAAAAAACCAGAAAGATTTTTAAGAAAAGAGGAAAGGAAATGTAGAGGAAAATAAAAAATTAAAGACCTAGTCTCCCATAGAAGAACAAGGATTCGCCCAAATGATTTCTATTAAGGTTAATAGAAGTTAAGCACATAAATTCCACTTGGGTTAATGGGATAATAAATGCCTTAGACTTAAATATTTTATAAATGAACAGCACAATAGAAGTCTGTGTTACAAAACTGGAACAATTTTTTTAAGACACTAATTATACAGAAATGTCTATTCAATGACTACTAAAAAGAAGTACATTCTACTAAAAAAAAAAAGTGTTTTCAAACTTACTTGTATTCACCCACAATTTCTCATTACAAACCCCACTTTGAGTACTCAAACTTTTAAGACTTTCTGCTAGGGACTAGGAAGAAGGAAATGAATGCATGTTGTAAAACGTTTGCATCTCCAGGACAAAATTGCTACAGCTTTTCTCAAACAAGTGAGTCTCCACAGTATTTGCACAGCAACCCCGGCACTCACAGAAGCAATGGCTGGATATGCTCTTTACTGATGGTTTGGGCATGCATGAAAAGTATGAAATTTAGGAAACGCTGGACCTACCGGTAATGTGCCAATGTGCAGGAGTTTCAACAGCTCTCAGACATGCAGAACTCACAGCACAGGTACTGGAGAGTGGATTTACGCTTGTGCAGTGGGCATCCCTGCGTTTCCGGATTTCCAGTTAATGACTTGTTTGTCAAGACTTTGGAAATCACAGGCAAATTTTTCCCCTACAAAGCTGACATCTCCAAAGAAACTGGGATGAATAGTGGACCTGCTACTGATGAATAATTGTATCAACTGAAAATGAAAAAACCAACTTGCACTAATCAAACCCACCACACATTGAAATATAAAATATTAACAGTGGTATTCTTGGAAATAAAATTAGAAAGTGTATGCATACATTCCTAAACATAAAGATAATGAGACAGGTGCCTCAGGGTGTGAATACTAGAGCTTATAAAAAGGAAAAAAATTAAAATGTATATTAAGAACAGTTCCCTAGAGTCTAAAATATTACATAGCAGGGGGGAGTTTGTCAAAACTGTGAAAAAGCCATCATTTTTTAAATTTAGAAAGTCCTTTTTTATAAGCATACATACTGTTTAGATTTTCTTGTGTGTCAGTAACCTTATGAACTGACACGAATGTTTCAAATGGCAAATGTGTCAATTCCTAGTTTACTGTGGAAGGAAGTTCAGATTTACAAGGGGGGTTCCATATTAAATATCATGACCACGTAGGAAATATTTAGCAAGAATCATTGCTGTTACACGTTCAGGTTCATATGCTGTCGTTCCTGCCTCCTGCCAGCAAGTTAAGCAGCACGCTGATCAGACGTCCTGCTGTCTGCGCTCCATTACACAACGCTGAAAGTACTGCGCGCCCTTAGCTGCACGGCAAACACCAAGCACGCAAACTCCATGCTAACGCCTAATCCTAAACACAAACCCCCAACACCGCCTGCGACAGAGGTTACAGGGCAGCAGTCACTGAAACAGCAGGTCACTCGGCAGTCCAGCAGCGAGAATGATCTCTTTCCTTGGAACAAGACTTAGCTCTGCTGTCGTGGTAAAGAACTCATCTGTATTACCATTCTAGAGAGCGCAGCACCTCCTGAGACCACACAGTTAATACAGGACATCAACAGGTATGTCAACAAGATCAACTACTGTGATACTAACGGATGGTGATCTGAAGTCTCCAGTAACTTTCAACTCTAAGAACCTGTTCCTTCTTCTCTAGGCTGGGGATTCTTCTACCCTGAAACCTTCTGATCAGCACCTGGAATCGCGTCCAGACTCCGCAGGGTCTTGAGTGACAAAACAGCAAATGGTACAAGCTAACAGCATTCCAGTTCTGATTTACACAAGACCTATGAGAGGTCCAGTACTAGAGCACGTGGCAATGGGATAATTAAGAAATAATACACTTGCAAGTTTGTTAATCTCAGAAGATAATCTCCTTCTGGCTGTGATTACAAAAACAGTGAAAGTTCACACCCCTAGCAGATTTTTGACTGGTACTCTCGAGCAGCTTGTGCTCCACGGGCTACCTCTAAGAGGTCTGCAAGAAATAATGGAGAAAAACAAGGCTATTGGCACCAGGATTAATTTTGTTACATTTAAAAAAAAAAAAAAATCCATATCCACCTCTAGAAAAATATTAATTTGAAAATCAGAAAGTGGCCAAAAGTAACTGTTTTGATCATTAACAGAACTGTAGACATTTTCTTCAGCTATAAAAGTGTTTAAATCTCAAAAAGGATATGAGAGAAAAGCATTTGAGCATAATCCTCAGTTATAACCTGAAGAGTAAAAAAACTACACTACTTTCAGTTAGGAAACAGTCACAAGGGCTAGGATTGGTACCTATAAAACTTGTGATCCAGTTTAGGTCCCGTTTTTGTTCCCTGGAGCTGAAAGCATGTCTCAATGTTTTTGCTCAAGACAGTGTGTGAACAGTTTACTGTTCACAGCTTGTCCTGTATTTCTTCTCTCATCAGTCAGCATTATTCAGAATGTCTTTCTGTTGCTGACAACAGGAGTGTCAACATTTTATTAAAATGTTTAAATATTATGTAGGCTTAAATATTCACACACACACACTAACCTTAAGTAAGCTGCATTTCTATTTACAACTACTTAGCTAAATTGGCTGTCCTTTCTCATACAGTACTATCTCTTCTAGTTCCTTCTGCAGTCATATGAAGAGCTCTTTTGATCCTTTACCACTTTTGCAAAATTTTAATGCAAATTATTTTGCTTGATGTGCCACTTTCTGAGAAGAAGGAAGACCATTCTCCAAAGAAAATAAGATTAGCATGAGCTGTCAGCTTGCCCAGCTATCCATCCTCAAGGAATTTTGGGGATCACTAGACAATTTCAACTAAATTTGCCAGATAAATGCATGTCTCCAACATACTTAAGAACCTACAAGCTTTGATAAACCTAGCAGCCAGGTAAATGAGCAAGATACGTCTCAGGCTGAGGCACCATGTGCTCCTCTGGTTGAAGTTTTGGGTTGCAATGGGTTATGTAAATGGATTTCAGAGCTGACAAGTCAGTCCATGGTCTCCTCCCTGCAGGGCATCCTCGCAGCCCCCTGTTACCAAGTCCCTGCAATTTGTGCCCAGTACATAAGATTAAGCATGCAGTGGTGAGCATCCTCAGAAGAATAAAAAGAAATACACATAACAGAGTTACCACGGTTTAACAAACTGCCCCGTCAACTTCACTGGAGCATGTGGCTCTGGGTGCTCCTAGTCCTTCCCAAATCTCTTACGGTCAAATAACGAAGAAAGCGTTTTCAAATGTGTATGATGTCTGATATAGCATAAGTTCTAATTGTAATGCTGGAGCAAACCATGAAGGCAGTTGAAATTAATACACTTCCCATGCGATTGGCATAGCGCACGGGGTCCACTGCTGCGGCCCGGCCGGTAACTCAATAGTTACCTTAAGCTTGCAATCACTTGCAATCACCAGTGCTGCCAAGCTGACGTATTATGTGCAACTAACCACATAACTAGATCACCGAAAGTAGAAACAATGTGTGGTTATAAATTACACTGCAAACAAATTATGGAACAGGCAATAGCTAAAGTCTGAACTTCTATTTCTCTCAGATTAGTACTTACTAAAGCCCTCTCAAATACAAGGTAAGGATCTGGTTAACATAACGAGCATCTGGTTATTTATCTTTGTATTCTGCGAATGACTTTTCCTTAATTAGCAAAAAGGACAATTATTGTTTTTTCATTTGTAGCTTAAAACTCAGAGACTGTCTGCTTTTTACACACTTCATAAATTCATTTATCAACTACTTCTGTTGTGCGTGTATTGAAAGAGAGTGGTTATAAGATCATTTCTGCCTTTTTATTGTGGCCTTACAGTTGCATCACCATAACAAAGCACGAACTGCACCAGGAGGTAAGAAAAAACATTTGGGATGGTAACCCCTTAAACCTGCCGTGTCCTCAGACAAAGTACTAGGTAATACATTGTGAGAAGATTTCAGAGAGATTGATAGATTCAGAAATAACAACATCATGTGAAAGAACACACGTGGTATAGGAAAACAGGGGAAAAAAGGAGGGGTGAAAGGAAAAGGTAGGAAAATTTGGAGAGACAGTCTCTGCACGTGCTTCAAGCCTGCTGTGCATGAGCTTTATCTGACCCAAAAGCCATGTAATTCATCAATGCTGTGCTGACCTCAAACTAATAAATCCAGGTTTATTAGCTCTGGATTAAAAACATACTACTGGGTCAGAGTTGGCTCATCTTTGGTGAATTTTAAAATCTTAGATATTTGCTCACATCTGCTTTGGAGAAATATTATAGCATCCTACAACTTGAGTTCACCACGTACTTCCTGAATGAGTACCTGTATTTAAAATTTAGTCTATTAAAGCTTCCTTGTATTTCTCATATCCAACAAATGAACAGGTCACCTCAGTGGTGAATAGATAATGCTTCTTAAAAAGAAAGAAAACTCTTCTTTTAAGTCTCACTACTTAAATATTTATTTAAAAAAAAATTCCTGCAAAATGATCAGATTATAGTCAAAGTACTAGATCTGATACCTATCCAGGTGACACTTTTAAAAAAAATAATTCAGTTGTAATATATCAATGTTGATCTCCTATGGCAGTCAAATAAATCAGTGACTTGACTATATGCTGAATAGGGAGATACAACTTTTGTCCCCTGAGTTTACTGACACATCCTTTCTTCTCATAATACAGGAAGGGAGAAGGAAGGTGATCTGCAACATGCTTTATATGATTTGCAATGTCCCAGTTAATTCCACCTAACTCTTTTCTTTTTGAAATTAATTTATGTTAGTTTCTGCCAGGATAAGGAATGCGAGAACTGCTCTCCAAAAATTGACAATGTGTTGCAAGAGATTTTACCACTGGAGTGGGGATTAATCCTGGAACACAAAAAGAGAAAGGAAAGATTTAAAGGCAGGTGGGCACATAGCTTTATGCTAAGGAAGAAAAAGCCCACCCTATGCACCATGCACAGGAGATTCAACTGTCTTTTTGTCTACTGCTGTAGGTCCTTCCCTTGAGTGCCCTTTTAAAATTGTTTTATATGAAGATGGAAAGTACTGGATTATAAGTGGTTTAAGATAAATTCAATAGAAAAATAATGTTTTGAATATATGCAGACACCTTGACTGAATTTCTAAACGTATTACAGCAATTACTTCAATCCTTCAAACGGCGACTCTGAAGCAGCACCCTACTAACACTCATAAAAGATCGCGCTCTCACTTCATTACTGACCTACCTTGTGACATAGAAAAATTCACTTCTCTATGTTGTTCAGAAAGAGGAATTTTACACAGAAAGAGGAATTTTCTCCACAGCATCTGCCGCAGAACCCCAAAAGTGGTTAAATCCACACAGTATAAAGCATACCAAATATGAGATTCTCAATCACTCATTTAAAGCGTAACCCCTCCATGTTCTTGTTTTGTTTGTTTTCCCATGGCAAACGGGTGTTAAAGGTATGTAGCAGAACCATTTCCCCTTTAAGAATGTATCCTCACTAGTATTATCCATTTCACACTTTCTTTCTTTCAGACTACCATATGGCCCCCGTGATTTATTTCACCTGAGCTTCTTGAGTTGTTTCAAAATTCCTCCTTAGAGACTCTGATTTCTGTTGACACAGATTGATCTTCTGCGAGACAGAACATGGGATAAGAATTTGAAACTCCTTTTCCCAAGTAAAAACTACTATAAATATTAATTTAACTTCTCTGCTGCTTTACTTTTTAATTGTTATCACCTCTTTTCAGTCAGAAGGCCTAGAGTCTCACTGATGGCATAGTTGCTTCTAGTACATTTAAACCAGCTTTAAATAATGTATTCTGTAGTCTGTTTGCTATGCCTTTGGTTTGTTGTTGGCAGATGAAAAGTATATAAAAGTTAGGTGATATCATGTGGTTATTGCAGTAATAAAAAATGCATAGCCTGTCACACATGAATATTTTCTTTCTCTTTTGCATTGCTCAATCCGTGCTACAATTAGGAAGAAACTGATTTTCACACACAGAGAAAGAAAGAAAAACTATTTTGAAACTCAAAGCAGCATAGAAATTTACAGAAAGATATCCCTTTTAAACCAAATAAGTAAAACAGGCTAAATGGTTTACTGACTGGAAGTTAAATGAAAGGTGTCATATTCAGACTCTACGCTTCTCCCACTCCATCATTAACAGCTGCTTAAACAATCCACTTTGATTTTAATGTATTTCTGCATATTCTGTTCTAGAACTGCTTACCTATCTTACAGCATGTGTGTCATAACTTCCTTTTACAGCTGACGTAAATAGGCATATAAATGCTATGACTTTCTCTGAAACCTGCTGGTGTAATGAAGGAGATCTCTCTCTCTCACATTCAGGACACAAACTCTTCACAAGCATACCTAGAGTTTACTATACAGGTAAATTATTATAGTGACTACATTTTCCCTCTGGCAAAGTGATAGGAGTACAGTTTCCTTACACTAAACTTACTAAAATGCAAAAAATTAAGTCAATTAATGGCCAAAAAGAAGTGAGAGAACAGCCCCTAATCCCTGATTTCCAGCTCTACACTCTTTCCTTTAGAGACAGATTCACATTTTATCCCATCTTATGGATCCTCGCCAGCATGGGTTTTTATCAGTGTTAATTAACTCACTAGACAGAGTTACTTTTTCCTGATAGCTGCCAACAGCCGCTTTCCACAGTATGACACTCTGTAGTTGCACACTTCAGAAGAGTAGAAAGACAAGTCTGTAAAATGAACTATAACTGGGTAAAGTATGAGTTTTCAAATGCACGTACCCATTGAATCCAAACAAAACCCAGGGATACATTCAGAATAATTTCTTTGAAAAACAGCTAGCTCCTTGCCCAATTTCAGCTTCCGTCCTCTAGCCCTCTCAGCTGTGGAGCTGATCAAAACAAGGTCACAATGATATCCTTCTGTAATGAAAAAAAATGTACCTTTTTCATTCCTCTTCTGAGAAACAGGTGAATTGTTTTTGATCAAACGTTCAACATTTTAACAAAGCCACCTTTGAAAGCAGCCCTTGACAAGTGTAGGCCTAAGGGGTTTAAGTTTCAAACGGTTCGAGGTTACTGGGAACAGGAGGTCAGAATCCAAAAGACTTTCAGACAACGTTCAATGCATCAGTGAGATTCTTAAGCTACATGGAGACAACGTAAGTACTCCACCACTTCCTTGTTACTTTTTGTGGGGAAGGAAAAGAAAAAAAGAAAGTCTCAGATTCACAGTTCTGGAATAAATGGCCCTTCCTCCTCTGAGACACAGCCACTCCAGAAAGGGAAGCCTGGGTAAAAACCCAACCAACCAACTCACCCCCCCGCCCCGACTCCAGAGAACTGCTCCTTGCTCCACTTGGCCCCAGGGAAGCCTGCCACAGGAGTTAAAATGGAGTACTCCACACTTAGTCAAGCCCAGACAGTTTCCAACCCTAAAGCAGTTAGATTCAAACCTTCCTAGGACAGACGGCTCCAGGAACAGGAAACAGCAGGGATTTTTGTACTGTTACTATAGTGAAAAACTAGCATCAACATCAAAAACCTTAATCACAACACAGGTTTTACTGTGCCTTGTTACAAAATCAAGTGTTCAGTATTTTGCTGAAAAGTAAGGGTTCAATAGACATAACATTGGTAAAGTGAGAATAATACACCATGTACGCTTCCAGGTGTTAATTTCTGTGCAAGTGGAAAATCACAGAGAGCAGTTTAAACAAATCTTAACATGCCTTTTGCGCCCAGAAATGTGATTCCCCTTACAAATGCCTTAGGCATCAACTTCGTAACACTCTCCTCTTGTGTCCAAGCTCCTCCCATTTTATTATATTCTCTTACAAAAAAACCCAAGGTATTTTTATTTTTTTTTTCCACCTCTTAACACAATAAATCACCTTTCAGAATATTGCAAAACCTCCATAACAAGGACAAAACAAGTTATGGGATCCATTTTTTCAGGTCTTAGAAAGCATTCTTAAAAATAAACAGAAGGGAAGACAGATATTCATTATTTCTCTGAAAACAGACTAGCATTAATCTAAAAAACTGGTGGTAGTGATGATGAATGGAACATTTCACTTCTACTTCTGAGGATTCTAATGTTAAAAGTAATTCTGAAGTAAGCCTCAGACAGTATAGCTATCAATCCCACTTTGTTGAGGAAGAAACTGAAACACACAAATATTTTGTGATTTGTCAAGGTTACAAAGGAACCCAAGCAATACAATGGCAGACCTTTATTCCTGTAGCTTGCTTACAGTCTCTCGTATTGCAAACTGCAGAACAAATCTTGTTCTTCCAATACCGAACTACAGTTCAAACTCTCTGATGGTGCTCAAAGTCCATCAAAATGAATGTGATTGCAGTTCATACAGAGATAATACCCACAACATGAAACTCTCTGTAAGGCCTAAAGTGTGCTAGGTAATCACGTTGTTAATCAAAAAAAGACAAACTAAGTTCAAGAACAGGTTAAAACACTAACAAGGATCCTCACTGGTAACGAAACAGAGCCTCTTGCAAGTCAAGCTTCACATGCACACTGATCTCTGCCAATAGACTGTAATGTGCTTTTTTCCCTAACTGCCCAAAACAATTCCATCAGGCCAGTAAAAACAGGATTATGACAATGAGCTTCAGTAAGTTTTTCTTCTCTTAAACACTAACTTCATTTTGAGTTTACCAATTAAAAACCAGATTTGCATCTGATAGATTTATAACTGAACCTACCTTTGCTTTCAGGTCAGCACAAATCTCCTGTTGCTTTTGTCTGGTATGAGCCAACTCCACTTCTGCCTGATGAGCAGCAGAGGCTTCAGCAACAGTCGTCACTGCCTTGAGTAAAAAGGCTTTCCTAGCTTGAGCCCAATTTAATATCAAGACTCTGCGCTGATTCCTAATGAAATGGTAATGATCCCAAGCTTTCTCATGAACAACCTAAAAAAGTAAAGCATTTCAGAAAGGTTGAAAAACTATGCATTAATAAAGTAATTCTAGACATTTTTGCAAACCTTGAATATAATTGGTTTAATTATTGTATCACCAATATTCCTATGGAATCTACAATTTAGAGCCCAAAAGTATTCTGTCAGGTGCCAGGCATGCTGCAGTCTCCCCGTGTCACTCCCGGAGGCAGTGACACCACTCCAGCCCTTCCCTGTTTGCCTGTACCATGTGGCACTTCAATATCCTGATGGCCCACTGTTCTTTTCCAAACTTCGCTTTTGCAATATGAATAAATTAAATGCAATGGTTCCCTCCTGCCCTAAAGTACATAAAATGCAAATAGGTCCTTTCAATGCACCTTCAGAGATATTGCACACTTGTAGCAAGATGAGGCTCTTTGTAGCAAATTATGATCTATAGAGAAACAGAACACCAATAAAAGCAATTGTACAAATGCAGTACAGATGAGAATTAGCTTCACATTTTCTTGCCTAACAAGAAATTTGGAAATAGATTTTTAGCTTACCAAGCAGCGTACTGCCACCACCTAACAGAAATGGTGAGCGTTTAATCTTAAATACATCTTCTTTGGCCTTATTCAGTGAGGTTCCTGAGGACACTCAAGCCTCAAGACTTTGACAGAAGTAGCAACAGGTAAGGCTGCATAGACCAAGGCAATAGTCTTGGACTTAGATCCCCAAAAATACAAGTTACAGGGATGAAGGGGATTCTAGAGATGGCTGTCTGCAAACGAGTGTCAAGGGGACCATTCCTGATGCTAATCTCCAGGCTTTTGGCAGGGGACAGGGGATGCGGACTCATCTGGTGCCTAGCTCACAAATACTCCTATCAGCTCACAGCTGGATGAAGATAAAGTGGTACCACTGCCTCTGGAGGCTCTCTTTGGTCAAATGCACACAGGCCACTGCATCAGAAGTGCCCACTGCCGTTGCTGCTGCCACCAACGTGGGTGAGCCTTGCTAGCAAGCCCCTAAAGCTGAGAAACTCATAAGCAAGAAATGGGATGGAGAGTCTGACTTCTAAAACCAGACCTCTCTGATGAGCTGCTACTGGATCAAGCACTCAGAGCTTGCGCACTGATCCATTCTTCTTCAGAGGGAAGAAGCATAGAAGGCTCTAAGTTTAGTACTCTAATGTAACAGAAACGTTTTAAGAATAGATCCTTAGTACTGTTTTAATATTTCTATATTTGTCATGCTAATATAAATACTAAGAGATATCAATTTCATGCAGAATTAAGATTTTTACATTTAGAATTTTAAAATTTTAAATGAACCTTCAAAGAATTAAGAGAGACACATTAATAATGGCTATGCTTAAAATATACCTACATGGTAGAAAGCCCAGTTCTCACAGGCAAAAGTTCTGAAATCCACAAGAACTTTATTTTTGGTGAAACTACACTAATTATCAGTATCACTTCACTGTCACTCCTTTGCACGAGGCACTCCTCAAACACAAGGAAGTAGATGGCCTAAAAATACATGCAGAGATAAAAAAGGACTCCTACTTTACTTATGACATCCTAAAGCATTCTGGCCTTGAAATGGGTTTTCTCTCTTAGCTATGTGCTTATTCACTGTGGAGTGTAAAAGGAATCAGCAATCAATTTGAAAGGCATAATGCATACAAAAATAGCCTCTCCCTGAGAGCAGGAGATAACTTTCCACTCTTCCTGCTATATATGTGCCACAGACCAATTAAAATAACTATTCCTAGACAGTGCAGCAATGCTATACATCCTCATAAAAAATAAAAATACGAAGAGAAGCAGAATAGCATGACATAACTATAAAACTGTACAGCAAAAGCAATGTTAACAAACTAATTTTGTGAATTTGGCTGTAAGAGTATGTGGAACTGTAAGATCTCCACAGTGCTTATTTTGAAGAAGCGATGTTTTCAAGTTCACACCTTTTGAACACAGGGACATCCCTTCTTCACTGTGCAGAGTAAAATTTATAATGAAGAAATTTTAAAATAAAAAACTTTGACAGACATTCTCTAATACAAATGTTCACTACATGATTTGCGTAAGAATTGATATACTGATCTAATATTTAAAACAACACTGACCAGATCATGCCTGGATTTGTGAGGGAGGTATCTCTGCAGCACGTCGAGGTACAAAGTCCTCCTCCTCTGAAGATCACTTGGATACTGATTGATAACAGTCTGAAAAACCCACTGATCTTCTTCCTTCCATTTAATGTTCCTACAGAAATGCAAAACAATCAGCCCCAGTATACCTTAACGTTGAAAAAGGAGAAGTTTGGTTGTAGTTTATTTTTAAAGGCCTAACCTTTCAGTGGGCTCACAGTCCTGAACCTGTAAACTGGATGTTGGAAATGTAGATTTACTTTACTGAAACAAAGCAAACCTATATTGCTTTTCTAATGTGACCATTCCTTGTGCCATCATTTGAGTGAATTCTTCCTTTTCTAACCTGGCTTTTTTATTGGGTAATGATACTGTGCTCCTCAAATACATTGCATTAATGAACAGTCACACCACATGGAAAATACAGTGTGAAAAAGGAAGATGATCAGTCTCTATCACTGAGCACTAAATAAATTATGAAAATGAAATGAATGAAGTGATAATACCTGTATGTAGCTAAATGAGGAAGTTTAAAAAACAAACTTCTGACAGCCATGAACTCATCAGCAAGGCGTAAGAGTCACAATTTTTTAAAATAGGAGGTGTAGCAATCAGTATGCATTCATGTATTTCAGAAAATTAGAGTAGCAAGAAATGACATAAAACTGAGTACCACAGGTTTGGATTTAGTAGATTAGATTTTACCCTCAATCTGAACTCTTGGACTTGAAGGGATTAACGTCAGGCTTTTATTGTCAGCAGTAATGTAAGAGCAGCAACACTGAGTCAGACCAAAAGGTCTCTCCATCCCAATGACCTGTTTTCAAAAGTGACTAAAAGCCTATGGGAATTAAAAGAAGGCAGTCACATGCCTCTACCCCCCACCAAATTCCTGCAGCCTCCCGCTGTTCCCAGTGCTCAGGCTTCCTGAGCCAGCAGTGGTGTCGTGGTATTTACTAGCACTGCACTCAGTAAGATCTTACAACAACTTTATCCTTACACGGGCAGAAACATCAGGTATTTAAAAGAGAGATTTGTTGTGAGGTGCTCATATGTGACTAATGTTAAACTAGATTTTATGATACAATCTGGCGTTATCTCTAGAAGAGAGAACAGTGAATGCAAGTATTAAAAAAAATTCTATATAATCCAGTTTAACACAACTTTTCTTTAAATAACATTGTAGACTAAAACCACAGTGTATTATCACCATTGTACAATATTCCAGGACACTGAAGGAAGAAACAAGAAAATACCCCTAGATCTGTTAGTTTTAAGAAATGGAAAGCTTCACCTACAGACATATCTCAAGAATGCAAGGACACAATATCCCATTTCAACAAACTGTTTTGGAAGTCACATCCTGGCAGGCAAGGAAACCCAATCCCTTGATGACATGCATTTCACCTTTTTTTCCTCTCTCCTTTCTGCTGTTGTGTGCTTTGCCGTGAAGTTGGGACAAATTTGGACAGAGGTCCACTTATCTTCACCTGCCTAAAGGCATTTATTTTACATCTTTCTTCAGGCAGACTAATGGACTTTATTCTTACCCTTATGGTCTGAAGAGGGATTTAACCTTCACCCATCTTTCTGGAGACAGCTAATGATCAGAGGTTCTTTCCTCCCTGCTTCAATTCTTCACCCTCTGACTTTCATGACACAAAAACAATTCTTAGCTTACTGTAACATTTTCAGCACAGAAGCATCTTTCCAGGATCAGAACGGTGGCAACTCAGTGATAACCAAATATGAAGAAACGTTAAGACTACTATTTCCCAGGAATGAACACCTTGTTTCTTGCACTCTATGTGTACTTCTTCTGTATGTTGTTTTTCTTTGAATAAATGTTAAAGTTACTTTTGTGTTTTATGCAGACAGTATCGCAACGAAGGCGGCCAGGTAAGGAGAAATCACATCCTACCTCCTTCAGTAAACTCCAATAACATCATCACAGCCATTAGTCCTACAAACACATCAAACCAGAGCGCTCTGCAGTAATAACACAGAGAGATTCCCGTCATGAAAGGGTTTTTTGCAGGAAAATATGGAGCAGTTAACTCTCAGCAGGCCCTCTGTGGTAGTGCTTTTGAGTAGCTTATCTGTTTATCAATGGAGTAAAATGAAAGCAACACATAGAAAATTAACTTTAAAACTGACTGAAGTGCCCACAGGTAGCAATATCAGGTCACGGGACAAAGAGCATATACTGAGACTTTAGTCTTTGTTTTTCCACGCAAGAGAAGGACTCACAGTCTGCATTTGTTGACAGCTGCAGAATAATTCACAAAACGTAGTCAAGAAAAGCCAGAATTCTAAGAGCAACCTAACTAACTTCTCGTGAAAAGGCGGCCGACCAGCCAGCTCACAGCTGGCACTCCCAGAGGCGGTGGGCAGGAGGATCAAGTATCACAAAGTCCTACCTTATCTTGCAGCCCACCGACTTCCCCGTTTACATGAGGCTCCAGACACTTGCTGTGGGGACGTGTGTCACTGTACGGCAGCGCAAGCTCACACAGAACAGCTCTCCGGTGCTTGTGCAGTACAGATTTAGGACTAGGAATACTAGGATAGACTTGGAGACTCATTACTAAATTAATGAATGTAGTAAAATGTAATGAATTTAGCAAAGAGAATGAATTAGTAAAAAAATGAATGAATTAATAAAGTAATTAAATTAATTAAACGTTGTGGAAGGAGACAGCTTTCCCTCTACAAGCTTACAGGAGCGAGATATATACTATTCATACTTTCCACCTATTTTCCTTTCTCTTCTTATAAACTGTGTGAAATATCTGACAAACTGTTTCTAGGACCCAGCTGTTTGCTGTTAAATCCAGCCATCATGAAAAGAAATGGAGGTGGCTTCGAAACCAGGGAGAGAAAAGATCTAGCTCCTGTAAAAATTTTATTTGCAGCAACTGAGAACTACCCAGCAAACTTTGGAGACAACATAAAAAGTGAAATTCCATTAGCAAAAGCAGAATAGCCATGAAAACGTTTCTTTATAGGTAATTGCTTAAATTTCCCATGACAGACAATGAATATAGATGTCTGAGCTGAGTTTTGTACATACGTTAAGTCTAAAGAAGAAATAGCACCCCGAAAAGTGAAATGGGGCTAAGGAATCCTTCAAAGAGGGAACGGTTGCAGTAATACCTTAAAACCTTCGAGCTGCAGACACGGTTCTCCAACAACGAGAGTCCCTCAGCGCTGACACAGAGGTGGTATCGGAAAGATGTGCTATTTCTGCAACATTTACTGCCTCTCAAAAAAACATCTTGCAACTGATCCTCAGAAATTAATGTTTTAAACTCCTCCCTTTTCTCTAGAGGGAGCTCTTCTATGAAATCAGTTCATTTATTAATTTTAGCATCTGTGTCATAATTTGATATTCTGAGATATAGGGTTTCAGAAGAATTGCTTTAATGAATTAATTATTCTTTGCTATAATTTAAGTCTCTTTCACTGAAACTGCTCCTACTGATGCTGAACTGAGTACAATTTTTTTTTCTTGAGATAACACCTAGCATTCTTGTCCCCCCAATATTTTATTTATTTGTTTATTAGAAGAACCACCATGAAACCTTGCTAGCCTTTACTCAGAGGGAGTACCAGCCATCCTAAGAGAGTACTTACTAGTTTATGGGTTGGATTCTGAACTACCTCTTGTAATTTCTGAAAGAAAGAAATCAGTAATCCTCTTCTGCAAGCCCTGCTATACCTCAGTATGGTGCCATTTGAACATGCTATTTTAGTGACACTAATGAGACAGTTCCAAGAACTGAGATTCTCTTTTGTAACAATCTACCTCAAATATTTCTGACCATACAGGTCTGTGAACAAATACAGGTCTTCTGTCTCAAGAAAAGTAGGCAGAGGAAGATACACCTCAGTCAGGAAACATTACACCACGAACTCCAGAGCAGGGAAAGCACGGATTGTGCGGTCCAAAGGCCAGCCTGGTGATCACCTCCAGCACACAAGGGCAGATGCACCAGTTGCTGCATCAGTTTCTGCCTCCTCTCCCTCACATCTCTCAAGGTTCCCTCCAACTTGTATATTCCTCTAATGGCCAGCTAACAACAAATCTCTACACTACTCAGAACAGGATGGAGAAGTTAAGGTTTGTGGAAGATACTCTGGGGAGCAATCAGCTAGAGCTACAAGTAGTTTATTGTAAGTAGGGACAAACCGACTGCCAATGCCTTGGTTTGTCAGCTGTGCCAAAATTTGTCAGCTGTGCTGAGATTTTGTCAGCTGTTCATAGACAAATAGCCAAAAAAAAAAAAAAAAGCAGCATGATCCAGCCCAGTGTATTCATAACCATTAAATGCATGGAGAATTTCAAAATATCCTGCCTGATTGAATTCAAGATGTCACCTCACTTAAACTTCTGTAAAATTCCAGAAAGGAAGATGTCATCTAAAAAGAGTTTGAAAAGTGTCAACACATTTTACATTAATATTTAAGCTAATATCAGACTTCTTCAGTGTCAAGATACTGACAAACTTTTACAAGGCTGAATGCATGACCCAAATTTTAAATGTAGTGCTTGCTTTTCTTGTATGTGTCGTTCTGCTAGAAAACAGTACAATCTTTATTTTGTTTCAGAACTGAAACACAGCAATTGTCTTCTATTCAACAGCCCTAAGGCAGCTGCTTCCTTTGAAACAGATTTACCCAGCATTAATCCCTGGCTTTACACATTCTAAAGAATATAAACAACTCGGAAGGGAAACTACCCTCTCCACGCTATAATCCCCACATAGCCTTTGAAATAGCAATGTATACTTGATGCACTGCTGTCTTGTTGAATCTGCAGACACACAGACTGCAACAATACCACCAAGTGAGACGTTAACCTCCCTGACCATCAATTATGTCATTGCCAATTGTTGTACCAGGAACATCCTGGTAATAGGCCTGAAAGGAGGAACTAAATTTACTTGACTTAGTCCTCATATCCCATTCATTGGAAAGGATGCTGCAGAGGATACAGTGCTGAATATGCAATACTCCATTCATCCTTCAGTTATTGAAATTATTCAGACATCCTTGGAAATTGTGGCAAAAATATAACAGAGCTTAGAGAATCATCAGCTGTAACACACACATCGGTTCCAAGGCCACAATTTGTGGGATAACTCAGGACTTGGGTACTTCCAAAACACAAGAATTTTCTGTGTTTTTGCAGCAGAAGAAGTGAATTAAGATTATAACACATTCTAACTGTATATTATGCTTGAAAATAACCAAATTCTTCTTTAGTTTCTAAGAGCAATAAACACTGTAATATGCATTCTAGTAGGACTGGAAAGCACACAAAGAGTGTAGGAGACCAGAATATTATCTTAATCTGATTTTTCTTCTTTGGAAATTTTATGCACATTTCCCAAAGTTTCTGTCCAGACAGTCTGAACAGTTAGACAATGAGATGTGTAATGCCAGAAGACTAGTATTAACTTATGGTTTCTTTACTGTACATTCAAGCATGTGATGAGAGAGGAGGAACGACAGAGAAGGAATCTTCAGATGAAGTGACTAAGATACCATGTTATCATATATTGTTTTACTGAGCAACTTCTCAAATTACAAAAATGAGAAAAAAAATGTATTGCAGGAGAATGTTTGGTATCTTCCAGTATAGACCAATGACAATAATTGCAAAGGCCTCAATAAGGCCATATTAATGAGTAGTACAGTGGATACGTACCAAGGGCAAAAAATCTGTCACTCAATTTTCGACAGTATTTGTGTTACAGTTGAATCAAACGTAGCTTGATGAATTATAGAATACCTAAATCACAAGGCTGTATCTGCCAATATAAATTTAAGAAGTCACCAAGAGTGGCGTGTCTCTCATAAAACCCAGATCTTGGAAGTAAGCAATTCTACAAGAACAAAGGCTTTGCTTTTTTTGTTGAAAATGCATTTTTAATGTTGTTGTATGTAAAATCATGGAAACATAAATGAGCAAGTATATTGAAGATTTGGAGACCAGAAGGCAAAAAAAGAGACTGAGATCTAGCTTTAAATAAAATGCCTAGGATAATTGCTGATGGTTCATTTACGATTTCATGCATTCCCAGCTAACAGTACTGGCACACACTGATCCGAGTTGGGTAAATTGTCCTACGCAACCCACCCTTACCTCCCACGAGCAGATTGCTGCCACTACCACCAGCTACATCCGTTGGTTTTTTTTTCCCCCATCAAGATATCATAACTTAATTCCTTTAAAATACCACTGCATATGTTTTCATGCCTACAACTGAATTTCTTTCCCTTACAAATATGGTATTTTATCTTTAAGTCTTGATGTTACTTAATTATCAGTGCAAAATTAGCTAGCTCAAGGCCTAAATTCAAACCTGGCATATGATCAATGAAAACACCATGGTAGATTTTTCAACCATTTTCATAGATTCTGTTGTCTATATTGATGTTTGTCTATTATTCAGTAGCACACGTGCTGTGTGGATCAACGGATTTAAATTTATGAATTTTTGACCAAAATTGTGTTGATCATAAACTTCAACACAATTTTTATTAAAACCACTAGAAAGACTTTGTACATATTTAATGATTTAGTATTTGTCACAGATTTTTTCACAGAGGTTGTTAAAACTTCTTCCACGAGAGCAACTGTAACAAAATGTCACAGACAGCAGCAGAGGAACTGCTGTAAATTTGCCACTTGCTGCTTAATAAATGTTATAAATATGGGAAAGATCAGAACAATTTTTAACAAGTATCATGCTATAATAGCTAGGACATTACAGTAATAATCTACAGGTTTCATGTAACAGAAGAACCCACAGAATATCTGTACAATTTACACAAAAGATAAGTAGATTATAACATCACTCTCTATGAGATCCAACATCTTAAACCTGTTTCAGCACCTCCAAACTAATTCAGCAGCAGTGGCAGAAGATTTAAGTGCTGCACTGTAGGTATATATAGAAAAAGAGGGCGATTTAGAAGCAGCATGTGATTGTTTTACCAAATAAACATAGGGACTTTCTTGCTCTCCCCAGGCTTCAAACAATTCCACTGACCTCCCTATTCTCAGTCTTCTTAAAACCTGATGCCATTCTAAGCCAGAGGAATATCAGTAGATGGCAAAAAGAAGTCAAGGCTGGTCCAGTATCTGCAACTCAATACCTCCTAGACTCAAGTTAGCTTTATACTGTTAATAGATAGGTATGTTACGCTTCTAGATCATTAGGAATATTTATGTTCTTTCTATAAACTTTTTTCTTTACAGAAAAATCTCTCCTCCTTTCAGTTATTCTGAATCAGAGCTAGATACATTTTTTACATTTCTTTGTGATAAGAATTACGGCAGTGATCCAAAATTCATGAAAAGATTGGTCTTATTTATCCACTTTATAGATAAATATATTCTAGATCTCTCTCTGACAGACTGCACTTTTCTGGCATATATTTGACAAAAAGAATCATTTCTATTCATACAAAAGCATGTGAAGAGGACATTTGATGCACACCAGACTGTTGGTTCTTTAACCCACAAAATATTTCGCTTATTATTTCAGATGAGAGCTGTTGAAAGGACTGCCTCAATTCTCCCAGCTGTGCAAACAGTTACTGACTATTTAACCCCAGAGAGCTGGGCTGTGCATCAACTATTCTCTGCACTGCATAAAATAGAACCAACTCTAATGGTAAAGGCAACTGCAGGATCTATAGATTACAGAATATATGACAGTTATTTATTTTATACCCAATAAAAGAAATCCAGAAACAGACATCATTACCTATATAAAACTTTTAAATGTTGATCAATCTCTTGAAGCTTAGACCAGTACCCACTTGCAAGCTTTCGGTATTCATTGATAACTAAGGTCTTCAAATCAGGATAGGGGCATTCCAAAGACAGTAGTGCTGAAGGAACTTCAAGGAAAAGTCTATTTTTCTCTTCAGAAGAATGCTCTAATGCCTGTGAAGAAAAAAAGCTACTCACCAGACTGCTCTGCATTATATTTTCTCTCTCAAAAATTGCTAAGCAAACTTACAAGGAAAAGCTTACTTTTGTTTTATAGTCTTCAAGCTCTCTTTCCAAAGCCAGGCTTTCAAGGATAAGGAATTCCAAAATTGCCTTCTGTTGATTCTTCACAAATTTTATCTATTTCATGAAATATGTTACTGTTACTTCTTTATCTTCTTATAATATGAAAGCTCTTACTTAGAGCTGATTTCCAGTTCTACACTGCTACGCTTTTACAGATTTTAGTGAAGCAGATTTGCACTACTGCAAGTACAGAGGTTTCTGGATACTCTGAATGTGAGTTATATTCTCAAAGTATTACATAAAAATAAATGAAGATGCTAAAAATACGGTGATAACAAATTGTAAAAATAAAGTTAAAATACCAACCTGCTGTAACATCTCAATTGGATTGATCTTAGATTTCAGACAAGATTCCTCTGAGAGGTAACAGTGCATTTCAGACAGCCTGAATTCCAAATTCTCTTTTAGTTGCCAGATGGGAACTACAGTATTTGTTTGGTATGTATCCCGCTCCTTTGATAATTTATGCTCTATATCCAAATGAAACATAAAGCTTTCTCAAACACACAAAATATTACACAGCACTGTGCTTTCTAAATCTAAGCCTGTCAGGACAGGGATTTAAAAATGCAAACAAATAAGCAAGATAATTTTGTCTATAATAAATAATCAAGAAATTAATAAAAAAAATCTTACCCAAGTCCATCATATCTGAAAAAAAGTTGTGGTTATGGCTTGCTTCGTCAAGAAAAGTCCTTACTTCTGCTTCTGCTTTTTGCCTGGAAGGTAAGAGTATGAGTTTTACAGAAGCTTTAATTTCTTATTCATTAAGTTTTCAAGAACAATAAACCTTAAGTACTCTAATAACTAAGTAAAAATGGGGATTCTTTGTCTGGGAAGATATGAAGTGCAGGACTTGGACATGGAGGTGGTGTGCAAGCCACCCTCCTCTGAGCAAAAAATGCTGTCATTGATCTGCTGTACATACAATACACAAGCTAACAGACAAGAACAATATTAATGTTCCCCGTTGTGTGAACTCAATATGCATATCTCGAGACAGACTCTCAAGGAATTAACAAGTATCTGAAAACTTCTGATGCTTCTATAATACATGCTCTTCAGATGTTGACAGGTCAACTAAAGAGCTGAGATGACCATGGAGAGGTATGTGCAGAACAACATCCACTCTATTCTCCCCTCCCTTTATGTGTTCTCCTCATGTCTACAGACTCCCTTCAGTGTAGATCACAACAACTCTCATGCCCTGCACAAGAAGTTATCTTCAGTTCAGGTATTTTAATCTTTTCCTCTTAATGTCCCTTGAATCAAGTGTGCTACACCACAATCTGTCTCCTGAAGTATTTCTTTATCAATGGCTACTTAAGATTCCTCAGCTCTTACCTGTTCTTATTCAGCCTTTTATGCTCTTGCCACCACACCTGCCGATGCTGTTTCAGCAGCATTTGCTCTTTGTTAATTTTTGAAACTTGCTCTGTTTTTTTAATCTGCAGGAAAAATTAAAGCTTCTGAGTATTTTAAATCTGTGCAATAGCTTTATCAAATGCCTTCATATGGAAGCTTTTAACTACAGAATGGTGAACCTAAAAGCTTTTTTCAAAACTGTGTTTTTTCTAAAGCACAACACGTTCAAATGTAACCAATTTTAATGAAAAAAATCTATTCCATTTCAAATCACAATTAAATGAGAGGACGAAATGAAAAAAAAACCAACCACAACAAAAACCTGCAGTCCATTTTCTTCTTTCCCTTTTTCTCCTTTTCTTTCCCATCCCTATTTCCCAGGTGATGAAGGGGGAAGGGGGGGAAATGAGCAAGAGAAGGAAAAATACACTTTCTTACAGGTGGGAAGATGAAAGAGTGAAAGTGTGTCTTCAGAAAAAGAATTTCAAAAATTGATTACTAAAAAAGAGTGCTTTTTCAAAACCTATCCAATAAAAGAGGCTCTGAAAGTGTCTGAGGGCTTCACAAAAACATTGCTTCCAACTTCAGATAAAACAGAAATAGATGCTTTTGAGATAGATGGAGTTACTGCTTAAACCAGAGGAACAGCTGTCGGTGAAAGGCTGAGGAAGCACTAGCCAGATGACTCTGGCCAACCAGCAATGAAGAAGGATCAGAAGTCTGGGGCTGCCAGAAGGCCCCACACAAGTCAGTTTTCTCCCATCCTCCCACCACAACTGTCTTCTGGCCGTTCAGTGGGTACTCAGGATAAAGCAGCATTTCAGTTCAGAACTGGCTCCTTTCCTGTTCCTCCTCTTTTTGCCACCCAGCCACCGCCTTTCTCCACCAGATCAGACCTCATCCCTGCCCCAGCCAACTTCTTCCGGGTGCAAACCCCCTCCGATTCCAGAGGCTCCCACAATTCACACACAACCCCCTTTTTTTAACTCCCCAGACCTTCCTTACTGCAGATACATTATTCTACCGCAGAACAAGAAAAAAATTGGAAACTCTTGTCCTATTCATAACAGGGAGAAATTAATAAAGATCTCACTCCACACCTAGTTCAGGAAAGAAATTATGTTCTGAGTCAAAAATGGTAGTTTTCCACTTGGATCAGGTGGAAGTAAGCTACTCTGTTAAAAATGCTTAGTCAACTTTCCTGCCTGGAAAGCTGGACAAACCCACACGTTATCAAGAACATGGAGAGCAAACCCTCTCTGGGCATGTTCCCCATTCCCTCCACTGGCTGGGCAGGTGAACCAGCAGGCTTCTCAAAGACAACAGTTGTGGAACTCTGCTGTGCAGCACTCGTGCACAGGTAAGCAAGAATCCCATCACTTCACCAACCACAGCCTCTCATTCATCCACCAACAAAGCTAACGTCTTACTTTAAAACAAAACACCTAAAATTTTGAAACTAGAAACATTTACGCCTCTCAAATGAATCTGAGTTGACTATATCTGGGTGAATATACCTGGTTTCTAGCCAGTCACATAAGGAAGAACCACGACTAGAATTTAGTTAATCCATTGTGGGTTTGCAGCTGTAGCGGCAGTATTTGGGTAAGAAGTTGCAATAGGTGCTGTGCAGAGTCCGTGACTGATTGAGGAACAGGGTGTTTATAGGAAGCTGCATATGTGACCGTACTGTAAGGGAGTTTGAAAACACCTGTTCATTGCTTTCAGTCAGTATGCTACAATGCTTCTGAATCAAAGATAACGTCTCCTACGTATTGCTTACGTATTTTCATGTTTAAAAAGTTATTTATAGCTTCCTCTTGATTACCATTACATGTTTAAAACCAGACTTCAGCAAACAGAATACCATATTTAAAATAACTTGAAAATACATGCATCTTCAAATCAATTCTAAAACTAAACAAAACCTGAAGTAGATCTGTACATAAAGTCTAATATGCTCTTGAAATTATTTTATAGCAACAGCAATGACATTTATGTATAACTGCTGCGATATTAGCTTTTTTCTGTATGTGCTGTATTTTTCCTTCTTAAATGGTCAACAACTGATTTACTATTCGCTTATTTGGTTCTGCCTCAATGGAGGAGTAACCCAGCACTTCAAAATTTGGATAGCCTGAATCGGCAACAAGAGAGTAGTAGGTGGGAACACATTCTAGTCTCTGTGGAGCTTTCAGCATATATATTTCACTGCCTACTCAGTTGGAAAACACTTGAAAAGGTGAAATACCGAAAGACAGATGATGAAAAATTAGTTTAAAGTTTGAATGAATTCAGTAGAATATTGTACTGCCAATCCATGAACAAGTATCTGCCAAAGATTTTGAAATATTATACTTACATGCATTAAAGGAAGCAGCACTATAAAGAACGTATGATTTTTTTCTCTCATTCACTGTCACCCTTTTCTATTTTAAATACAAAGAGAGAAGCTGCACAAGCAACCCCCTTTTTTGTTGCAAAGCCTTCAGGATAGTTGTGTGAACTACTAAATTATGCTTCTTGGTACTGTATATATTCCATTGACTAAGTTTAAGAAACAGTATCACAACAACAAAAAAGAAGTATACGATTATGTTGCTAACCAATAAGTTTCATTTAATAACTTCGGTTCAAAGAACTTCTAAATATGTTTTAGACATTAATTTAAAGGATTATTTTTTATTTTAGAACTTTATCATAATCCCGCATTTCTTCAGCAAATTTCCCTTTGAACTCTGCAATCCCACCTGAATGAAGACTCTGAATTATATTTTGTACATGCCAAAGACATCATCTGATCAGGTCCCTTAGTCTTCTACCCAAGAAAACTTTAGTGACTGCATTTTGTGTAGTTTCTATCTCTTCAGCATAGTCTTTCATCCCAAAGGCCATCCACAAAATCACAGCTGTTCACAGGAATGGCCAAGGACTGGAGAAACAATAAATTGCCATGTTAGCACAGCTTAAGCATACAAAACTGTGTTATCCTTATGCTGGATTTGCAGTTTTCTGAAAAAGCATTCAAATAACATCACTGCTGGAGGGTTCTCTAAAATTGATAATTTTTTTCCTCTTCTATTTTGTTTCTCACTCTAAGGAACTATTTCAGCTGAATGTGTATCAGTGTCAATTTCTTCAGAAATCACTTTCTGTGAACTTGATTTTTTTTTTTTTAACCATGTTACACTTATCAGTGAAACAGTTATACACTGAAAGCAGTTCCACTCTTACAAGGAGTTATCTACTCTGCAGTGATTTTGGATCAATGTTTTACACTATTTCCACAGAACCAAAAAGGAAAACATACAGAGCCAGCCACACATGCTCCAGAGGAGTTGGAGACTTCTTGGACATCTGCGTTTCTAGCAGTTTGACATACACTCTCCCTCAAAGAGAGCACAATTTTTTAAAGAGAAGTTCTTAAAAATACAAATCCAAAGAATGCATCTGGACATCCACAGCTAAAACCAAAATCAGTTTACTCCTAACTACCTTCACCCTCCAAACCCTGCCCCAACCAAGTGCAATATATAAGTACTTATGCGCAATCCAGTGTGAAAGAATATCCATGTCTTGGCTGTCCCATTAAAAACAAGAAGTGCAGCACTTCAAATTCTGGTGTGGCTTAATAGCCACAGCATGATGATAAGCTGTATGGAAAGCAGATAAACTCATAAATAGGTTTCAAAGAACTTATTTTCTCAAGACAAGCATATTGAGATTAAAATGTTATTTTCTGCCCACTGCAAAAGCAGAACAAACTATTTAGCGTACAGCTGGATGATAGCTTAGATGAGCAGCAGTCTTCTCCTACATTTGGGTTTGCTGTTTAAGGAGCTTGTTCACAAAAATATTCCATGCTTGCCCTGTTGGTTCGTAGGTAACGTTGGAAGCAATCAGAACCATCCCCTCATAATGGCAAAAAAATTAAAATTAATAATAATAAAAAAAGAAATTCATCAGCTCTCTAATGTTTTATGTTGCCAGGACTCAAGCCAGGCAATACATACACAAAGGGACATGCTGGGAAGCAAGTCTTAGTCTTCTTCCCAGTTTGACAGCCTCGACTTCTGCTGCTTCTTCAATTCTGCTAGTGACCCTGCTTTGTCCATACATTATAAATCATCATTCTTAACAAAATTAGAGATAAAGTTTTCATTGAACTTTACTAGTATTAGACAGACTACCTTCTTATTTACCATTTGGACCATACTGGAGCTATTTATACATTTCTAACTGTCTAGCTCTACATTGACATTTTATGGCTATAAAATGCTTTTAATTTCCTTTTCAAGATCTACCTCAGCTCAACTTTTGGAAATCCTCACTTCCTATCTTTTTGTTTGCTTCTTTCTGGATCAGCCTCCCCTTCCCATTTATTCCTGTAAGTTCTTCATTACAGGAAGAATTCCCAACGTTTTGAGTAGTTTATGGAAATTTATCCAGACTCATTACAGACTTGAATATAAACTTCTCCTGTCTTTTTGGGAAGCAGAATCCACACATATTTTGCATCTCTGATTCAAAGAGATTCCACACTTTGACATTAACGTGTCCAAATCACAATAACACTAACTGACAACTCTCGTCTTTTGCCCCCTTTTGCTGAACACTGTTACAGCAATTTGTTATCCCTATTCATTCTCACCTTCCTTGGGCCAATGAAAAGAAATATGATCACTGAATTTTAAAATCATTCACATTACAAATAATATAAAAAACATACCTTTAATTTAATTTTTGCAGATGTCACGTTTTCTACTGCA
Organism: Balearica regulorum gibbericeps; assembly: GCF_011004875.1. Taxonomy (NCBI): domain Eukaryota; kingdom Metazoa; phylum Chordata; class Aves; order Gruiformes; family Gruidae; genus Balearica; species Balearica regulorum. Next base: position 42,993,132 of record NC_046189.1, read on the forward strand.
GCAAGTTCATATAGATGTTTGTAGTCAACAGGTTTATACTTCTGGCTGCAAAGACCATTTCTCATAGGAATCACCAGATTTTCTAGTTACCACATAAAACACATTCAGTCATTTCAAATTCTGGAGAAATATTTTAAGCATGAGCCATAAAATTAAATCATTATAGATAGAAATTAGAAACTTATATTTTAAACATTAAAAGTTTCCATAACAGAGAGATTGTTAGTTGGTGAATAAGAATTTGAAACAAACATAAGCTAGTAGAAATTATATAAGAAACATTAACCATTTGTCTATTTACAAAGAATTTATTTAAAAAGGGTTTTTATATGTGAACTTAAAGAATAATTCACTTTAAAATTAGTTTCCTGTAATTTTAGTAAGGTTTAATACAGAAACACATAAATTTCAATTTATGCACTTATTTCACAAACTGGAAAATTACCTCAATCTTTATTGTAATTTATTGATTGAGAAATAGGAGTAAAAGTTATATAAACTACTAATTATATCTAAACAGAGTGAGTTGCTGTCACATTTCCCATTGAATCTCCAGCCATAAGAACATCATAATTTCTCTACTAAACTTTTGTAGGCTCCTGGGAAAACAACGTACTTCCTTAAAAAAGAGAAAGGCACTAAACTGCAAGGAAAACATCATACTTGGTTTCTGCTGCATGCAGTACGGATTATAACGTCCACTTTCTGCAGCCCTGTCATCGGTATTTGAAAGACTGTGACAGTATTGAAAAAGTGTTGTCCAGGGGAAGTAGTTTTGCTGAAAAAGCATCTGAAGTCAATAAAGATTTAACCAAGCTGGTCTTTCACCACACAGTGAAGTTAACTTAGAATGACCCCTTTAAGAATTTCACTGAGGCATTGCCATATTCCCCAAAGAACAATTAGCCCAAGTTTACCATAGAGTCCTCCTTTGAGCTCACGTTCCTAAAATCCACTGCCTTTATTCCTCTTCCCCCTCACCAACTTCCTAAGAACGATATCTTCCACCATTTCATGGTCACCTTAATCCAAAGCATATTAGGTATACACTTAAAACTGAGTGAGCTGAGGACTGAGAATACCAGCAGCCATATCAGAACAAATCCAGAAAACCAAAGCTGCTAATCCTGTCTGAACAAGATCTGTCAACAGAAACAGAGAGCAGCACACTCAAGGTAACCCCAGATGCACAGCTGCCTAATACGACAGATTTTCCTGGCTTATTGGCCTGCGCCAGACTCCCATCAAAACAGAACTGTGTCTGTCTTCCCCTCTAATCATCATCTGCATTTTCCACAGGCGATCCCTTCGCAGTTTCCACACTCTGAACTTGAGAGGGTACACCACCTACACAGAGGAAGGCTTCCTCCTTTCCTCCTGCTTGTCAATCCTGCTTTCTTCTCCAATAATCGTCTCAACATGCAAATTATTCCACCAAATCAGTGTTATGCTAAGCAGGTTATAGCCTTGATCTTGTATTATGACTACTTTTTTTTATCTATATACCTTACACAAAAACAACATTCAGTAGTTTGATCCACTAATTTCTTCCATTTTATCCCTCCTATGAGCTTAGTATGAATAATCTCCTTTCTCCCAGTTTTTAGGCCTGTAGGTAGCTTTGTTCATCTGTAGGCTTTTATTCCCATCAATCCAAATTTAAAGTTCTCATCCCTAAGTCAGCAAGATTATGTGAAGATTGTGAGATTGCTTACAACATCATCCAGCAGAGATCACGGAACATCATTCCACGTTCAAAGAAGTAAAAGTTCAGTTGCGAAACCCTCTGAAAAGCCACTCATTCAGATCTTCCTCCTAAGCCTATTAGTCCTTCATTACTGCTCCCAAAGGCTTACAATCACTTCTAGTCTGCTAGGAGTCATTTCAGGCAGTAACATCAGTGGCCACACACGAGCATGGCAGGAGCTGCAGAGCAATTCCATAACATTCCTAACTCAGGCTCCCCGCAGGCAAATGCCAGGGACATAAGTCAGCAGATGCATCCTGTCATATTCATTAGAAAAGAATCGATAACTTGTTAGTACTACTAAATGACATTAACTACTGCTAGAAGTCCATAAGTACAACTCCTTGGTATGGTGCTTGTGAATCTCACGATCTTTGAAAACCATGACAGCGTCATATTCCAGCATCACAGATCCTTGGTTAATTCCAGGATAGCATACTATCATGGACAAAGGTGGGACACTCATCTTCCAGAGGACATAAAGATCTAAATCTCTCCGCTGCTGCAGAGACCTCTCTAAGTACCTAGTGTCAATGGTTTTGGAAATGTTCTACATGCATCCTACCCTCATGTCAATGCATGCACTGACAAAGTCCTCATGCTACAGTCAGCTTTTAGCCTTGCCACTCCTCCTTCAGATCAGGAATCGGAAGTTATTCCTAAATCATTTCACGAGCATGGATTTCTCACACCACTTGTTCTGAATTGTGGTATAGATACCAGGGGTAGGAACCCTATTTGGGTATGGCACTCAAAATTGCAGTATCCTGACCAGTTTTCTTTGGTCTATGTCAGCATCGCCACCTCCCTTAAACTACTCAATGAAATTACAGTTTGCTGTCCCTGTTTGACAGCTCTCACTCACCACTGGCTTTTGAAACCCTACATTCTCTCTGCCAGCTTTATTCCTCAATACAGCGCAGTAAGGATAAGAGACATGATCAAAAAACAAATCCATGTAATCTTTTTTGCATTCTTTCTTTCACACAATATGAGAGAAGAGGGTTGACAACAAAAAGCATGGAAAATGTAAAAGCGTATACTGATGTACAGTCAGTAATAACAAATACAGTACAGGGAAACAACTAGGAAGGGAGAAAGAACCATCCCACTGAATGAGTAGATGGAGAAGACAAGGAATGCTACAGAATAACAGGGAGAAGCACTGTTTTTCTTTGGCTGGGTTGTCTTAATCTGTTGTAACCACAGAAAAATGTATCTGAGAACAGTGAATAAGCAGAGAGAATCCATTTACTTAAAAAGGTTAAACTTTGTGGTACCTAGATTTAAAAAATAAAAATAATAGAAAAAAGTTGTTACTATGTTGAGTTTCTAAACAAAAAAAACTAGCAGCAATGTTTAGAAGCCTTAGGGTTGTCTCTGAAAGTCCCAAGCTTAATTTAGCAACATAATCTGATATTTTCTACACTCTCAAAGTTTTATATAAACTATATAAATATACATAGGTACATATAGAACTAATGTAAGATAAAGTAGGTACCTGAGGTACTTCCTCAGGTAACTCATCTTTACCAACTTAATGATGTCCCTCACATCTAAGAAAAGAACGAGGAGGAGTGAAAGACAGGTTCAATTTCCAAACCTCTAACCCCAAATAATTTAATTTTATCTTTGCTTTCAATATTCTTTTTCCTTTAGCCTGTATATCTGAACTTTGTGAGTCTCTGCTACTGTTTCTTCTTCTACTGAGGACTTTACTCTGAGGAATTTTCTGAAGTCAACAGGGTCTATCCATGTAAGATTAACTCCAAAAATCAGAGTCTTAGCATATAGGATGTAAACATTATATTTAATAGGTAACATATTGGATATGTCTTATATTTTACAAAGAAAATACATTTTATGTATTTTTATATGTATGTATACACCCCAAAATATATACACATATATACAAACATGAATAAAAATATAAAATATTAAACTTTTAGATTTTTAAAATGCCTTTTCACAATTGTCTATAACAAATATTTGCTAAAGCCTGAGATACAATTATAATGGTAAATGAAAATACTTGAACTTTTGCCCTGGTACTGAAAAGCTTTAGCACACAGATCCTCATTAACTTTACATAAGGAATGGGCTTTTTCTTTCCAACCTCCTTTTTAGGTTCCTTTAGTAGTCAAACTTGCCATTAGGTATTAGTAGAAAGATTTTTTTTCTGTTCACTATTAATGGAAGCAATGGCTGGAAGCAATATGCCTGACATACGGTTTTGCAGAGGAGTCCCATGTAAAACATTAAACTAAATCCTGCAAAGCTATGTCATGACTCTTTCAAGTCTCCCCTAAGGATTTTAATTTGCCGCATGCCTACAGAAAGTTTGACAACATGATCCCCCATGGCAACTCAAAGTGGAAAGATTTTTTTCCAAGTCAACCACCAGGGCAGCCCCCAGTGTCAGGACAGGCTGGGGATGGAGGGATTGAAAGCAGCCCTGGGGAGAAGGACTGGAGTATCCTGGTAGAGGAAAAATTGGAGATGACCCGGCAATGTGCACTTACAGCCCAGAAAGCCAACCGTGTCCTGGGCTGCATCAAAAGAGGCGTGACCAGCAGGTCGAGGGAGGGGATTCTGCCCCTCTGCTCTGCTCTGGTGAGACCCCACCTGGAGTATTCACTGCATCCAGTTCTGGGGTCTGCAGTACGAGAGACATGGAGCTGTTGGAGAGAGTGCAGAGGAGGCCATGGAGATGATGCGAGGGCTGGAGCACCTCTGCTATGGAGACAGGCTGAGAGAGTTGGGGTTGTTCAGCCTGGAGAAGAGAAGGCTGCGGGGAGACCTTAGAGCAGCCTTTCAATATATAAAAGGGGATCATAAGAAAGATGGTGAAAGACTTTTTACTAGGGCCCGCAGTGATAGGACATGGGGGAATGGCCTGAAGCTGCAGGAGGGGAGATGGAGATGGAATGTGAGGCAGAAATCCTTCCCTGTGAGGGTGCTGAGGCCCTGGCACAGGGTGCCCAGAGAAGCTGTGGCTGCCCCTGGCTCCCTGGCAGTGGTCAAGGCCAGGTTGGATGGGGCTTTGGGCAACCTGGGCTAATGGAGGGTGTCCCTGCCCATGGCAGGGGTGGCAGTGGGTGGGCTGTGAGGTCCCTTCTAACCCAGGCCACACTATGATTCTATGATCAGAATGCAATAGCAGCTTCCATATGCAGCTATTAATTGCACAGAGTATTTCCTAAGTAGTTTTATTCTAGATTGTGATAAAACACTTGAATTTGAACATGATAGCATACGTACCACCTACATCACTAATCCTATGAGTTGTAAAGAATATTCCATGGTCCAGTGCACTCATTTTTATGTATTTTTTTTTATATCTGTTGAGAAGCAAACATGTTTTGAGAATACCAACATTGTGGTGCAATCTAAAAAAACATTCAAAAAACTATGTATTGTTTTCTGAGGAGAGAGGGCACATCTTACTAAAAATGTAATTAGACAGAAATTTCATAAGTTCATCTTTCATTTTAAGAGAGATTTCATGTGTCTCATCACTTAGCAGCTAAGAAAACAAAATATTATTTCCTTGATGAATCTGTAATGCTGTCGCATAGATCACCTATTCTTTGCTTTGTGCTTTTCAAAATATAACAATCCCATCGACCCAAACGTAAGGTAAGTTTTGTAGGTGTTCTTTGCTTTTTAGGAATTAAGCTTGAAAAGATCACTCTTTTCTTATATTCAGAGACTGTGGTTTATTTATAGATCCCTATACACCCCCTTTAAGAGTCTCTGTATTAACATTTGTCAACCCAAGTCAACTACTTCAGCAACAGTGGCTTAGTTCCTGATAAGCAACTATGACAGGCAGCACATAACAAGTACTCACATCATCCTGGGATAAACTTGACATTTAAGAAGCAATAAGATATACAACATAGTAAAAAACTTAGATGTCTTAAAAACGTTACTTTCACCTTAATTAAGCATGCATGGGCACCATCACAGATCTTGCATACAAAGAAAAGCAATACATCAAAACAAGGTGCGTCATTTGAACAGATTCAATAGATGAATAACGCCAGAAGGGGAAGGTCACGTCCAACCAGCCTCCCCACAAACCCTTTCCCTCAAACCCAGCTCCACCTTACCAAAATTTCCCATACACAAAATTCCATCCACTTTGTCACACCTTTGACATTTGTCTGGTCGCACAGCGAGTAGCAGCACAGTAAACAGTAGACCAGCAAAATCTGTTAGCTTCTGTATTGTGGAGTTACTTTTCTGCTGTTCTAGTGAGTTGAATCAGTTTATCCAGACAAATTCCAAAGGTGGCACAATGCAACAAGGAGGGAAGAAAGAGCAGCAGAAGCAATTTAAAGGGAATTACTCTGACAGAGTGCTATTCATTTCAATTACAAATGTGAGACTGCAACCAAAGATACTTAGCATTGTACTTCCCCGTGAGCTATGATTCTTCATGACAACATTCTGCATTGCAGAATCATCAAAACCAGCTACAGTGTAAAAATCTGACCTAGATGGACAGCAGTTTCATGAACGAGCTGCCGTTATTACTGCAAACAAATGGTAAGTACAGTTGAAATTACAGCCACAACAACACACATACGTACACACACCTACTGTTCTGGTGCCACAAAGGCCATTAATTCTGTACGTGGTAACTATGCAAGTTACAAGGCAAAGAAAATTCACGACCACCAGACTTTGCACAGTGAATATTCCATAACCAAACCAAGTAGAAAATAGTGAACACTCATTGATAAAGCATGACATTTCTCAATGCTTCCTCATTGTTATTTATTACATATTCTTCAGTGTTATTTAACAATGCTATGAAACTGTCCCTTGCACTAAACCAAAAATATAAAAGTCTAAGTGTCATCTGTCTTCACCCAAGAGTGACCATTCATTAACAATAAAGGGACCTTTTCAAATTCGTTCTGAAAGTAACCAATGGTATCAGTTAGTCAGAAGCTACATTGAACGTCATCATCTGATCACAAAGACTGAAATTAAAGATACATGAGAGTAAGAAAATATGACAATACATGAGGGAGTTCATTCCCCTTTTGAAAGACTAACGCGTATTTTACAATCTAGTAGTCACCTGTAAATAAATTCACAGTTCTATCCCAAAGTCTACACACTCCTCAGAAGTCAAGGGAAAAAGAAAGGAAGAAAAAGGTTAGCACATTCATACTGTTGATTCCATTTTTCTCCACTTAAAGCAATTCTTTAATTTCAACTTGTAACCACATAACACTGCCAAATTCACCCGGACATGAGGTAATTTTCCGTATCAGAAGCAACTTTGGCCTATTTGTCATGGTGATGTTTTATCTATACATCAACTTATCTACATATAATTTTCTAACTGCATATATACTTCAGTTAGAATAGTTGTTTTTTTTTAAAATCAAATTAATTATATATGTAAATCCTTAAGGCAGGGATTTACATAACACAGTGAAGTATTGGTTTTACCTTATTTCAGGGTGCCCAAAGACAGTTTAAATGTTGTTTGCTTTCCCCCTAAAGGGGGGGGGGGGGCGGGACACACCTTTCTTAGAAAGGTCTTTATTTCTTGGAGGAATCACCGGAAATATAACTGGGACAAGAAATGCTCAATTGCCAACACACAAATCTTTAAGCTATAGGCTGATCAATTTAAAAAGGCATTTAAAGAAAATCCTTTTTATTCAGGTTGTTTACAAATCTGTAAGTTAAGTTTAGTTTAATATCCCTAGTGTCATAATTCCCTTAGACTTCCAGCCTCCAAAATCTTCTTCCCAGGAGAAGGTGGAAGTAGACACATCACACAATTCTGTACTTAAAGGGGCTGGAAGGAGCAGGGAGGGGCAGAATCTTAACAAAAAAAACCAAAACAAAGTGAAACCCTGCAAACTGGCATAATTTCCCATAGATTTTATAATTTTCAGCACTTTCTGGAAACTCCAGCACAATTACAATATGACACAATCTTCCACTGAATTTATGGTCATTAAGGTTGAACCGAAAATCTGAAAACATTAATAATAAAACATCAAACAGTAGAAAAAAACTTTAAGTAAAAATATTTGTTTAGTACTACTTTTAAATTATTTCTTCTTAAGGCTTTCAATGTGAATCACAAAGAAACAAAATCAGACATTTTTTTTCTTTGCTGAATTTTACTCCTCCCTTGAAAAGTAAGCCAACCACATACCTAAAATTAGCAAAAAGAGAAAGCATGACAATATATTGAAATTCTTTATTTAAAGCTTTTTTCATTGACCAGTCTAAAACAGACTTTTACACATCTCTTTCTTAGAAAGACTAAGTCATCACAATTCCTAGCCTCATTCAGGAAGACATGAATATTCAACTCTGGCTTGCTATTTCTAGAGCACTCGTGAAATTCTTACTAACATAAAAGTGAAAAATAACTGCACCGTGTCTCTTCTTATACCATCAGATATAATCTATATTTACATAGGGCCAAGAAAACAAGGGGGAAGAACCAACACATGGGTGCTGAATGAGTATGACCGTTCTCCAGTGAAGCCACTTGAGCTCTACATATCAGCAGCATGATTTTTAAACAACAGCAAGTTCTCTTGAGGGTTTTTGCATACTATGGTTAATATTTACACAGCAGGTTGATTTCCCTTAGCAGAGATATCAACAAGGCCACCACATTCTGAGATTCTGCAAACAGAAAAAATACATCTGCATTAGACTTGAACCAGTGATGGCAGCAGCTCGACCAAGTTGCCAGAATTCCTCAAATTAAAAGTAGGAATATACATCTACAAAGGAAAACACGACATGGGATAGTCCTACCTACAGAGACATCAAAAGTTCCCTGCACAGTCAAAATGAGATATGCAACAATGAAAACTGGCTTGGCTTTGCCTGCTAGCACTTTCAATTCTTGGCACCCAATTTCCCCATGCTTAAGATAGAAAGGGAATTCAGTGGTATATTTGAGTACAGTGGTACAAAATAAACAATTTACCTCAAAAGGCTCTCTGCTCTTTTCACAAGGTTAGTCCTTAGAAAGGGCATTTAAGCCTCCATCATCAGTTCTACAGTCTGTATTCATTCATGCCAGTATTATTACAGTAGAGATACTTTCTATTGATATGGGCAAGCTGCTACCAGGCGGTATTCTTAGAGCACACGGTTTGCATCAGTAGTCTGAGGAAATCCCTGCTGATCTCAGTCTCCCTGGACTGAGTGGAAGAACTGTGATTCAGCAATTTCAAAGAGCGTAAAAGCTACTTCCATTTTTCATTCTTACAAGCATAACTCATGGAAAATCATACGTAGCAGAATTTTTTTCCTACTTCCTCTGGCATTTCTACTCTAGTTCACAGAAGGTAATGCAAATATTTCAGGGAGTATTTTAATTTTTAACAAGAGCCACTGGATTTTGCATCTCAATACATCTGGCAGTGCCTTTAAGCACCTTTATCCTTATGCTCTTGAAGAGACCATTGGAATTTTTGCATTCTATAACCTTAAAAGAACAGTTTCCACTACGTCAATGCTGTCATTAAATTCTGAGATCTGTTAGTATTTCTCCTAGTTGTGAGGTCTATATTAAAAGGGGAAAGAAAAACAATTTAGGGTGAGGCTCGGCATATTTACATCATAATGACACTTTTACAAAGATCGAATTATTTGTAGGTTTCAAGATGACAAATTTAATTTATAACAGTGGGTTAATTCTAGGGGTGCTTGCTCAACCTCTACCCTGCAAACCCCTGTCAGCTTCAACTGAAATTTTGCACTGAATGAATACTACACCTTACAACCCAGAATTTACATTTCATGATGAAAAATTATTCATTTTTAAAGGTTTTCAGCTGCTTGAACAGTGCTAACAAGTTACAGCTAATGATTTTTTTCCACATACCTATATGGTTTTGAAGTTAAATATTTAAAGAGTAGAAATACCAATTTCAGTAAGAGTTCACTGCCTTAAAAATCTTTTCACCTTCACAGATTACATCAGAATAACTTTAATTTGCATACTTTTCTAAAGGAAAATTATTCAGCGAGTAGTACTCCTTAGAACAAGAGTAACTTCACTTCTCTTGCTCTGGTACTCATAGTTTATTTTCATTGGCAAAAGGTTTATTTCTGTGGGCTTTTTTAGCAATTAGTTTATTAACATCCATAAAACACAGCTTGAACCAAACACTATCCAGGAACTTGGTCAATCCGTTTAATATTTGTGACCAAGACAGATGAAGAAAAGATTCAAGAAGGTTGACATCTTAGCATTTAAACTTTTAAAATACTCTTTAGAATACAGCCACAAGGAAATTTGGGTACCATTCACAAAAAAAGAAAAGGATCTTCTCTTCCTTAAAATATTGTATGCCAGCGGTTAGGGATAAAGAGGCATGAAAGAGGAAAATCTGTGTTTCCAATGCCCTTTCTGAAGGGTCTCCTGAGCATTGGAACCAGAGGATTCCCACACATTGGATGGTGGTCTTATCCATACAAATTAAGGGATAATCTATTCTGAAGGTTTTTGAATTGTGCATATACCTCACATCCAAACATCCTAAACCAAAATCAGATATCATGTCATTTGAGTGTTTAATCCAAAACACTTTATCCAATAACTCAAAGTTAAAAAAATAAAAAATATCCATCTGGGTTCCCTTTCTTGGCTCTGCCCCAGCGTGGTCAGAGCGTAAAGCAGAAAAACTCCAGGAGCCCCATGGGACAACAGCATCAGGAGGTACCGACTGTCCATCGTGCCACAGCCCACAAGGCTTTGATCCAAACCAGCTAGGGCATGCCATGTTTTGCTGATCCTAAGTGGTACTTATAGAGCTGTTAATGCTTTGTGTCATATAACATTGCGTCCTTCCAGGAAAACATGTGGACAATTGTCTGCCCTAACACTGCTGGCATATCTGGAGCTAGCCAGGCCTGGAAGGCTATGCTCCCACACCACTGACGGATGCAAGCTCAAGCCCACGCTAACAGGCAACACAAACGAAGGCCTTCCTTCACTCTGCAATCTGCAAGGTGGTCCAAAACCCATGGGTGAGTGCAAGCTTGTCTCCAAATACCTGAGATGCAATGAAGTTTCAGCTCAGATTTGTTCTCAAGAACAAGCAGGACAGGCTGAAACAGAGTGGTTCAAATCTCTGAGAGCACTGACTAGACATGGAGCTACCTCCTGTCACCACGTGAGTGCAAGGACTGGTCAGAAGTTGTAACTAACAGCAAAACCAGATTAACTTCTCACAAATGGAGAAGTGTTTCCCTCTCCACCCACACGATGATAAACACGATATAATTTTTACTAAAGATACTACCACCATGGAGTCCAAGCCTGGAGACCTAAGCAGCAGAAGAGCAAAGGAGCATTTTAGCTGGAGAACGAAGAACTAGACAACTCAGCAGATTTGGAGGAAAGCTCTAAAAGAAGAAGAAAAAGAAACTGCATTAGGGAGCTACAATTAATATTATGTGCATAGGAGGATGCAAAACATCTTTTGTAAGTATCAGTAATCTGTATCCAAGTTTGACAGTATGACCAGTGTCTTGCACAGACAAAACCCATCCCCAGTGTGATTTCCAAGCTGACTTCTGGTTGTTCTCCTGCCTTCCCCGTCAGCTACATATTATTCCGGCTCTGTTGTACATGGTCAAAGCACAACAGCATGGGATTTAAAAATAACTTAAAAGAAAAACAGGTCAGGAACTTCAGCTGGAAATAAAAAGAAAGGGGATACCACCTGGCAGTTTCATTACTGCACCAAACTTTAGTAACGTTAAGATTTTATTAGGTTAAATATAATCAGGATGAAAAGATATTTAAAAATTATGAGTAATGTAAAGGCTGGACAAAACATCTGTCTTCAGAAAAACAACTGCACAAGAAGCTAACAATCTGGTCTCTCGCAGGCTTAAAAGAAATTTTATTCCTCTGCTATAGACAGCCTTCCTCCTACCTGCCTTTTTTTTTTTGTTTGTTTGTTTGTTTCTCACCATTCTAGCACTACTACTATTGATAAACTTGGGAAGAGAGTACTACACTGTGCTATAGAAAAACAAAAATAACTTATTGATGAAAAATTGGGAGTACTTGAAAGCTGTAAGGCTACTTGTTCCATTGCACCCACTTCTCTCTACAAAAACCTTTTACTACTGTTCCCTGCCCAGCTGCTGTGTTAGCGCCATTCTCCCGTATTACACATTTTGGGAACCATCATCCTAATCTAGGTCCATCTGGCCCACTTTAAATAACACGCTTCTTCCAACACAAGAAACACTGTCCTGTTTGAAAAATAACTATGGATACCAGTAAGAGTAGCAGCAGCAGCATAGCTACTCGTCCAGTTTGTTTATTATTATTATCCCTTTGACAAATTATTAATATCTCTTCTTTCTACTGACATGTTTCTCATAGAATGTCACCATTTTAACAAAACTTCACATATTCAGCTTAGCTTCATCTCCTTTGAAAAGAGGAGAGTACATCTGCAGGAACAGAAATGATGCAAAAAAAACTTACTGGCCATTTTCTGTAATTTTAGGGTTACTGGGTTTGACTAAATAAGTGCTTATTCCCTTCCAGCCTGCCCATTTCTGTCTTCTGCAATGATATCATACATTTGTATTTGATGTCAGCCTTTTAACGGACATTATTTTCTGTTAGCAAAAATTCAACATTATGACTTCACTAAAGCACTGAAAATGAATGTTAAGATGGTTTTGGAAAGGGCAAGATCTGTATAAACCTGTATTTTATCTTCAGTAACTAGAAAATGTACCAATCAAAATGATAAAAGCACTGCAAGTTAAATTTATTTCTGCTGTAATGCTGTTATATCTAAAAATCTCTTCAATACTATAAAAGTTAATCTAAGCCTGAGTTCAGATACCCTCCTTCAAGGCTTTGTTCAAACTTCAGTACAGCCTCTGGGTTGGAAGTCTTGATGCATCTTAGAAAGAAAAAGCACAAAACATGAAGCAGATATCGAACCAAAGGCTTTACTATGTAGAAAACTGTTCCCCAAGAATGCTAAATCAGCTATGTCTACAACCAGCCATGACTAAACCTTTTAGTAACAGTAAAAAGCATAACATTTACCAACCCTTTGTTTCTCCTCCTGTTGATAATTTAGTATTTCACTACAATTCAGAACTCTTGTAGGTAATAACAAATATGACCTCTTAAAAGATTATGCCTCCAATTCAACTAAACATGTCAGTGCATTCTTAATGTAAACACTTGTGCCTGAGGTGTATGACAAGCATATTCTTAAATATGGGAATACTAAATATTAAGGCAAGATCCTGCTCCCTTTCATTTAAATAGAAATTAAACTCTAAAGTGTTAGTCAGCATTTCTGGAGCAAGCCAAGCCTGCAGCCTGCCAACCACCCCCTGGCACCTGTTGCTACTGGTGAGCCCTGCCCAGTTAAGGTCTCAATTCCATGAGCACTCCCAGCGAGTTTAACCATTAACTTTAAAGGAACACAGATTTCACTGCCTCAATTCTTTGCAGATTCAGGTCATGAGTGCCATTTTTTTCCTCTGAGCTAAACTGCTGCTAATTAACAGAAGGTTAAAATTACTAGGGGGGGAGGCACAGTGGCTAATGATCTGGACATGCTATTTAAACCAAAACTTTTTGTGCATGTTTTAAATCAGAAAAATTATTAAATGTAAAATCAACAATATGAAGCCATATCAACTCTACACAAAATACAATTTGACAGCATAATCAATGACAGATTAATAGGTACTCATATTTTGTGAGAATGAAGTTTCTTAATTTCACAACAGCAGGTGTTACAATCCTGTCAGTGGTTCAAGTAAATTACTAGTGGGCATACACAATTACAAACCAGAAAAGAACCACTGACTTCACTGAAAACTTTGAATACAACATCAATGGGAACTTTGATTACAGATTAGGACAGATGTTTCCTAAACCATCCAAACTCGAGAAAAAAACCCCAAACATAGAAGTCACTTATTTTCAGTGCTCTATACCTGCAGATTTCTTAAATATTTTGTGGAAGGCTTTTTTCTAGATTTTAAAGTTTAAAGGAAATGTTAATTGCTTAGCTACTGCATGTTTCCATTCAAAGAAGAGGAATATTAACATGCAGTTGTTGGAACCCTCTGATCCTAATTACTGTTAGGGAAAAGAGGCAGAGAATCACTGCCATTGTATGGCATGGAGTAAAAACAACAAACAAATAACCAGCTTTATCCTTTAATCAGATCTATTCTCTTCTTCTAGTTGAGCTATCTATCTCAAAATGGCACCCATCCAGAACATTTTAATCTCCCAGCAGTCAATCCTTTCCCCAGGAAGAAAATACACAGTATAATACTTCTGTCAAAACAGTTGCTAAAGAAGTTCCATAGTTTGACTATCATTTAAATTTGCATTCCCTAAAGAAAGAATTACGGATCTGTTTGAAATAAAGTCAAGTATCAGAAATTGTATATTCCCAAAAGAGACATAGTTCTTTTTTGTCTATGATAATCTCATTACTTCCTCATTAAGTAAAACTTAATCCAAAGTAGGAAGATCAATTTGAGTAACACTTAAAACAATCAGCTTCATGGAATAGTCTGTCAGAGTGCAAGGGAGGGAGAAAGAGTTCATCTGCTTTCTGTACGTTACAAGAGAACTACTACCCTCCTTCTATTCTTTGAATATTCCAAGTAGCAAATCAAAGATAAAACAAACTTTAAAGATGCTTTATATAGAAAAAAAATGCAACAAGCAAATAAAAGAAAGTAAGTAAATTTTTAAAAAGTTGACAAGGGACATAAAAGCAGTAGGAAATGAAGTCACCCATGTCGGCCACACAACCTTGAATCAAGTGAGTCAGCTGGCATTTTGTTACGTTTTGTTCAAAACAAAACATGCACCGTCCCTTTTCACTGACCAAAGGCACCCAGTTCAAAGTGAGCCAGCTGCAGACAGCACACCTGGCAGTTTCAGAGTTTAACTGAAAGAGAGGATGAAATGCCAAAACGCTCTGCTGCTTTCAGTAGTTAATTATCACTGAACAGTTTGGGTAGGCAGGGACTTCACAGCCCATCTAGTTCCAACACCCGTGCCACGGGCAGGGACACCCTCCACTAGCCCAGGTTGCCCAAAGCCCCATCCAACCTGGCCTTGAACACTGCCAGGGAGCCAGGGGCAGCCACAGCTTCTCTGGGCAATCCTGGACAAAATCCTGCTTTGCTTAGCTAAAGGCAAAAATACAGACGTTTGGATTTGAACACAAGAAAGTTGCAGAGTTTTATTATATACTTTTTTATATTATTAATAGTCCATCTAGCTTCCTATTTATTACCTCTGTGTGTAACAAAAAGTAAGTTACAAATTAAACAATATACCTCAACACATTCATTTAAAGATTTATTGGAAGATGTGAGTCTGAGTCATCCATTATAGTACCCTACAATTTTCTCCATTACATAAGAAATAACAAACATATAGTTAAATCGACCTTTAACTGTCTGACTCGTAAAGCATATTAGCTTATTCGCTAGCCTATGCGGAAAGCAGGATCTTTGTAAGGATGCTGTGAGCAACCTACCACTGTGCCGCTCTGGCACCCATCAGATAAAATGCTTAAATCTACATTACTCATTTAGCACAACAGAAGTAAAGATGTTGTAATAGAAAACCGCCATAGAATCAATGTTCCCTGCATTCCAGCAAAGTATCTGGGCTTTGCCTTTTTTTCTATTAACAGAAAACAAAGCCAAAGCACTAGTTTGAGACCCCATAAAGAGATTGATGTTAGTGGAACAAAATATTGCAAATTCAGTTCCAGTTTTGGAACCTAGCGTTTCAGCAACCCATATAAAACCAATATAGGTTTTTTTATTTTTTAAACAACAACAAAAAAATCTGATTCACATGAAAAGGAGACTACACCTAACAGTACAGAAAAGTACCAAGAGAAGTAATTTTCTTGTTTAGGATTTCTTTGCTTAATAGCACCAATGAAATGATGCTCCTGATCCAAAATTTGACCTGCCTTCTAACTGCTAAAATGAATTAAATAAGTTCTTCTCACTTGTATATAACTAGAACATTTAAATTCATGGTAAAAAAAAAACAAACCCACAAAACAAAACAAAAAAAACAAAACACCAAAGGGAAAAACAAAACCCCACAAAAACAACCCACAAACCAAAACAATCACCTTGGTAACTCAGGAAAATGCATTCTTTCTCTAACAGGTGGCACTTCAAATTGAACCTGTATGGAAATTAAAAACTGCAGTATTTTCACCATTTAAAATATATTCCAGAACAAAGCCATATTATCCATAGAGATCATTCCAAATTGTGTAAGAAAAAATATCTGCCTGTCTATTTACAGATATGTTTTGGTGCCACTCTTCATCCCATGCACTTAGACTTTCTCCTGAGGACTCCGTTCTGCAAGATAATGGCCATTCTAGTCTGGACCCAACACAGCACATAGCTACATGTATAAGCTTAAACACACCAAACTATTTTGTAAAGTTGAAGTCAGTATTAAATATTCTGTATACAAATATACAAGAAGAAATCAATGATTGTATTTCTAAGAGCACTAGCATACATTAAAAAAAAAAAAATCAGCAAAACTGTGTAAATAACCAGAACAGAACGTTTCATAGGACTAATGCCATCAGCTAACATACAACTTTTTGATGATAACCTAAAAGCTGTAAGGCTTTACAAAAGAAGCATCATTTGATTACAGTTTTCACAGAAGAAAAGAGGGCCTTAATCAGAAAAGAAAGTGTGCTGCTAGAAGTGTAAGAACAGCAAGGAGGAAAGGACTGGGGCGAGAGTAGAAAACACTTCAGAACAGATTCTCGGGAGACAAAAAAGAACTGAATGACAAGAGAAACGAAGGAGGTTACGGAGGTGACAGCTGGGGACAGACCAGGCAGCAAGGTAAGCCATGCAGGCAGACGGGCTGGCTCGCCAGTGGCTCCCCGTGGAAGGTGATACTGAAGCGCTCTCGATTGACCGTGACCCCGCTGATGTGGGAAGCACTGACCGTATGTTTCTGCGAACAGGCGCCATTGCAGAGGAGATACAAACTCCTCTCTGCCCTTCAATGCACAGTGCAATTGCTTGTAACCTTGCTGAACCAAACAGGCACAGTCTCATACAGAGGATCCCAGTTGCAAAAGGCATCAATGAAGAATGAAGTTGTAATGTCATAGGCAATCTGGTCTTACGCAAAATAAGCATAGGCCTCCTTTTTTCTGCAAACAAGTTATACCTATGCAGAAGGCAAGGATTCAATTGCAATGACTTCTTACCAAGAAGTAGAATATGCACTGTACCACAGAAATTTCAAAGATGGATTCTGTATAATAATGCAGGGCCAACGCAATAAAGATGTAATTTTACAGGCAGGGATAGTTAAGGAGATAGATCTTAAAGGAGCTCGTGTCCTATAAGGCACATCACATCTACTAAACTGTCAGACACTAAAATAATCAATACTAAGTAGTGGCAGAAATTCAGTGGAAGACAGCTAAAAAAGCTCAGAGTATACAGAAGTCATCAAGTCACTCTAAAAAAAAAAAATTACCTACTGAAGACTGGACTTAAAAATTCTGTACAAACTATCTGGATTACTGTTGTTAAATCACAGCCCCATTGCTGTTCAGCCAAGTCAAATGATGTGATTTTTGTTTCCAGTGCAGCAAAATGAACAATTAGAAATACACAGTTTTCAGGTCATGATAGTTTTATTTTTTTTAAATAGCTAAAGCCCAATTTTTAGAAAAGCGGGAAGGGAAACAGAAGTGCAATTCTTTGTTTTATAGAATGAAACAGAGGATTTTAAATTGTCCTCACCTTTAGCACATGCTTCTGTCTTTGCTCTTGCCTTCTGTGTAGCATTTTAAAGCAAAGCATTTCCACCTAGCCCATTTTCATGCTAGCTTAGTTAACAATGTTTTTATCTTTAAAAAAACCAAACTCTGTAGGGAAAGGTTCACTGACCAGCTGCTGGAGGCCTCCTCCCCACGGCTCTGCTGACAGACCAATTTATGTAACCACTTCTAATGAACTTGAGGCACAAGGTAGCAGGCTTAGTTCATACAGATAGTACAGGAGTACACTTTATCAGTGCTTCATGAACATATTACTCTAAGTCCAATTTCTCCTTAAGCCAAGATACTTTCGCCTATTTTAACCTATGAGAAGCTACGGCTTTCTCAGTTGCAGTTATTTGCACATTTATAGTTACACTTAAAAGCAATTCTGCATCAGCCCTCTCAGAGTTTAACAGATTGCTTCACAAACCGAGCTTAAGCTGAAGACACACAAACGGGGCTAAGAGCCATTGGGGGGCGGGGAGGAACTTGAGGAAGCAGGACCTTGTGAGTTAGTGCTGACACCAAAGGCTCTATCACCGTACCTTAAGCTAGCTTAGCTGATTTTTGTCTGACAGTAGCACAGCTGTCTGCAGCCTATGAGATAGCGAGCAAGAGGGATAGATAATTCACATGATTTAGAAGCCACTGCAGGTTGTTTTGTCAGGAGCATCAGTATCATTTTGTACAGCTTTTGCCAGTTCTGCTCAGCCAAATTTGCAGTTATGTGTGGGGAAGCATTTGGCACACCTTCACTTTAAAGTAATGCATAATGTTGTCTGATATCCTACTACAAAAAACAAAGCGTGCTTGTCTGAAGCCTCTCATTTACAACCATTGAAAGCGTACAGTCCATAAACACGAACCAATCTTCTTTTTGCATATACATTTTCTTTATTGCCTCCATATTCATAAGGATCTCTATTCTATATCCCTAGTCTGTTAAGAAAGATTACAATTTGTTAATTTCTCAACATTTTTTCCAGGCCTCAAATACAGCTTAGTAATAAGAATGGTAATATTTTGTTCAGCTTGAGAATTGCAGCAGTCAGTAGGAACTGCAAAGGATTTTAGCAGGCCTTCACCTGTCCTTGAGCAGATACAAGTACCTGCATTCTCCAGAGCTGGGGTTTTTGTTTGGGTGGGTGGGGGGTGTGTGTGTGTTGTTTTGTGCTTTGGTTTTGGGGTTTTTTTTAAAGGTTGATAGTCTCTACAAAAATTACTTACAAGCTTAGGACCTGAAAACCCACAGAACAGAATGACTGTTGATCACCTTTTCTTTATTGGACACCCCGCTCAGCTTTTCCTTACATCACCCTACCAAATCATCCATTTGGCTACTGCCGAGCTGCCCGGTTTTGTCAGAGGCAGTAACACCCAAGAGCAACCCCGGCTTTACACACGTTTTGAAGTCTGGTTTCACAATTAGCTGGCTTCAGCAGCAAAGTTTACCAAAGGACTTCCCTTCAGTGGGCACCTCCTCCTACCCTCCCACTGCAGTGTGCTACCCCCAAGCAAAATACCAACAAAACCACTCATTGTGCCACACTATAAGCTGAATCAACGTATTGGTACAGGATTATTTTTTGCCAAGAAAACAGTTTCTTAAACCTGAATCAACTCAGCAACTGAGCTGTATTGCAGCCCAGCAAGCGGCTGTTCCTCAAACCTCCGTTTTGCTGAAACAGGTACCCAGGGCAAAACATTTCACATTGCTGCCAGAAGACGAGGTTCCCCGTTACCTCTGGACACGGCTAATTGCAAATCCCTTAGGTCAGGCATTAGAGGCAGGAACAGTGAGCTAGATCAGGAAATTGATCCAACTAAAAAAATAAGCGCGTATGTTGTGGGGAGGTTTCTGGGGAAACTGGATCGATTTTCTAATCTAGCTCACTGCACAGTTCCACGATCGTGTTTGCTGGCACAAGGAAAGCTGGAGAGAGATCACGACAGGGTAGCATTGTCCCTTTCCATTGCAGCTGGGCTTGAGCCAGGTTAAAGTGGCTGCGTAATCAGAAACTTGGTGATCTTGCTGAGCACTTTGCAGGATCTAGAACCAAATATTCAGACCTGATGCTTCAAAGCCATGGAAGAAAAAAATTATGAAAATACAAACAACTTGGCAGTATCCAAAGAGTCTTCCTCAATATTTTGTTTTCCCACAGGGAGAGACACATCTACACCCATGATAGAGCAGTAATTTTGAATGCCACTGTCTGAAACTTAAAATTTCTGTGAAAAACCTTACTGAAACAGCAAAATGTCAGTCCGCTACCTCTTCAGAAACACACCTTCTATTAGGTGCCCCACCGCCCCAGCTGAACAATAAAAAAACCCAAGAGAACATTTACTGCTTTTTAAACCAAATGAAATTACAGTTTCCAAATTACCCAAAGTCAATCATATCATGATTGACTGAGTTGCTGCGACACCAACACAATGGCTTGCAGTAACTTTTGAAATAAAATCGTAGTTTTAATGAGGGGGGAGAAAAACCCCACATATCTAAATAATTTCCCCAGTGAACGCTAAACAGCTGCTCATTTGTTCAGTTAGCCTGCCATGAGCAGCACCCCCTTCTCCAGTTATTTTTTTCCAAGCCTTTGTAATTTCAGTACCTGTAAGACATTAGAGATAAACCAGGTAGCACTAAATAGTTTATAGAAAAAACAAAGAGAAACAAAGGCAACACTGTTTTTGTGACCAATATTTATCTTCACAATCCTGCATTTCCAAGGACCAAGCACTTTCTAGCCACAGTGCCTGTGTGCTTACATCAAATGAGAAAACCTAGGTAATCTTGAAATAGAGAAATAATCACAAAAGTTAAGGACAGGCATGCCAGTGTTCTGCAAGGACTGTGAACATCTGTGGAATATAAAAAAATAGACTTCAATTTGGATTAATTTCAGAATAGATTGAACGAAGCAGAAAAATATATTAATGATTTGAAACACTGAAGGAGTGCAACAGCAGTAAAACAACCAGCATATACCCGTTAACTAAATTGCTCGTCTAAAAAGCTGGAAAACAAGCACAATCATTTTAAGAGATCAGATTTAAGGCTCATAAGAAACCAGGAAGGTTCAGAAGGAAAACATGCCATTAGATTTTTATAAGATTTGCAAACATAATGGAATTGGTGCTTTCCAAATTACACTAAGAATGAAAACGAAAGATGATCTTGTTTTCAAGTCACATCCCGAACAAGGTGAATAAAAAGAAACAGTACTTATTTGTTGCTGATCCTAAAATTGATATAACAGTTTAAACATGTATTTGACAAAGGCTACTATCGGCTAATGGAAAAAGAAATCAAAAGAATCACTACGCCATGCAGCTCTTCGTATTGGAAGGTTAAAATGGGGTGCCTTTCCATAACATGTTTTGTCCCTATTGGGCTCAATACAGTGATAAACGGTTGGGAATTGATGGCCTGTGATACACAGCAGTCAGATAATGTATTGGCTGCTCTGGGTGCCAAAACAAATAAAAATGCTATGACTGTATGACTAATACCAGACAGAATAAAATAGCTGTTCTTCACTGATAGTCATTCAATATATTTGCAAATTTGACAGGACCTCAGAATATTATTTTTAATTCTTTACACTTCTATTGTGTAAACAAACTGGCTCAAGATCACTTTCTCCTCCTTGCCATTATTTCTTACCCTTTCCCATCTTGCCCCAGCGGCAAACTCCAAAATACAGAGAGACCTTGCAGCAATGCACAGCTCTGCAGGGATAGAGGGCACGTGGAACGGCCTGTTCCAAATAACCTTGAAAGTTACAGCCGTCCACCTGGACCTACCTCAAATCTGGAAGGCCCAGAGATGGCATTGTGCCACGTTTCACGTCCTGCCAGTAGGCTGTACCTACCACAGTCACAACAGTAACAGTCAGAAATGGTTCAGTTTACCGGGGAGACAAGTAAGCTGCTTCATTTTCTAAAAGCTGTTATCTGTGGAAGCTAAGCCAATGTAACAATATCCAAATTACAGGTTAAAACCAGTTGAGGCTGATTTGAAGTTGATTTAATTAATCCAGTACACCTTTGGTAGAAGCAACCTTGCAACTAATGAAAGTCATTGCTTACCCAGGTTCTGTGCTTTCTCCTCCCTTTATTCTCAATCTACTTATTCTGATTTCACATTTTATTTTTTTTCCTTTTCTCTTGCTCTACACTCTCCTTTGACCCCTTCCCCTGCTTATCTTATTTCACCCTTGCTACCCTTTGTTTTACTAAGTTTCTGCTATTATTCCTCTGACCTTCTGCTTCCTATTTCCTAGGAGGAGGCCACCATTCTGGTTTGGTAAGATCTTTATCCACTTAACATAGTATGAATCATGGGATTTTCAGGGCAGTGAGGAATCAAGACCCCTGTTTACATCTGCCAAGTGTTTTCCATTTGGCATCTGATCATACTGTAGGAGTTCCTACTGTATTAATCCATACAAATAGCAAGAAATATTACAGAGATTAAAAATTATATCAATAGCCTACGTAGTTTCCAGCATAGCAGATGACATTCCAGGTAGGAAATTAAGAGAAGGGACTACATGAATTCTGCAGTTATGGGTGACTCTCCATGTTCAGTTACACCCTATTTTTTACTGCAGTTCCCTTCTGAACAGAGGCTAAGGACTGAGTTCTACTTGTAGTGTCAGCACTGATTAAACCATGTCAGAGTTGTCACGTGTCCTTATACCAAGATAAAAATATGGTGCATCCCATTGCACACTAAACTGGAAAACTAATCTGGATAGAAAAAAAGACACCAGTAAAAATACAGGTACCATTTTCATGGTTATTTTTCAGCAGGATTCCTACACAGTCTGTGTCAATGCCACAGGGTAACGCGTTGAACAAGACAAGTGCTTAAAGCAGCAAGAGCTGCTCACCGATTACACCCCAAATCCAAGTCTGCCTAGAGGAGAGTATCTGGAGCCTCCTTAACGCGCTAGACAAGTATTTGGAAAAGATAAAAGACAAAATCATAGTAGAGTAAAACAAAAATACATGCACTTCTGGGAAGATACGAGCAACAATTTGGTCTTGGCTTCTTTTAGCCATTTACAGTGTCATCATAGTAGCCAATGAAGCGACAAGTGTCCTATTGCAATAGCAAGAGCGGCAGACTGGAAGGAGAGGAAGTGGTATCGGTCTGAAACCCTGAGAAAGATAGGGAGGTTTTGTGCTCAGGATGGTCACCTAACTCAAAAAGAAGACCAAGCATTTAACGCACACACTCTCTCACCCAAACCCATTTTTAAAGCGTTTTACAGAATCTTCAGATATATTGGCTTTTCTTTTCTCCATCTATGATACTCTATGCCGTAGATAGAGCTAGGTCAGTACTAGAAGGTCAAAACGGTGAGACTTTGAAACACTGCAGAAAGTATTTTTCTTCTCTTACACGGACGCCTTGACTTCATCTGTCAGGGTCCAAGCAGAGTGAGGGGCTGCACGTCCCGCCGGGAAACCGGCATTGCCGTACTGCGGGTCTCCGTGTGTGGCTCTTCACAGCCCGCCAGGAACCACCGCAGAGCCCGAACCGAAGTCGGCTCCCGGTACCGCTCCTGCGGCGGCAGCGCGGTCCCCGACGACCTCCGAGGCCGCCTTGGGCGGGGCAAGAGGCACCCCCAGCGGCAACCCGCCGCGACAGCCAGCCTCGCCGGGAGAGCCCCCCCGGCCACCGGCAGCGGCCTTCGCGGGCACCGCCGCGGCGGCCATTTTGCAACCGGTTGCTCCAGCCACCTGCGCCCCCGCCCGCTCCCGCGCCGTGCACGGACACTCACCGCGAGGAGGCCGGCGGGCTCCGCGGCGGCGCCGGAGCAGCCTCCCGCCCCAGCAGCCTCGCCGGGGCCGGCGGCCCCGCCCAGCGGGCGCTCCCGCCTGCGGCCACCCCGGGCGCGGTTCGGCTGACCCCGCCACGTACCCTTCGCGCGGCGCTGCCGGCGGTTTCGCGTCCCGGCCCGACTGCGACCCCCGCGCACCGCGCTGAGGGGCCGGGCAGCGCCTTCCCCTCCGCACGGCATCGGTAACCATGGCAACCTCAAGTCGTGCCGCCGTTGGCGGGTTTAACACGAGGGAGCAGCCAATGGAGCGCCGCCCGGTGCCGTGTCTGGCCAATGGCAGCGGGCGCAGGGCAGGGCGCTGCGCTGACGTCGCGAGCGGGGCGGAGCAGGGCCAGGCGGAGCGGGCGGCGGGGCTCGGCGGCGCCGGCGCCACCACCGCCACCATGGAGACCCCGGGCTAGGGCCCGCCGCGGCCCGCCGGCGCGCTGAGCGGGGCCGGCCGCGCCGCCCCGCCGCCGCCTCCCTCCGCGCGGTGAGTGGGCGAGGGCTGGGGGAGGCCGCGGGCCGGCCGGGGCGCCGCGCGGGCGAGGCGGCGCGGACGCGGGGCAGCGGGGCCGAGGAGCCGCCGCCTCGGGCGGACCCGCGCCGCCGCTGCCCGCCCGCGCCTTCCGCGCTGCCGCCCGGTGCCTGGCCGCGCAGCGCGGGCCCTGCGGGCGGAGGTGCCGCCGCCCGGTTCCTGCCCCGGGATCCGCGCCGGGCAGCCCGGGCGGCGGAGCGCGGGAGCCCGGGGGCGGGCGCCGCGGGGGCAGGTGCGCGCGGGCCGGGCCGGGGAAGCCCAAGCGGGGGTCGCGGGTCGGGGGCACGGAGCCCGGGCCCGCCGCCTTCAGCCTCCCGGGCGCGCCGGCTTTCCGCGGCCGCGGGGCGAGCCCGCGGCGGATGCGCACCCTACGGCCGCGCCGTGCGCCGAAGGCCGCCGTCTGCGCGGGGCGGTGCGCGGCGCTACGGCCGGGGGCCGGGAGCCGAGCCGCAGCGGGCAGGGCCGCCCCGCCGGAGCGCCTACCGCGCCGTACCGCGCCCGCAGCGCCACGCAGCCGGGGGGGGGGGGGCCGGGGCGGCGCCGCGAGTGCGGGTCGGGCGGGGGCACGGCGGAAACTTTGGGGCATCGCGGGTGCCGGCGGGGCGGGCCGGGCCTCTGCTCCCGCCCGGGCAGCGTCACCGAGCCGGGCAGCGCGCTGGGGCGGCCCCGTGCCCAGGTGCCGGGCCGCGCCGGTCCCGGGCGGAGCGGCGTGAGGCAGCGGCGTGCCTTCCGCGAACCCGCGCCCCCCGGCTCTGAGGCAGGATCCCGCCGCTGCGCTGCTTGAGCGTGATCTAAGCGCGTGGATTTATTTTTTTTAACCTTTGCGTGACCGCTGGGCTGGGAGCTGCGGTGCCTCCGGCCGAATACCGGCGAGCTGGCAGAGGGTCCCCTGCCCGCGCAGGGCGAGCACGGCGACTGAAGCCCGTAACTTCTGCAGTTCCAGCCGCCCTCCGGCCCGACCGAAGACCTGCCGGCAGTCGGGGGAGAAGTAGCAGGCGCACGATCTGAACGCCTCAGGGCGAGCGCTGTGGCACAGGCGGAGCTTTGCTGGTGGGTCTGGGCTGCGGAGGTGAAGGCGGCTTGGCTGCACGCAGGGCGCTCCGCGGCCGGTGTCTGCGGGTACCGGTTACTGCGTGCGGCTGCCGGGCCTCGGGCTGGGAGGTGAAGTCTTGGGGGAGCGAAAGTAATGCTGACACCGAACCCAGGCTGTTTCAGCAAAAACTTTGATTTATGTGATCGTAATTTGCGTGGAAGATAGAAGTACCCAGTGCCACGGAAAAACGTGGTTTAGGAGTCGAGCCCTCCGGTCCTTTTCCCCTCCCAGCTAACGCGTCGGAATGCATCAGTGTCTCGCTAAAGAAGGACTGTGTCTTTGGAAAGTGCTTGTGTTTGGCTCGTAGACCTTTGTACTTTTTTTTTTTTTAATAACCTTCTGCTCCGTGTTAATATTTTATTAACCATTGCTTCAGGATTTGACTGTTTGAAGGAAGAGGTGTGGTTGGACTTGCAGTAGTAATGTTTCATTAAGTAGCTTTTCAGTTTTTTCAGCATTCGCGTTTTTTGATAACTTGGAGTTCAGCAATTAGAAGACAAGGATGAGAACATTTTCCCCTTTAGCTAATAACTGTATTTTTGAGGTAAACACCAAATAATATGTTCACTGAGATAAAAATAGGGGAACCTACAAAATGTATTCTTCTAGTTTATGGAGATACGCTAATTTGGTCTTGTCCATCCCAGTTAAAATGGGAGGAGTGTGTTTTGGGGGCAAAAGCTTACTGTTGGCACTGACGTGCTGTAGTGTTTGGTTAAATATTACAGTGTTACATGCAGACGAATGTAACCTGGCTGTGAAAAGACAGATTGCAGTAACTTTCTCCTCTTGTTTAAATTCCTTGTAAAGTGCTATCTTGCTACTGAAATAAGTTGCTATTAATATTTTTAAATAAGGTAGAACAGCTGATGGGCCTTTCTGGTAAAAGTGGTATCTTTTTGCTTCTCAATCTTGTTAAATGGTAAGGATAAATAGCAGTAGTAATAATAATAATAGAAGTTCTGCTATAAAACACAGTTGGAGAAAGTTTTGTGAGAGACTGGTCTTCTATAAGAGGGGAGAATTTGTTCTAACTCTTCTTAAAATGTCGACAGCATAACATACCTTTTGGTGTTTGCTTTTATAATAGTAATGCAGGGTCATTTTACAATGAACAGATGAATTCAGTCACACTGTAAACAAGGAAGGTGACATGTTACATTACTTCCTTATAGCAGCTTCGTGTACTAGCAAAAGAGCATCTGTAATGCATTTGCGGTATTTTTTACATGTGCTATGTAAAAATCATAGTAATTTAATTAGTAAGCTGTGTCAGGTGTTTAGTATAGGAAATGTGCATGCATTGCGAGAAAAGCCTCAGTGGAAGAAGCACTCTGCATATTAACAGAACAGGAAACAAATAAGAACTTTACGTACTTTTGCTTCTCTTTATGTAGATTATTTAAATACATTTATAACATATGAAAGCCTAAAGCAATTCCAAAAGATGTGACTCTCTGAGTATTGTCTTAATTTTGTTGGGTGTTTTTTCTTAATTTTGATGTTGAAAATGAGCAAGTTCTGCAAGCATTTATCTGATTATTTATTTGGTTCAAGGAAGCACTGACTAGTTCAGGGATCTCACTGAGCTTAACAAAGCTGTTACAAGTGTAATCAAGAATAATTGGGTCTATTACCAGAACATAGTTATCATAATATGGTAAAGACCCCTAAAAAGCAAGCAGAACTTGTGGTACTTGTTTGGGAAAAAAATACCAAAGAGCCTGTTATTAGATATATTTTGCATTGCTTTCATTGACTTTCTTATTATTTTCAATCGAATCGGTGAGCCTAAGTTAAAATTGGATTCCTCTGTATGAGAAGCTGCAGTCCTTTTAAGCTGTTTACAACTTAAACAGAGCAGTCCCTGTAAGCAGAGGGGCTTTTATAAACCTAGGCAAGGTTTTAGCTGGCTGCCGTGGCAGGGAAACCTGATGGCGACCTGGGAGCCTGCCCTGCGGAGCAGCCCGTCTGCGCCTTCCGTTCCCGGAGGGCCAGCCCCGTGTTCGCGTGCTGCGGGCGCGGGGTGAAAGGCTGCTGCCGCCGAGGTAACGAGTTGGGAACGCTAACTTCATTTGCCAGGGTTTGGTGGGAAACAAATTGTAAGAGTTGCTGCAGAAAGAACTTGTTTTGTCGTCTTGCATAAAAAGCACGTGTACACCTGAGTAACTCATGTTGGTGTGGTTCAGAATTTCTGGTTGTGTTTGTGGGGGTTTTTTTCCCTCTAATGAAAATAAGACGGCAAATTGTTATGAATACGCATGTACTGCCACTCCAAAAGTAATCCGAAGAGGTTTAAACTTTACTAATTGGGGTGGGGAAAAAGTTGAGCTAGCATAGCTTTATGTGCAAGTGAATAGAAAGCCAGACCTGAAACAGGAGTTTTGGGGCATGGCTTGTAAATATTGCCTGCTACTGTTCCTATCTTGATTGCGAATATTGCTGACAATAACGCAGTTCAAATACCAGTGAAGATGGAGAGTAAATACGCAACTGCAGCCGAGCGCAGAACCAAAGCCCATGGCAAGTCCTTCGCACTGTAGGCTGTGCTTGGTTCCTGCCGCAGAACCACGCCTAACGAACTTGCGACTGGAGCTGGAGGGACTGCCAGCGCTAAGCGGTTCTCTGGGCGTGCTTGGTAGCTTTTCTGATTCTCAGCTGCTTTTCCTAAGGCCTGTGATATGTCCTAGTTCATTGGATAACTTTTCACGTTGTTTTTATCCAAACGGAATACTCATTTATTCTGCTCGGGGGAGGTTTGCAGAGGGAGGAAGGAGATGGATGGGGACAGCCAAAAACTGCCTCTGGTGACCTTCCCAAAGCTTTTGCTTGCAGCTTCTTGTCAGTTGTAATCTCTGCAGCTGGCACCAGCATTCAGACCTTTGCTCCTTTCCCGCTCGCTGCCTCTTTCCCTCTCTGCCGTTAGTACCTTGCGCGCTCAGAGGAGAGAGACGTGCGTTTCAGGAAGGAGGAAGGACTCCTTCGGTTTCACAGCAGGTGAATTTATTTATTTTTTAATAGTGAAATCCCCAGCACGATCACTAAAAGGACA
Organism: Balearica regulorum gibbericeps; assembly: GCF_011004875.1. Classification (NCBI taxonomy): domain Eukaryota; kingdom Metazoa; phylum Chordata; class Aves; order Gruiformes; family Gruidae; genus Balearica; species Balearica regulorum. The sequence continues at coordinate 43,021,271 of NC_046189.1, forward strand.
GGCTTAAGGAGAGGGCGCTTTGAATGGTACCTGGCAGAGGTGTAATTGCTCTCCGAGCCAGTAAAAGGCAGGAGGACGTGCCTTTCCCGTCTGGCCGCACTCCGCAGTGGAGCAGGCATGTGTCACGGGTCAGGGAGGTGACTCTAGCACAGGCTTGTCCTCCTTTCAGGTTGGGCTTCCTGAGTCATCCCTCCGCTTCCTGGAAGAGCACAGCTCCCTTGTCTCCCCTTCTCTCCCTCCCCCGGAGTCAGCTGTGAACCCGAAGGCAGGAGCTTGGGTGACTGTGATCCGTGGGCAGTTTCTGTGGCTGCCTTTAGGTTCGGGACCTTTTCATTGCATCCCACTCTTACAGGCATATGAAGACAGCATCGCTTTGGGAAAAGTTAGGGAAATTCTTTCTTAGTGTTTCAGTATTTTTAAACAAAATTTCTTTTTAACAGAAATCTTAAAAAGAAGTTAGGCATACTTTTAATATACGTATGTTTTCCTCCTATTACTGCAATTTTAAGATATTGTGGTTACAAAAGATAAAGAAATTACTATTTTTCTCCAAAATGTTTCCATAGCCATCTCTTAGAGATCTCCCCCCCTTTTTTTTATTTGCATAGCATTTTGTAAAGCTCTTGCCTAGCATTAGAAATTGAAGACCAGTCAAATTTCTGTTTAATGGCTTTTAAAAATAATTTTAACTATGCCTTTATTTTAGTGGAGAAAATAAAACTGTGAACTATTACTTCATTTGAGTGTGATTTGATCCATTCTTCAAGGAATAATTAAAATTAAGACTTCTTCCCCCTCACCCCCACATGGTAGGGCCTCTTGCTTACAAAAGACTTGTGATCTAAACATTCTAACTGAAACGTAGTGATTTCTTGTGAGCCTTAAATCAACAGTATAGCTAATCATAGAATCATAGAATGGTTTGGGTTGGAAGGGACCTCAAAGCCAATCTAGTTCCAACCCCCTGCCACGGGAAGGGACACCCTCCACTAGCCCACGTTGCCCAAAGCCCCATCCAACCTGGCCTTGAACACTGCCAGGGAGCCAGGGGCAGCCACAGCTTCTCTGGGCACCCTGTGCCAGTGCCTCACCACTCTAACAGTAGAGAATTTCTTTCTAACATCTAATCTAAATCGACCCTCCTTCAGCTTAAACCCATTACCCCTTGTCCTGTCACTACACTCCCTGATAAACAGTCCCTCACCATCTTTCCTGTAGGCCCTTCAGCTACTGGAAGGCCACAATCAGATCTCCCTGGAGCCTTCTCTTCTCCAGGCTGAACAACCCCAACTCTCTCAGCCTGTCCTCATAGGAGAGGTGCTCCAGCCCTCTGATCAGCTTCGCGGCCTCCTCTGAACACTCTCCAACAGCTCCATGTCTCTCGTACTGCAGACCCCAGAGCTGGATGCAGTGAATACTCCAGGTGGGGTCTCACCAGAGCAGAGTAGAGGGGCAGGATCCCCTCCCTCGACCTGCTGGTCACGCCTCTTTTGATGCAGCCCAGGACACGGGTGGCTTTCTGGGCTGCAAGCGCACACTGCTGGCTCATGTTGAGCTTCTCATCAGTCAACACCCCCAAGTCCTTCTTCTCAGGGCTGCTTTCAATCCATTCCTCACCCAGCCTGTAGTGGTGCTTGGGATTGCGCCGACCCACATGCAGGACCTTGCACTTGGCCTTGTTGAACTTCATGCGGTTTGCACGGGCCCACCTCTCCAGCCTGTCAGGGTTCCTCTGGATAGCATCCCTTCCCTCCAGCGTGTTGACCACAGCACACAGCTTGGCGTTGTCGGCAAACTTGCTGAGGGTGCACTCGATCCCACTGTCCATGTCGCCGACAAAGATGTTGAACAGTGCCAGTCCCGGTACCGGCCCCTGAGGAACGCCACTCGTCACCGTTCTCCACTTGGACATTGAGCCGTTGACCACAACTCTTTGAGTGCGACCATCCAGCCAATTCCTTATCCACCATGTGGTTCATCCATCAAATCCATGTCTCTCCAATTTAGAGACAAGGATATCATGTAGGACAGTGTCAGATGCTTTGCACAAGTCCAGGTAGATGACGTCAGTTGCTCTTCCCTTGTCCATGGATGCTGTAACCTCATCATAGAAGGTCACCAAATTTGTCAGGCACAATTTGCCTTTAGTGAAGCCGTGTTGGCTGTCACCAGTCGCTTCCTTATTTTGCATGTGCCTGAGCATAGTCTCCAGGAGGATCTGCTCCATGATCTTGCCAGGCACGGAGGTGAGACTGACCGGCCTGTAGCTCCCTGGGTCTTCCTTGTTTCCCTTCTTAAAAATGGGGGTTATGTTCCCCTTCTTCCAGTTGGTGGGAACTTTGCCAGACTGCCAGGACAATCTAACATTCTGATTGGTATTGTGATTAATTCATTAATAAAGACAAGAAAGGAATCTATTGTAAAACCTTTGAAGGTGTACGAGCTGAAACTTGCTTTCTGCATCACAGCTCAATGGGGGGATTTTTAATGTATTTACTGTTCGTGCGACGGCGGGATGGTACTTGTGGGCAGTGAATAAAATTACCCTTTAGCTATTGGGTCTGCAAAGCAGATGGTTCATAGGTATCATGTAGGTTGGATAATTAGCCAGCCTTTATTGTTTGTTGATTCATAAACAGGAGTTTAGAGTGCTGGGTCCCCATTCCCTTATGAGCAAGGTCTGTCTCGGAGCATGAAGTGGGAAGGCGCTGGTGGGATTCCCTTGGCTGGAGAGCACTTGTGCCAGCTGGCAGCAGGGCAAAACACAGCAAGAGCGGCTCTGCACAGCACCGGTTCGGCCCAGGAATGCCCTTAGCTTAGCTGGAGCCATCTCCAGACACAGCGAGAGGGAGAATGTCCTGGAAGGAGATGAAGGGGCTGAAGGCGAGGAGGCAGGGCAAGAAGTAGCAGAGATCTGGGGAGCGAGGGAGGAAAGGGAGGAGCTGGACGCTGTGGTGCCAGACTTTGCCTTTTCTCAAATGAGGTTCAGCTGTAAGGAAACAGGGAAGAAGTGTTAGAAAAAATATGGATTTCTGTTTGCCTGGGTGAGAAAAACTTTTCCTCCCTTCTTAACAAAACCTCATTACGTCACGTTTGTGGTGTGGAAAGCCTTAGGCTATCGCCTGTGCTATACTTTTTAACATTTTTTTAATAAATGTACTCAAAAGCATTTGCATTACATGTGTTCAAATAGAAAGCATCTAATCTCTATCTTAATTTGCTTTAAATGATGTTGCTTATGCCATCTCCACTAGAAATGCAACACGAACAGGAGACTTTCCAGTTTGTTGTGGATTTCTGTCCTCTTCCCGCCCAGAAAGGCGGTGGCAGGCAGCGCATCCTTAGCGCTCCTAAAGGAAATCTTTTCAATTCCAAATGCGGGTCCTTCATCGTCTTGTGTTAGCAGAATTTTCTGTAATTGTGTAACACGTGAATTGAGTATTCGTGCATTTGTTATCACCAGGGTAAATCTGATTGGTGAAAACGAGTAAACTTGTAGTTGTTCCCATTAGCCTGTTCCTGTGGAGCGGGGTTCAGGAAAGCTTGCTCCTGGGTCGGGATGCGGTGCGTATGCTGCTGGGTCAGCCGGCAGACTCCCCACTTCCTTTCAGGTTTCCTTTGGAAACATCCGGTTGCTGGTACAGTGTAAGCACAGGATACAAATTCCCAGATTTCTTCCTGGATCGATTTGTGCGTACAATGCTGGTACTCGTATATGTTACCTTACATGCTGAATTTCAATACAGTATCTCCATGTAGAATTAATTCTTTTACTTCATAGTGGCAGGTTTTGTACTAATTCCAGTTTAAAAAAAAATTTAAAAATCCACTGATCTCTGAAACAATTTCAGACAAATGATAACTGTGACTTCCATGTCAGTGTGACATGCTTAAAAATGAAGTGCTTCGTATCTTTCGCAAAAAATAAACCCAAGCTGTTGTATGTAATGCAATTGATTTCAAGGGCTTCTGGACAAGTGAAGTGCTGGAGTGTTAACGGGAGAAATTCAGTGTACAGATGTGCTTGTGTGACACTGTTCACTGATTGTCTTTTGCAGATTCCTGCTTAATTCTTGCATGATATCAAAAGACAGGGAGACAGATCTTAAAAAGAGTTAATATTTTTGTCTTGTTTTTATTTAAAAACAAAATTGTTAGATTTTGTTATTAAGAAATAAGACAGCAGTATCAAAATGATGGCATATCCTGAATGGAGATTTCATTTGTACTGTCATGGCGCCTGAGCTCCAAATTGTTCTGCCGTTTTATGAAGTACGGGGGAAACCCATGCTCCATAGAACTTACAGACAAAAAGGCAAAATTTAAACAGATAGATGAAACAAGTGGAGGAGAAGATAGCAGGAACGTGATTTTCTTGTATTACATACCTTCATCCAGGGTGCTTGTGATCGATCCAGTAATAATGCGGAGTTGTTGGTCCATATTATTTGATACAGCCTTAATCGAAGATAGGCTAGCAGAATTTGCTATCTGTTGCTGCTCAATGTCCTTCCTATCAAGTGTCGTCCTCCTAACTAACGTAATGAAAATAACCAGTGCCATATTTTGCCGAAATAGAAAATATTGGCATGTGAGATGATTGATACATCACTTGTTTCTGGGAGCACGTTTATATTTCAAACAGGAGATGAAAAAACATTGAACTCAAAAATTTCAGTTTGGCTCATAGATCTGTGAGATGTGTCTGTTTTCTCTGTGCTATTTGGACTATCCAATCAGAAAGAAAATTACTGAGTTTTCTTAGTTTTACTGTTGTTTAGCGTAAATTACAGCAACAGCATGCACTGAGATTTGTGAGATTTCACTGTAATTAAATACATTATTTTCCAGAAGATGCTTTTAAAAAAATCATTGTTTAGAATGCTTTACAGACTAGTAAAGACCGACACAAAAACTTACTGTGGTTCAAGGACTTGAATTTTTTTAAGGCAGTTCTGAATTTCTGGTAGAGAACACTGCCTATTGTGGGATGCTTTTTTGTTCAGGCTGATGTAATCAGTCTTCCAATACTGAGAGAGTTTTTTAATATTGTTGTGGAACACAGAGGTTATTTTTAAGCAACACACAGAATTCACCAAGTCATGTACTGACACTGCAATAAAAAACAGAAAGCCAAAACCAACAACAAAAAAACCCAAACCAAACCACCCCAAAGATGTTCAGTAGCTTAAAATATGTTGAATTAGCAAGGCAGGCTGAATGCAGGAATTAATTTGTCTGCTGAGCTGCTGAGTTTTATCTTGGCCGACAGTGAGTGCCTGGACAGGAGCAGGAAGAGCTCCATCCGTCCCTCCGTTGCTCCTGCACTAATAAAGTCGGAGAATTTACTTGCACAGTGTAGGAAGATAACACTTTTTATTAAACTTGATATATTTATTGGTATTCATGACTAGATTTTCTTATATATCTCTTTAACTGTAATAGATAAAAACAGTGCCTTAAATCACAACTTGCGTGCCTTTAGGAACCGTGCAGTTCATCAGGCTTAGAAAGCCTCACCTTACCTGAATTTGAGCGGATGCTGCTTTAGTGGTGTGGTTCATTGTGTTATTTATATTGTATTATTAAGTTGTCTTGTATTACTAGTAGAATGATTTATTCTATAATACAAAAATTAATGTTTCAGAAGGACTGAAATTTGAAATGGAAAAGGAAGATACATTGTTTTGTTTTGGTTTAGATAGCAAAGTCATTGCAATTTTTCCAGACTTTTCCTTTGTTTTCCCTTCATCTCAAAGCATCACAGGCATCATACTACAACAGAACAAAAATATTTTACTGTGTAGTATTTCAGATAACTTTTGTTACAGAAAGTGGAAAATAATGCTTTATGTATAGCTGTGTGATCTTATTTTCACATGTTCAAATTTTAGCAGATTCAATAAGACCATCTGATTAAAAGCTCACTTATTAGTTACTTAGTCTTATGTGCACATCTTCACAGATTAAAACGATTGATGGAAAAATATTGGGTTGGTGGACTAGTTAATTTGCACGCAACTTTAATGCCAGGATGCTTCAATACAAATAATAAAAATACTGTATTTCACCAATGGAAACATTTCATGATGGTCTGTAGCAGGTTGTTTTCAAGCTGCTGTTTTGGTTGCTTTCGAACACCTGCAAGTCCTCAACTTCTCAGTGTTCTTTGGGGTTTTTTCCCTGGTATTTACTGGGTAATGTCTTTCTGCACTGACTGTTCTCACCCTTGTGTGTTGTGATTGCGTATTGTGAAAACAAAGTATCTGGCTATGCAGACACTTGCCGCAATTTGAGGCATAAACATTATCTTTTCCTTGTGAATGGAAGCTGCCATTGATCACGCTTTGGAAGCCTGTCACCGCATGAAAACTTAGGACGGCACCTCCTTCCGTCGCATTTTGCCATCAGAATAGCAGCTCAGAATCAGCTTCATCTCAGTCCAACAGTCGAACGCATTCTTCTTGTATAGAATTTTTTTCTTACAAAATCAAGAACTGCTAACACTAAGCAGGTAACTTCTTCAGTATTTCATGCATCTCTGGGAGCTAATAATTGGTGCTGTACGATCCTAAGCAAACCTTTTCCCCCCCAGGTTCACTGAAACAAGCAGGCAGTGGGTAAGAGCATGGTACTGTTGTCTGCGTGGCAAACAGCCACCTGCCCGCTTAGGCTTTTCTGTCAAAATATTTGATGTGTCTGTCTCACTTGCAGGTCTTTAGATGGGTGAACATGTTGGAGGTAGGGGAGACAGGATACACTACTGCATGAACTCCGTTTCTGCTCTTGCCCTCCATGCCCAGGGTCTCATGGAGGCTTCAGCTTCGGTCTGCTGCCTTAAAAATATCTGTAGCTGACTGAAATGATTTGCATTTGCACAGAATTATAGCTAGGCTAGAGATTTTTATCTCGGGTGCAAAAATGCCTTCTAATTCTTGAAACTCAAGTGTGGTGTGTCCTTTTCCACCCAGTATGAATAAATACTAAGCGTGAAACCCCTGCAATGTCATTCTACCAAAATTCATTCCCTAATTAACAACCAACTTCAGAGACCCTTCTCTGGCAATTTATAACAGCCTCCAACAGAAGGAGAGCAAAGATGTAGTTGTGATAACTGAACAGTCTTCTTTACTTCCTTAATTTTTACAACTTCTGTTTTATCAACCTTTCCGTCGTGCCGCTGTCTTTTATATTTACACTTGTCAATGGGTTTTATAATTTCTTAAACTAAGGCATCAGGTGAAAATCCTTGTGGAAGAGTGTAGGCTATTGAAATTCAAAACTCTTCACTTGCTTGGCCTGTATTGCAGAATCAAGTTTTGGTTCCAGACAAGAGATGAATAACTACTGTTCTTCAGCGTCTTTTGTTGCAAGAATCTGTCACTTGTATTTAAAGGTTTTGAAAGGAGATTCTTTACAGAATATGGGGAAAAAAACCTGGGAAACAGCTAACAGCTGTATTCCTTCAAAATATTTCTCCTTCATTTTACACAGCTTTTTAAGAGATACTGTAAATTGGGACTTTATCGGCTTTGCCATTAAATTCCCATCATTCAGCTGAATCTAGTAATTCAGGATTGGAAGCTGTCTTGTTTGTACAGCCGACTTGTTGTCTTGTGGTGGCTGGGAGAGAAACCCGGGGGTACAGAACTGCATGCTTCCCCGGTCCCTTTTTCTCGAGCCTCTGCTACAAGCCATCATCAGCCCGGATTATCGTGCTAGAGGAACCTCTAGTCTGACGCAGTGTGGCTTTTCGGAAGTTCTTATGGGTAGCTGGATTTACTACATACGTTTGTTATTTAACTTTCTCAGTCTCTGTTTGAAACAGGACAATCCAAGCTAAAGACAATGCTTATAACTGAGGATATACTATTTTATGAAATAGAATGCTTTCTTATTTTTAATGCATTTAACAATCTCTTACATAGTGCGTGGAGTGAGCAACTGGCTTCACAGCAGTATTGGCGGCTTAGTTTGCCTTTCAAAGGACCTTCCTGATAGAAAGCCTTGTATGGTCCAAACTTTACACTTCTTGCTAGTGTATTTTTTTAATATGAATGTGAAGCAGTTTGGTGTGACGTTGCCTCGTGATGCAATGTGTTAAAATTTGTAAGATTTATGACTTCATGGGTGTACAAACACAAACTGCGCCTTTTCAATTTTAAGTGCAGATTAGCTTTCCACCCACCCTTTTTTGAAGGTAGAGCTACTGTTCAATATAATTAATCTTGTCCAGTATACTGGAAGTGGACCTAGTAACATTGAATGACATGGTGCTAACGCCTGACACTATTTCTGTTTTGCTTTTTTTATCTCAAAGCATTTATTAGGAGGTGCAGGGACTGTGCCTCTCACCTGGCCAGTGTCAACATGACTACTTCATCTAGATAAAAGAATAAGTGGCTGTCAAAATATCCGCAGTATAGGATTTATGTGTAGGTTTCTGTGTTATCTACAGGTAGAATGGTGATTTACATGTGCAGATTTACTTGGGTAGGGGACATTCAGCATCTTCCCCAAGTTGTCATTTATCATGACACAACTATGATTGTGTAGATTTTCTCCTGTGCTACTCATTTTGGATTGCTTAGAGCAGCTATGGCCTTGACTGCCTCTAAACTGAACAGACAGGATCAGATCCTCATTTAATCCCAGGTGAGCTTAAACCGAACTGTGAAGTCTTATCAAATGCCAGTTTGTACCTTTAAACATGGTGGAACCTGAACGCGTGATTCTAAAAGTCCTGTGCATGTCCAGATGTACTTGGCGTTGTTAGAATGCTATGGGTAGATGCTAAATGTAATAGCTTTGATTATTAATAAGTTCAGCTACTGGACGAAGATATTGGTGTATATTTTATTCAAGAGCCCTAATTGAAATGGCCCTACCACAGAAGGAAAGCGAGCAAATCACCTTGATTTGACCTTAACATTTTCCAGTTGCAAAGATGCCAGCAGGATGTGAATCAAAACAATACTGACTGTAAACACATCCCAGAGGAGCTGGCTGCTTTCTGCTGGTTTAACCGTGTGGTTGAAGTAGTTTGACTTACCTTATGGTAGATATGATTTTATTTGAATAAATAGAAAAATTAAATCAGGTATACCAGTATGATAGGAATCCACTCTAAGGATCCTAACAGTGCAATTATAACAGTGAAGAAAATAGCCACCAATAAATCTATTCTCAAGTGATATATTCAGTGTATTTTTTTCACTTTTCCAAGATGTTTATTACACTGAGTAATTTCCTAATTTATGGTTACAGAGATAAATTTCTTTATGGTCATTTAAGACCTATTCAGTCTGCTCTGGAATGTCTCCTTATCGTCATTTTTACCCCCAAGTACTCATAGGAAACAATCTCTCCTCAGTCTCTGTTTTGTAAGGTTTCTGCTTGTCGAAAAGGAGGGTTTGGTCCCTTTATCATCATGACAGCCTTTGAATTCAGTCAGACCAGCACAACCAGCTGTGAATGTGAGAAATAAGACCTGTGCCAGGCACTGGGTTAGCTTGTATTTCATTTTAATGGATGCAGCACTGCAGAATCTCTGCTGGAAGTGTATTCTTGATGTATTCTACAATGGCATGTGCCATTACTGTGGCCATCTCGCAGGAACAGCTAGTGAGTCCCATGTTCTTCTCACCAGTCACTTCTTTGCGATGACCTTATTGTCCATTACAGAAACTTTCATTGGTCACCATCTGTGGCTTGGGTAAAGAACAGCAGCAAGATTAATTCCTCGAGGTCTTCTGTAATAACATGCCTGTTCAATGCCCCAAGCCCTTCTTGCCTACCAAAGCCCCCACAAATTTGGAAGACATGTGAAGACCAGTTGTTTTGGCAGGGTTAAAGATGATTAATCACAAGGGAATTCCTAGTGGAGAAACGTCATTCCAGATGGAGCTTCTCATTAACACTACTTTTTTGTCTTCCTTCCCGTAAACAGGCTGAATATGTAATCGCGATCATTTGAAAGTAGAGACTGTGTGTAGCTTATTCTGTCTTAGGTACCTGGTAGGGTATTACCTGACCATGTTTTCTATACAGACAAATGTTTTTGTTACTCTTGGAACTTCTTTGCTGCTTTAGCAAGTCTTGTTTGGCTTGATTGTCTGTAACTTTCACATAATTCCATTATTATTTGACTGGGAAGACAACAGTTCTCAACATTCCTGGACTGTAGATTTCTCCTCTCCCCTTAGGGTGCTCTACTTTTTCACTTGTATCTCTTTTAAAGTAGGTATGCTTCCCAGATAAGTAATTCTCTGTTGGCTTAGATGTCTGTTGCATGCTCCTGTGTGTCATCTCTTCCACTGCTGTGGATAGACACGGATTTGTTTGGTAGCAGGAGCATCGGGCAGCTCTACTGAGCTCAGCAGGTTTCTATTTCATAAGATTTGTTCCTCTCAAATCAAGGACTTCAGTTACAGGTCTGCCTGCTTAAATTATTCTTCCGTTTAAAGTTTAAATCAGTCCATAACAATGTGGTGCATGGCTATTTTGGCAACTGATTTTTTTCTGTTCTTTTAGGCTCGAGTGTGTTGAGTAATCTTTTTTGTTGGTATAATTGCTCTTTTCTCACCATATCCATGAAATGAATACCTGTGCCCCACCATCATGATGATTGTTCATACATCAATGTCTAGAAAAGCTAGGTCTTACAGGACCAAGTTTCCAGCGGTATTTGTTTCCAATAGAGCTTCCACCCCAAAGTTTGAGTGGCCACTACTAGCAGCTATCTCTTCTTTGGTGTTGGAGATTCACTAAAAAGCGTTAATGATTATGCTGTAAACTCAACCCTTTTCATGTGAAGGAACACCAATTACAGAAATGAACAGTCTCCAGGGAGGTGACTTCTCTCTGAAGTTGAAAGCTGCTAACGTGACTTTTCCTATCTTTTGAATTTCGCTTTGGTCAGTGGGTCTTACAGTTCACCAATGGATCAAGTTTATAACTAATTAAGCTGGAAATATCACAAAGCAGTGTGTTGTGAAGACACTGAATCAATGGTTTATTAAGGAAGACTGTTGTTGGAAGTTTGTAGCTTTGAGCATGCTATGCTTGGCAGGGACGCAAGTCTTTCCATCTTTTGCAAATAGGCCGTTGGTGAGGTTAGATCAGGTTTCACGCTGAACTCTGAAGAACTGATGAAGTTCATATTGCCAGTCCACTAAGTAGGGTCTCACTTTCATGAAGACTGACTTGGGCATAATGAGCTGTAAAGGCTCAGCCCACCCCTGTGAGGTGTTTATTGGTGACAAGTATGGAACAAGTAACCGGCTGCATGTCAGAGCTTTGTCCCGTGCCAGTTCTACTACATTTTCCTTCATTTAAATGCATTATATTTCTAATTCCTACTGAGGATAGGAGTAGTGATGGTGATGACCTCAGTTTTGAAAGAATGTCAGACTGGCTTCCCCAAGATGAGGACTGGCTCCCTGGCATCCATCTCAGCCTTGGAGACAGGCCCGACCTGCTGAAGCGCAGGCATGCGGCGCAGTGCGACGCGGCGGCCCTCCCACGGTCCCCGGTGCTGGGAGCGCCGCAGCAGCAGTGTGGGCAGGGTAGTGCACCCGGGAGGAAGCCTCGGTTGTCCTGGGCCGGGTTATCGGCCTTGTGTGATTCTTCTGTGTCTGCACGTCACTGCAGCAGGCACGCAGGCTTTGTTCAGCATGGCGGGGCTGTGTCGAATGCCAGCATTGCTCCGATCCTTGCGTGCCGCCTGGCTCGTCTGAGGACAGAAGCTCTCCGGAGCAGCGTGGGCATGTTACTCTATCAGTTTGGCTCCAAGGAAACACCACCTTTTAAGGTGACCATAAATGACAGGTAAGGGAATTCTGGCTTGTCCCACATATCTGACAGAAGCGTTGGGCATATCCTTCCTGTGGCTCAACAAGAGGATGTTGACAAGCCGCAACAGCATTGGTATTAAAACCGGATAAAAATGGGACAAGGTGGCATGTGAGTGTGTTTACCTTGCCGTGTTTGGACATGTGGATCTGAAGTCTGCATTAATAGCCTCGCTGAAGTCTATTTTTAAAACATAAAAAAAGATTTTAACGATGTTCATCGGAAGGTGTGCTGAAAGTTATTTGGAGTTAACCAGCAGCATTACTGTAGAGAAACAAGGTACAAACTCTTTGCCATTGTAGGGAAGCGACTTCTTTAAAAATGTTACTTGAAGAAATAATTATACGCAGACTATATAATGGAGACATTTTTAATTAAGTTCTTATTGTGCTTTTGTTTGACAAAAGAAGTGGGATGTTATACGTTTCCCTTAAACAAGAGAAGTGTAAGGTAGATTTTTGAGCCTATTTTTCCCCTCCGTTGCTGGGCATGTTAACATTTGCTCTGGCATTTGCAGCTTTACCTGTCTGGTCATATGAGAACTGAACATGTTCGTGAGCATGTGCTAGGTCAGCTTTAAAAGAAAAAAAGAGGTTGAGCCTGCTGTGGAACCTCTTCTGTGCCTTTGCTGAAAAGCTCCATTTAAAAATTTTTGGATTTGAAGTGGTCTCTCAGAAATAGGCAAAAAATGCAATCAGGTAGATCTGTGCCCTGTTAACATCCGTAACTGACCCTGCTGTCTGTGATGTTGAAAAGATAACTAGCAGCTGACTTACAGCACCTTGCTGAAATGTTTAATTTTTAGATAGCATAAATGATACGTGTAACAAATATTTTCAGTTCCTGTGTTAGAGTAATAGGAGTGTTTCTTGTTGATTCCTCCCTTTCAAATAGGACTGGGTTTAGTGCTTTATTCTGCTGAGGGGTGGTGGGGCTTTGTGTGGCTTGGGGTGCTTTGCTGGTGCTCAGCTGCTCCCTCTTCCTTCCTTTACAGTGCTCAGAAAGTTCAGTTCAATATCAGCTATCCGAAATTGTGTATATTTTTATGAAGCTTAAGTAAGGCATTCTAAAAAGGGAAAGATATGCCTCAACTACAATTACTATTTAAGCGCTATATGAAATAGCAATCTTGCAAGTTCTGGAAGTGCATTCTTTTCTGCTGTTGTCATCCATGAGTGTATTTCCTGAGTTATTATATTGACATTTTCCTGGACTTGCACGGTGCAAGCAAGAGCAGGCTTTCTCTGGTTTGAAAGTGGAAATCCCCTAAAACAGTAATTAATTGTTGTGTTTTTTTAAGGCTTAAAATTGTGTAATTTTTCAACTGCTTCATGTTATTGAGAGGACTTGCTTTTGATAGCTGTGTTTTAAACCCCTCATTTTGAGCTTTATGTTAAAGCACAGTGAAAATACCTGATTAAGTGCGTAACTTTTCTCGGGTAGAGTTGCTTATTTAAATGTATCACTATTAATTGTCAGGCATATCTAAATCCTAACTCTGAGCATTTAATTGTTTTCTATTATCTATAGTTATGAAAAGGTCTAAAAAATCAAGCTTGCTTGAATTTGGAAGGGGGGAAGAGCATGCCAGTATCCCATTTAGATGGAACAGTAACGCTTAAATAATCGATGTCACCGATCTTGTCTAATACCTGGCAAGAAGATAGCAGTAGCTTTTAAATATTATCCTTGATTATTGTTTTGTCTTTCCTGCAGTGCCTTCAGTATTTCAGCTGTTACCGCGTTTCCCCATAGTCTCTGTTTTGTATCCAAACAGAGACAACTCCTACGTAAAATTTGCATAGCTTTAGTTGCTCTCTTCTGACTTTTCAGTTGATCCAACTTGAAATTGGGTGCACAAAGCTGGCTGTGCTTCGTTAGCTAAGCAGACTGGGAAGATTGTGCATGTCAGCGCAGTGGGGAACAGAAAATAAGCAGGAGTGATAAATGAGGTTTCGGTTTTTGGTGTTTTGGTTTTTTTTTTCTTTTCCCCCTCCTTTTTCTTTGTCACAGGAAAGTGTGCTTTGATTACAGGCATCCCAACTTCGTGCTGTTTTTCACAGAGCTGTTGTCTTGCTAGTTGGCTTCTGTACTGCATCTGTTCCCGCTTCAGTGCAGGACTTTGATCGTCTTTGTGGCCTGGCTGAACTTGAATATAGGCGAGGCAGGATTATGCGTGTGGAGGTAATACGAAATCAGTGGATATCACTGGGATGGACAGACAAGCTTCAAGGTTCGGTTTGCATTGGCATCAGCTGCTTTTGAGCTTGGCATCTGGTTTTAGACAGATTCTCCTGTAGCTTATGATCTCTGAACTCAAGGACTCCCCTCCCTGCCCAGCCACCACCTACGGAACGCTGACAGCGCTGGAAGTGTTCCTGCTCCCCCGGGTCACCCTGCCCGGGCAGCGCCTGTGGCAGAGCCCCGTTTCAAGCCTGCTTTCGATGCGAGTGAACTGGTTGGGTTGTTACTGCTCTGGTTACAGCTTTCTAACAGGCTGTTCTGCTTACCTCTTTTCCCCCACAGAATTTTCACCGACGCTATCTAGACTGCTTGTCAGAAGGCTGCGTGGCAGTGTCGAAAGCTTTACGTTCAAGGTGTATTTCTTCTAGTGCTCGTCGTAGAACAGAATTGGGTAGATTTGATATAATTGCTCGTGACAAATCCACGTTATTTTTTAACACTTGAAGTTCTAGTGCCTGTTACTGGTTTTGGTGTGCTTAATTTTCCATGCTCAGAAATTAGAATTAGACTAGAATATGGGACAGGGAACTAAAAGGGAGAAGTAAGAATGATGATGATGTGACCGGTATTTGAGGTTCCTTTGAAACTTTGAATTTGAGCTTTTAAAGTACATTTGAGTCATATTTTTAGTCTTTCAGGAACTGAGGCAGGAAAGCTGAGTTGCGTCTCGAACTGGTAAACTTCGATGCAAAATATTGCCATCTCATGACAAAATTGGATGATGGTAGGAGAATTTACAGGAAAAAAAGTTTTTTCACTGGGAGAAGAAAATCACGTCTTAGCATCATCGTAGAGTGCCGCATGAAGATGCGGTCCTTCCACGGAACAGGAAGCCTGTCAATACTGGTCTGAGAGTTTCTTCTGTTTTACCTGAGCTTCAGTGAAAGACCTGAACCGTTTGCCATCACTCAGTATTTGTTTCCCTTCTTCACTATTTCCACACTTAATCTTCATTCCTTTGGTATATAGTTTTCTATCCTTCTCAGTTTTCTTGTGTCTGTATACTGAATTGTCTGCATTTTGTACTGTAGCCATCTATTTCAGAGCGTGGTTAAAATTATTGACATTATTTAATGTACTATTGACCTGACTTTTTTCCCTTACAGTGCTTCTGCAAAAAGTCTTCGTGCCTAGCCAAACATTTTAGCATAAGTGTGTCTAACTTTATAGTCATGTTTCTGTCATCCACCCCCTACTATGGGAAGGCATGTGGTTCACTTTGATAGGAATAGTTCATATAATTTTGTATTTTTCAACATTAGCTCATTCACCTTGCTTTATGGTTTTCCTCAAGTTATTCAGCTGTCTTTGATCTCCATTAATCATAATGTTACTTGTAAATTTTGGTGCTTCACAGCTCTTCATCACTTTATGCAGTATTAGGAGCAATACTAAATTCTCTATAGACTAGAGATATGTGTAATTCTACTACCAGTACTTAATGTTTTTAAGGGTAAACAAAGTAAAAAATACCTCAGAAAAAGAATACCAATGATACCTCTTTTTTGGGGAGATTGGAGCACGGATTGAAGTATTGGTAATTTTGGCTGTAAAAGCCAGATGCTTGTTGTCTAATTCATGTAGAGTTTGCTACTACATGCAATTTTTCTTTAGCTTCTAGCTTGGAGAGCTCCATTTGCTTAAATATAGAAGTTTGCACGTACAGCATTCTTAGCAGCAAACTGAGTTTTGCCGTGCAGTTCTGTTTCAGAGCAAAATGAAGAGAAAACTACAGTTTAGTAATTGATAAAACTTCATTTTTGCTAATCTATAGCCATGTTTATTAGAGAACAGAGGTACTCCCCAATCTATCTTTATGGTAGGCAAGAATTTGACATTCCTGTAGTAGTCATTTGAGCAGGAACAACCATAGGTTGCATTTATGCTTTTACTCAGGATACATTTTTAATGTCATCAGTTTCTAAATTTTGCAAGTGTGTAGTTCGATTCTTTTTTTTTCTCCCTGCTAAACCCTGTTTAAGCTGCTGCTTGTTGGTCACTTGTTCCTGAACCACGGTTCTCAATGCAGAGAGGGAGACTGCAGCGCCAGTAAAAATACACGAGTCTGTTACAAGTGGAATCACACCACTGATCTAGTCTGGCTGGTTTTTAAAGGCAGGATGCAATGGGGGGTTGGTAGTGTCTAGTTCCAGACCATCTCAGTGATGCGCGTTACACCACAGCCCTCAAAAACTTGCATTGACAAAACAGGGAGAGCTGTGGAAGTCTGTAACTCTTCAGCTGCCTTTTAAAATTGTGGTTGTAGCTGTTAATTTTTATCATTGGGAAAATTGTTTATATAAATTTTTTTCCCAATATACTATATGACAAAATTGAGAAGGATACTTTTATAAATGCGTATAAAATAAATTTGGTTTCATAATGCTCCCAGTTGAAATATATCTGACTACAGTTAGCGTGCATTGTATCTAGCAATAATGTATAGAGTAATACTTCAGTAATAATTTTACAGGGCTAGGAGAAAATCTAAGTGGAAATTGAATAGCAGCTGCAGCTAGTGTTCTGCTTGGTAGTGTTTATATCTTTACTTACAGTTATTCTCAGTTTAACTCCCATTTGCTTGTTTATCAGAGTTTTCAGGTGGGAGATTGGAAAAGTACCAGTTTGGAGCTCATACACTTTGCAAGCGTTCGGTAGCAGTACTGCACAGCGTACAGGCACTGCGGTTCCTCGGCTGTTGTTCTGTGACGTTCATTCTGAATGACTTCATACCCCAAATTAATTGAGATGTTCCCACACCAAACCAAGAATTTATCCTTCTACGAATGGTTGAATGAATAATTGCTGAATGACTTTGTCACCTGACCGTCTGTTTGGAAAACCTAAACTCCTGTGATGCTACATCTCCCTCCTCCCCCTCAGCCTGCACTAGGATAAGACTGAGCTTTATCCCTCGAGCTAAATCTGCTGTTTGTTTGCTCGTCTGTGGAGCTGGTTGTGAGCGCTGTGCTCTGCTGAGGTGGTTCTAAATGGCCGTGGGTTCGGCCGTACGGGCAGGGCAGGGCAGAGCCATGCAGACTTGGGGTGGTCTGAAGGAAAGGCCTTTGTCTTTTCTTTAAGGCATGGAGCCTCGTTGACTTAAACTGCTGAAAACTCTATTTATTGCCAATTATCTTGTGGTACTTCATACGTTTGTGAAGCGTGGACTCTCTCCAGGCATATCCTTCAGATGACAAAGATTCTTCATTTTTTAAGGTGAGCTACAAATGGTGCCTCAGGCCTTGAAGGATATGATCATAAATATGCCTTTATTCAAAATGGTCGTCTTGCTCTACCTGTCTGATCTCTTCTGGTGAATGGTTAGTTTGAAAGCCATAAAAAATATTAATCTCGTAAGCATGTTACAACTGGATATTTGTGGATGTAGAATCTTGCCTGCTCACTGGAGTGGAGTTAAAGTATGTAGCCATCGGCCAAAAAAAAAAAAAAAAAAAAAGCTGTCTCTTACTAGGAGCTGTAACAAAAATACGTTTATGCAAAAGCTAGGGTAATAATTTTTAACATTTTAAAAAGGACATAGCACCAAATGCCTTTTGAACCTGCACACATTTAAATAAAAAAAAAGAGGAAAAAATGTATTCTGGAAAGAAAAAGGGACAAGGAAGATGCTAAATTTAGCAGTAAGATAGTTGAACACATCTCCCGCGTTTCTCAGCAGCGTATCAGTTGTGTGTAGGTTTCTTTTGTTACTGTAGGACTCGGTCTGTACAATTGTGGAGGTGGGTTTTTTATCCTGTCATTACAGAAGTCAGTTTCTTCCATGTTTTCATCAGATAATGTATTTACTTCCCTGGTTTCATCCTTAAGTCTACGTGAACAGAACTTCTGCACTGCTAATGTCTATAAAGAAAAGTGGTATCTTAACAGACTGTTTAGCCTATGGTGTGGTATTTGAAGTATCTGGACTTCCTGCATCTGGAAGTGTTAAAACCTATTTTTCATCTAAATGCTTGAGCCATCTTTCACATAATCCATTTTTAATTGCTTGCATCATCTTTGCAAGTGGGTAAGTTATCGTCTGCTGTCTTTTCATCCAAACACACAACTATAGGCTGGTAGACGTAACACAGAGCTTGTCTTAGTTCGGTCACTTGGTCGCACCAAGCTTGAGAATGTAAATCATTGCCTGGTTTGTAGGCAAGCAACACTCCATTCTTGTACCTAATGGGAGCTACTCATACCTAGAAGTGTACTGACATGTCTGTGAACTAACTGAAAAAATCAGATAAATTTTAATCAATGTCTTCATCTAAAAGCTGTAGAAAAGTAGTAAGTCTTGTTTTGGTTTTGACTTTCACATATACTGTAAAGGATGAAAAAAGAAGGATCTTTGACCGAGAGCTCAGATGTGCCTTGTTGCTGAAGTGTAGATTTATAAGAATAACTTAGTTATTATATAATAAATAGTATAATAAATAACATGTCAGTGTCCCAGAAGGTTGATTTTTTGCTTAGTGGAACTTTTTTCCTTCTGTACTAATGAGTATCGCTCTGATGTCCTTGGTGATTTACTCCTGTTGCTTGAGTTAATCTTGTAGCTGGATAAATACGAGGATTTTCTGTGATGAGATGTTGCTCGTTGTTTTTCTCGTGTTTCCCTGCTGAAATAGGTACAGTCTGTCCTATCCTAGCTGACAGCGTTGGTGAGAATTGTATTACCTCTTCAGCGCGAATTACTCTGGCGGCTGTTGTTGCTGACCTGAAGGCAGCAATGGGAGGCTCAGAAACAGGGAGTGCAGGGAAGGAGAAAATGTGGGAGAACGACCTGTGTAAGGAAGGCAGAGGAATTGAAGGGGAGTGAGTAAGGAGCTGTGGAAAAGTACCGCTTTTTCTGTCTTGCAGGGAACCTGGAAAGGTCTGGCTTCTCCTTGGGTCTGCACTGCAAGGAGAGGGATTACTCGGTGCTGGCAAAACTATCTGGATATCTCTACGAAAATAACAGGAGGAGAGTGAAGGGTGGGGAGTAGAGGCTAACGACAATGAAGAATTAAAGCATGTTTTCCTACACTCAGTGATTTCTCGTATTTCTTCTCTCCTCCTCAACTGTGTATTCTTGTTCCTTCCTTGCATCAGTGATTACACGGCTGCAAGATCGGCTGGTTCAGAAAAATACACTCCCAGCTCCCCCAAAAAAGCATAGCTTTGTGTCAGATGAACTCACTGAACCTATTTGCTTTGCAGCTGTTTGACCATTCGATCAGACACAAAAGAAAGTATTACCCATTTTGGCAACCCAGAACCTCACAGCGTGCTTAGAGGACTGGTATGAAAGCCAGCATTGGCAAGCTGCGAGAGAAAACTGGTGAATCTGCCCCATCATCAGTGCTGGGGTGCCAAGAAGTCTGCTGTGTTTGTACAAAAGGAGAACATCTGGGAGGTTTTTAGGAGTCGGTGCTTTTGCGTGCTAGATGAAAACAAGCTAATTGTGCATAGTGGAGGCAATAGGTATCCTCTGAAGAGGCAGTTAAAGCAGCTGTTTAAACGTGGTTTACTTGAGCAAATCCCTGCAGTTGCCCAAAGAGATCGTGTCTGCCGTGCACTCCTTGGAGTGAACGCTGGCTCTTTTTGATGGACTGGTTTGCTCTGATCTGACGTACGGCATGGTTTCATGAAACTGTTTGAGTGAACATCCACGGTAGAGAGGACAGAAAAGCGGCTATTTTCAGAATTATTGTAGGGTATTTCAGACTGGAGACTTTGTTTTCCTTGCATCTAGTTTGAAAATGTAAATGCAGGCCAGCCTAGAACTAGATTGTCACTGCTTCCGTTCTGTTGTCCTTTACTTTTAAATAGGGAATTTCAAAATTCAGGATAGGTGTTAAGAATTTTCTCAGATGTATGCTACAAGATGAAGCATTTAACAGTTTTTCTGAAAAAATGTTTAGATCATTGAAAATACATTCTTTTTATCGGAGACTGAAATCCACAAAAAACAGCAGTAAATTCTTACTGTTCTCCTTGTCTGCTGTTAATCTCCCCCAGAAGTTTCAAAGGATCTCACGGTACACTTTTGAGCTATACTAGAACTGTTTACACCATTCACAAGTGTGTAGTTCTGTGACATCCACCAAAAGATCATCTCAAAACATTTAAATCTTTCAGTTCTCGTGCATTCTTTGCTACAGCAGAGAACTTAAATCTGTAAACTTTTCTCTCTTATCCATTAATTTTAAGATGTGAGTAATGTATGCTGAAGTGCATTGCACAGAGCAGAACAGTAAAATACGTTTTCTGAGTTTTCATAGATCTCAGTATCTTTAATGTGCAGGAGGAATTTGAGAAAGGAAAGAGCTGGAATACAAGGAAGCTTGAAGGTGCATTTGTAAACGGTACCTGTGTGTATTGTGGGGTTCATCAATGCATAAGGTTTGTGGGAAGCAGCCCCGCATCCATCCTGACTGCAGTTCAGCAGCTGTGATACCGCAGTGAAGGGTTGTCGGGGATGAGGATTTGGGCGGGCCGGGAAACACGTAAGAACAGTGTCTCCCATTCTGGGCGAGATCTAACTGCTGGGCCGTGACACGAGAGGCAGGCAAAATAACGATGAACCTAGTTTTTTGAGGGGTGAAGTCTGGTTGCTTGTTTTCCAGTGATGAATCAGTTATCCATACCCAAAGGAGTGATTAACATAACTAAGTCCAGGGAGTATCTTCAGCCAGTAAATCCCAGTCTTGCGTAAGGAAGAAAGAGGTTTTCTTATTAACTCCTCAGGAGTTTTACTCATACCTGATTTTAAGGCTCTCACGAATCCTGCATTTGGTATGCCCTGTTCCCATAAGGTGAATATGAGAATATAAATTGACTTTGAGTTCCTTTCCTCAAACAGCGTGCCCATACGGAGGCACGGCAGTGGGGACCGGGTCCTCCGTGGGGCTGGCCGTGGAGAGCATCTCCCCGTGCCTCCCTCGCCCCCGCTCGTGCGCCCGGCAGCTGCCTGGCCACGCAGGGGGTCGGAGGGAATGAGCGTACTCCTTTGCGCTGCTTAAGTCTGCATGTAAGTGTGTGTAGGATCAAAGCCAACGGCTGTCTAATCTTGAAATCAAGATTAGAAAATCAGTAACTTTGCCAAGAAATGTGTTAATTGAAAGAACAGCAGTTAAAACAACTGCCTGTGTGGAAGGGTATAGCTCTCTAATTACACCTCTTAACACTGATTTAGATGTACATTTAACACTGACATCTTCATCAATAATTAATTTGATTGGTTTTCATCCGAGTGTTATTATTAGAGACTTGATGTTGGGTATATTTTCTGTTCAACTCACCATACCTTCCAACTAGTTCAGATGCACGTTTTCTTGACTGATTTGATACAGAAATTTACTACAGATAGGTTCAAGAGTTATTTCACAGTGTTGGGGTGAGAAGAGAGTGAAGTGACAGATAAAATTATGGAAAAGACAAATTGAGATAATCTCACATCTGTGCTTGTTATATTTTTGTAGAGGTTTTTAGTCGGTCCACTTTTAAGCATTCCTTTAGGCAGTTCACTTTGAAAGTGATCACTGACAAGGAACCAGCACTACGTTTTATAGTACTTTTGTGGCACATCATAGAAGCTTCAAAAAGTCAAGGGTTTTTTTAAAGTAAGTAGAGAAAAAAAAGCTGTGCTTTTCTTCCCCATATCTCTTAAAGAAAAGAAAATTAAGAAGTTTCTTTTGTTTGATGGAATAAATATTGCACTGATTTCAGTGTTTTAAGGTATCTCATAACTTACTGTTGTAGGTGAACCTTTGGAAAGAACTGGCAATTTAAAAGTATGACCATGATGGCACATTGTACTGGTTTTGGCTGGGATAGTTAATTCTTTCATAGTAACTCCTGCGGTGCTGTATTTTGCGTCTGTGACCAAAAGAGCGTTGCTGACACGGGGATGTGTTAGTTACTGCTGAGCAGCGCTTGCATAGCCTCAAGGCCTCTGCTGCTGCTCACCCTGCCCCGCCAGCGAGCAGGCTGGGGGTGCACAAGGAGTTGGGAGGGGACACAGCTGGGACAGCTGACCCCACTGACCAAAAGGTTATCCCATACCACACGGCATCGTGCTCAGCAATAGAAGCTGGGGGAAGAAGGCAGGACAGGACATTCGGAGCGATGGCGTTTGCCTTTCCAAGCCACCGTTACACGTGACGGACCCCGGCTTTCCTGGGGACGGCTGAACACCTGCCTGCCCGTGGGGAGCGGGGAATGAATTCCTTGTCTTGCTTTGCCTGCGCGTGCAGCTTTTGCTTTCGCTATTAAACCGCCTTTATCTCAAATCCACGAGTTTTCGCACTTTTGCCCTTCGATTCTCTCCCCATCCCGCTGGGGGGGAGTGAGTGAGCGGCTGCGTGGGGCTGAGCTGCCCACTGGGGTTAAACCACAACACATCTAATTATTTAATTGATTTAAAGCTACAGACATGCATTACTGCATAATTGAGAATTCAGTGCTGCTTTTTTGTGGTGGGGTTTTTTTTTTTGATTTAAAAGATTGGCTTCATTTATTATTGTACTGTATTTTGTGCTGCTCACCTGGAAGTCCCAAAGCACAACGGACACTGCCCTGGTTACTGTGCAGGTGAAGACACGTTGGGGTGTATGGACGAGAAAGCGGCCCATTTCTGAGAGAATCTCGTGTGTAACTTGTGAGAGTTTTTTTGGAATTTGGCCTTTGGAGTACTTAGCGAATATTCCCAAATGAAGGGAGAGCTTGACCGAGTAGTTTTATTGCCAATACAATGATATGCTTGCAAATGTAACAGTCCATTTAGAAACCTGAAACACTGAGTTGCAGTCATAAAAGAACTATGGAAAGTGATTTAAAAAATTGGGTGTGACCCAGGGAATCATAACGTGTATTGTGTGATTCTTTGGGTTATTACAGCTTGATGAAAGAGTTGATTTTTACAGTAAAACCTTAGAAGAATACATTTTTATTTTCTAAAACCTTAAAAGTTACATCTCTCACTTTGACTTTTATATCACTATTAGAGTACATTTTTTATTCCGCTTGCTTGAATGCTATTTAATCGGTTCTTGTAGAAACAACGGTCCTTGAAGCTTTAGGTGTATGCCAGGCTTACGGGCGGCTTAAAAATCTGTGTGGCAGCCTTTGTATTTGCAAGCTTGAAATGAATAAAATGTCATTTCAAAAATAGCCAGATACAGCTGGTTATTCATCTGGTGGTACTTTGGAAGCCAGGTAGCATGTAATATCACTTTATAGCTATTCTCCAAGAGTCAGTGCTGTTCCAGTTGTAGAGACCCACCGTGGTCTCCTTCAGCCACACGTACCCACAGCTGTTTCGACACACATTGAGACAGTTGGGTGGGATAAAGGTACAGTGGAAAAAATGGTTGTTATCCTTTTTTTCTCCTTTCGCCTCTTTGTTGTTGTTGTTGTTAAAAAATCAACGTACTGTATTCTAGCTTCCCTGGTAGAGGTAGGGTGCTGGTAGCTGGAGGACATGGCCCGTCTCTCCGTCTCTGATCCCCCCCCACGCTGGCGGGAGGGGCGGGCGGGCTGCGGGCGGTGCCGGCCTGCGGAGCACCCGCTGCCGCCCTGCGGAGCTCCCGCTCCTGGCCCCGCTCCCGGCCCGCGGAGCACCCGCTGCCGGCCCCGTCCGGTGGCCGGAGATGGGGAGGCACAGCGGGCGCGGGAGGGGCGGGGAGCGGCGCCTTGCCCTCTCTTCTCGTGCTCTCCGTGCTGCGCTCCCTGCTTCTCTCACCAGCTCTCCGGCAGCCAAGCGAAGAGCCCGTTTATTCGGAGCCAGCCAGGAACGGGCGGGAGGCGGGCCGGGCCGGAGGCTGTGGTCCAGGTGGGGCTGCCGCCTCCCGCCCCTTGGGGCTTGGCGGCCTGGGTGGGGAGGGACGGGGGGCCACGCACCCCACAGCCTGCCACTGTGCCCCTTTCACCTGCGGCCGCCTGCCTGGCGGTGAGGGGCAGGGCGGTGGCTGGGCCTCTTGGCCCTCAGAGAGCAGGGTGTGGGGCAGGTGAGGCTCGACGTGATGGGAAAGGCTTTGCTGGGGCATGGAGGTGCCGTGACTGTGCCGGGAGGGGAAGAAACGTACTGTGGACTTCAGTTTTTTAGATGAGGGCAGAGTGGTATGGCCTTTGTATTGCCACGTTACTGGTTTGGTCCTGTTGGACGGTGAGGTGAGGGAAGAAGGAAAAGAAGTTGCTTGTTGTGTGGCTAAACTAGCCTGCTCAGATTTCCCTCTGCAATCCTGACACCAGAAACCTGGCAGCATGTTATTTGTGCAATTTCTTTCTCCCTGTTCCAGAAGATAAACGCGATATGGACGTGAGGTGAGAACAGGCTGTTTATACAGGCTCTTTCCAGGTTACTGGGCAGTCTCCCTGCATGACCTGCAGCTGCTGAGGGGAGGAGAGGCCTTTCTCCAGAAAGCCGCTGAGCCCGGGTGAGGCTCGTGCTCTAATGTGGCTTTGGAAACAGCTTTTCTTTCTGCATTCACGGTGGTAGAAGCCGATGGGCGACCAGGCTCCTGTAGTGTATGTTACCCCCATGACTGCTCCGCTGCCTCTCATCGCTCATCTCACTTCAGTTTCTCAGAAGCTGTTGTTTGATTCCCTCAGCGCCTGATGTGAAACTGCACTTTAACCGTGTTACCAGCTCTCAGCAGACTAGAGCAGTGTGGTTAATAAAGACCACCTGCTAACGCACTTGGAGCGGCTCCTGAGCAGCAGCCATCCCTCTCACTGTGCACGTGCCACTGTACAGAAAGCAGAATGAATATACTTTTTCTTACATCACCTCTCTTCTGGCTTCCGCTCATCTTTTCTGCCCCAGGCTGCCTGTACTAGAAGTCCTCTGACAGCACCATGCTCTGCCTGCGTTTGGGCTCTGAGCATAGGCACAAGTGCAGAAAATGTCCTGACAGGGCGAGTGATCCGTAGGGTGATTCCAGAAGAGATCCCTTGAGGGTCAACTCAACTACTCTTCCAACCGAATCAGAAATGCACAGCTTTATGGCATAGCCACTGATCTTGTAGATTGTATGGTGTCTTTTTAGGTACTGCGTGCCCACCTGAATACTGATTCAGCATTTTAAAGGCAGGTGGTGGAGAAGGGATGGTCATGGTTAAAACAGGTGAGGACTGAGAAGACTTCGGGTCCATTCCCGGCCTTGGAGCCTGTTTGCAGTGTAAACTGTGTCTTGTTCTTTGTGAAAGCTGGAGAGGGGCTGTTTGCAAGGGCAGGGAGTGACAGGCCAAGGGGAATGGCCTGAAGCTGCAGGAGGGGAGATGGAGATGGGATGTGAGGCAGAAATCCTTCCCTGTGAGGGTGTGGCTGCCCCTGGCTCCCTGGCAGTGTTCAAGGCCAGGTTGGATGGGGCTTTGGGCAACCTGGGCTAGTGGAGGGTGTCCCTGCCCATGGCAGGGATGGCACTGGGTGGGCTGTGAGGTCCCTTCCCACCCAAACCAGGCTGTCAGTCTATGAAATGAAAGGAAGGAAGCTGCTGTTCGTATTTGTCTCCTCTAGGAATATTGAGTTTGTTTATTTTGAAAATCTAAAATGAAATATTGACTACTTGTAACATTAGACATCATGAGCTTTATTTTCTTTTTTCCTGAAGGAAATTAAAGCATGGTATACGTGCAGAAGTTACGTGAATACCACCTACTTGCTATTTTCAAAATATTAAACACACTTCATAACTATCTTTGTAATATCAATTAATAGGGACTTCTATAGTTTTGTGTTTCACTGTTTTTTTTTTTTTTTTACATGTTCTGGAATTGTTAGTGTGCTGCCTTCACAATAATGAAGCTTGGGATTCTCAAATGCTAATCCTGTTGGTCCTTTCCACGCTATCCATAGCCCAGGGCAATAGGTTTAACTGTAGTGTTTTATTTCCTCTTTTGCGAAAAGAACACTAGAAGCATTATTCCCATTAATTTTTTATTACCATAATTAGTCTCTTCCATGGTTTGTTCCTGACAGCAAAGCATTCTGCTGTTACATGTTATTCTTCTATGCTAAAAACTGCACATGTGGTAAACTTTTCTAATCCTGGGTGTTCTTGATGTTTAACACTAGCATTTTTCATGCATTTTGGATTTTGCTACTCTTGGTAACAACCACAAGATAGTGTTTTAAAAATAATCTTTAAAAGTCATGCTGCCTGCTTGCTTCTGCCTGGCCCTCACGTTCTGTATGTAATTTGGATTTCAATTTATGAAGGGGAAGCACAGTAGTAGCAACATACGTTGATATTAATAATAGAAAGTTTTCTGCTAATTTGGTTAAGTTTGGAACGGTTTTAGAAAAAAACAATAATCCCAAAAACGTGAATTTTAACCATCTTGGCTCAAAATGTAAACTATTTTAAAATATTGTTATTGCAGGTGAAATGCCAGCCCCTGAGCAGACCCCGATGGTGGAGGAGGGGCCGCCGCAGACAACACAGGAAACTTCCACAGGCCCAGGCATGGAACCAGAGACTACCGCCACCACCATTCTAGCTTCTGTAAAGGAACAGGTATACACCTTGCTTTCAGCAGTTCGGAAACTCACTGTGCATTGTGGAGCTAACAATTGTCTTTTATTGCATTGCTGGAAGAAAACATCATTGTTTCTAAAACGTGTTGCCTAGCGTTAGCATAGTGTATTTTGTACATCAGAATGTTAGAATCTGAATATAAGGGGTTCATTTAATTGCATTGAACAGAAGCATCATTATGGTATTCTGTATCCCTTGGAACGTATGCCCTGTTGTGGTAAATCAGACTTGAAATGCAGGTTTATTGTTTGTTTTTTTTTTAAAAAGCTGACGTAGAATTGGTGCGACATTGAGAACCAGTCCTTTTAGTACACTCTGCAAAGTTGTGTACAGTGTTACAGAAATTTGCACATAAAGGTTTTGGTATGATTAATTGTATTTTGTTAAAGAATGGGTTTTAACCTTTGAGTTTGGTTTCAGTTATCAATACCAAGGTAGTAATATATTTTAAATCTGCAACACATTTATGGGCATATATATCTTAGTGCTAGACTGTATAGGGAAAATAAAATTGTGTTTGAAATCAAGTTCAGCTTAAATTTGTAAAATCGTTCAAGGGGAAAAAAATTGCAGTTCTACAAAGAAATTCTAACTAAAGTTTTTGGGTTTGTTTTTAAAAAAAAAGAAGGGATCGTTTGGCTAGCATTGTCAGAACTAGAAATAAGGATCATCTTTCTTGGATAAAACGTAAATTGTAACATCTGAATTTCAGAATAAATCTGCTTTGCTGTCTCTGTTTCAGAACTTCTTTTAAGATAAGTCTGTACTCAATCCAAGATAATAACTCTGAATGCAAACACTTGATGTATTAGTTCTCATATGTTGTCCCATATTAATATTTAAAAAAAGAAGGTGAGAATTAGATCATTTCATCTTGATATCAAGATTTCATACCCATAGAACTGCATTCTTAAATGAAAATTTTCTGCAGGATGATGAAATTTGGCTCTTTATTTTCATGCCTAAATTAATAGTTTCAAAAATATTTTAAGATGACAGTAGCAACCGTAATAATTTCTTTGTGATATTAAAACTAATATTAAATCTTCCAGTGCGAAGGATATTAATGCTGGAGGCTGTCAAGATATGAGTAAACACAGTCATCTGAGTTAGTGATCTTAAGTCACTTCCCATCATCTCAGACAGTAGTTTGCCTTGTGCCATCTTAGCTTCTCACAAATGTCAGTTACAACTCATATGCTTAAAGTACAGTTGTGGTGATTTTAAGTTGGTCCATTTTATTTTGCAGTTCACAAAGAACATGCTCGTAATGCTAGCTTGGATGATGAGCAGCATTGCAATAAATGACAGTACTGTAATTGCTGGTGATCACCAGCCAGTAGTCTTACTGTTGTGATTCCTGTCCAGATAGCTTCTGCAGTTTTGATGCAATGATGATTGCTTAAACTGAACATACAATTAGGACAGCATTGTCTATAATAGATTGATACATAAGTATGCAGCAAAAAGGCATTTGTTAACATTCCCTTTCCTACCCAAGAAATGTTTTTATCTTATTCTTAGAGAAAAAATGATAATGGAATATTTTTTAATTTTAAAAAGGAGATTAGAACCTCTTCCCCTTTCCAGTCATAAAAGAACTATTAGACATGTGGACTGTTAAGTAACTCAATTCTGATGAAAGGAAAAAATAAAATTGTGTTTAATAGTTAGTGTAACACAAACTTCAGAACTGTAGCTTAACTTTAATATGTATAGACACACTAGAATGAATATAAGGG
Source organism: Balearica regulorum gibbericeps (assembly GCF_011004875.1). Taxonomy (NCBI): domain Eukaryota; kingdom Metazoa; phylum Chordata; class Aves; order Gruiformes; family Gruidae; genus Balearica; species Balearica regulorum. The sequence goes on from NC_046189.1 coordinate 43,049,634, forward strand.
GGAGGAACATGTGAATTGTCCTTCATTCTTGAAAATGATAACGTGAAGGAATTAAGAGCTGAACTGTTGCTTTTTGGTATTTTTTCTGTTGATAATAATTATGGACACTGACATATTCAACACCCTTCCTGTATGGCAGAAAGCCCAGAACAGAATATTTTCCAGTGCAGTTATTTACTTTATTAAGCTTAAACAGAAACTACTATGCTGTTTGCTATGGCCTAACTTCCTTTTATACAGGAATCTCTCTTGATTTGCAGTAGGTCTGTATTTGTAAGAATTGCCACACCTTAATTTCATTGCTTCAGAAACACTTTCTACAGTGGAAACACAATTCAGAAAAGCCTTTGTTATTACTTGTCAAATTGTGCAAGATTTTAACTTAATAAAAACTTTTAAAATTGCTACAGTAGTTCTGAAATAGGTAGATAAATTTATTGAATGATGTTGTTAAGCTTTCTACCATAGTGGCATAGATACAATTTTAGGAAAAGGTTGCACGAATTAGTCTATGAACCCTACAAGCCACTTTAAATAAACTCTCCATTCATTTATTTTTCCTGTGACCCCCACATCAGTTTAAAGCAACTTTTTTGCCAAACTGGAGTGTGTCCTCTGAACTCTGAACAGTCTCATTGAGACAAAATTGTGAGACAGCTGTGTAAATCTCCCTTGATTATATTTTAGGAAAGAAACACATCCATTCAGTTTTAGTGATTTAAAATAATGTGTGCAGAACAAGTGCAATCTGTGAAGAAATTTAGATTACTAGAACTTTGTGCTTTTCTGACAAAGTTCAAGCTTTGTTTTAATGTAAAAACACATCCCTAATTAGTGTAAATTGACACTACCACCATAACCACCACTGGCTTTGGGGTAGGGGGGGATATTTCTTTTACCAGGTTAAGTTATTCTGTTTGCGGATACACCAGTTGATGTACTTTTGGATGAAAATCAAGGGAAGGACTGACTCTTACTGGTATAAGTTGCATCTCTAGTGGAAGAATTCCTTTTTGAACGCAGGGAAATCCTAAGGCTAACTGTAATGAAGTTGAAACATATTTTGGCCTTTTTTTTCTTTTAGTGGATTTGATGATGGGTTGTGGGATTTGGTTGGGGTTTTTTGGGGGGGTTTGTTTGGGGAGAGTGTTGTTTTCTGTGGATTTGTTTTGGAGGTAGTTTGTTGTTGATGGTTTGTTGGTGGGTTTGTTGGTTTTTTTGGTTTTGTTTTTTCCAAAACTTGTATTTAATTTCTAAAATGTTACAAAGTTTCCATGCTATAATGCATAGAAGTATCTTAGGAAATGCTGAAACAGGTTTTAAGTAAAACTAAAACATTAAAATATACTTGTCTATATTTCTGAATCCTGAGGAGTATTTGGATAAAAGTTTAGCTGAGTTCTGTAGGGAGTCTCTTATCCATATTAAAAGCTGAGTATTTTCATGCTAAAATAACAAGTTGTTAAAAATTGTAGGGGCAACATCATAGCAGTTACTTTTTTCCGGGGTTGTGTTCAGCTCTGGGGTCCCCAGGACAAGAAGGACATGCAGCTGTTGGGGCAAGTTCAGAGGAGGCCATGAAGCTGATCAGAGGGCTGGAGCACCTCTGCTATGGAGACAGGCTGAGAGCATTGGGGTTGTTCAGTCTGGAGAAGAGAAGGCTGCGGGGAGACCTTAGAGCCCCTTCCAGTCCCTGCAGGGGCTCCAGGAAAGCTGGAGAGGGGCTGTTTGCAAGGGCAGGGAGTGACAGGCCAAGGGGAATGGCCTGAAGCTGCAGGAGGGGAGATGGAGATGGGATGTGAGGCAGAAATCCTTCCCTGTGAGGGTGCTGAGGCCCTGGCAGAGGGTGCCCAGAGAAGCTGTGGCAGCCCCTGGCTCCCTGGCAGTGTTCAAGGCCAGGTTGGATGGGGCTTTGGGCAACCTGGGCTAGTGGAGGGTGTCCCTGCCCATGGCAGGGGGTTGGAACTAGATGGGCTGTGAGGTCCCTTCCCACTCAAACACCAGGCTGTCAGTCTATGATTCTAATGTAGGGGCAGCTAGTTGCCAGCTACTCCAGATTGATTTGTGGAATCACTGCTACTTTACACGTGCAAGCTGTCTGCAGCTGAATTTGGAATGGATTGCTGCTGAACTGGCAAGATTAAATGGGATCATTTGGAATTGTGAATTTCCTGCTTAGCATGTTAGTTTTCCTTTTCAGTGATTGGGCTGAGAGAAAAGGTCTCACAGGGAAAACTACCCATCGATCCAATTTTCAAAAGTAACATGAATATGCTGGTTTTCTTTGCTAAGAGAGAAGCACTTGCAGCAGTGGCAGGTGGTTTTTTTTTTTTGTTTCTTTGTTCTTTGGTCTAGTTGTTTTTGACACCTAATGATGGACAACTTTTCACCTTTTCTTTTGTAAATAGGTGACGATAGAGTAAGAATGATTAGATATGCTTTTTGGATGAATAATCGCAAATCTCTTGGATTTTCCTAAGTTTTTTTTTCCTAGAAGCTTTCGCTTCTGTTCAACACTTCAGCAAAATCTTTTCCTTTTGTATAACTGTATTGAACTATATCATATATTCAGAAAGTGTGCACTTTACTTTTCTCCCTTCTTTAATAAGTACAAAATTCTTTACATAGTTCTTGAGATGTTTTATCGGGGTTTGCAGGGGGGAAGGCAAAACCCTAACTTTTTCATGTGGAAATGAAGGAAAGAATGCATTCTTCATCCAGCAGAAAATTTTATTATTCAATGTTTAAAAACTTCTTTACTAGAATGACAGTATTTTGATATTAAGTTTGGGCGATTTCTTTACCAATTCAGTTATGTAGTGCTTTATATCAAGTACTCTGTAATCCGACTGTGTAGGCATGTCATTTCAACAAGATATCTGAAAAAAAGACTTACTAAATGTACTTTCAGTAATTAGGCACAAGCATTGAACAGTCTAACTTTGATATTCTGATTTGCATGCATCTAGTGATAAATTAGGTGGATAAATGCATATCGATTCTGAAATGAAGGCTGTACTTTTATTAAATGGACTTCCAAGCTTTGTGTGAGTGAAACAAAAAAATCTTTGTCAACGTTTTCTGAATGACTGGAGGAGCTGGGTTTTTTTCCACTTCTCTTAACATTGTGTTCAATTGCATGGGTCTTCCCTATTTAATCCCCGAACTTTGAAGTTTACTGTTTCTGCTGTTTACAAGCATTTCCAGATTTGGTGAATCTAGTCTAAGAAGACTTCCCAAGGCTCTTATTCTAGGACAAAATATATGCCACTCCTGTCTCAGATGAAATTACTAGATCATTTCCTTAATCAAAATTCTGTGTAGCCCTTTATTCATATGAAGGTCTAGAAATTAATTTTTCTTTCTAGCATGTACTGTTAGGCTTCTGAGGAGAAACTCCCCTTAAAAAAAGATCCTGCCTAGAACTGTGGGTACCCCTGAGATATACTGGAGTATTTATACCTTTTGTAACACTTCTATGTTTAGATTACCAGCCTATCTACTAAGCAGCAACTGAGCTCTAATCATCAGCTGGGAGAACAGTATACTTGGCTTCTACACCAATTTAAAAACCCCTAGCATTGTAACAAAGAGTTTCCAAAGAGGATGCTGCTCAAATGTAGTCAGTGAATACCTCAAGTGTCATTCTTCCTTTCTACCACTGACTAGGAGTAAGCTTTCTATGAATTGCTTAAATTTTGATCCCTCATCAGCTAGAGCAGCACTAAACTGTTTTACCAGGCTAGCGAACCATGCAGGCATAAAAGTATTAAGGGCTTTAATGGTCTACTGCTGTTGAATACAGAGTAAGCACGATCAGCCAATAATTGTAGCTGTGTCATTTTACATCCTGTAATCTGTGATTCTCTTTACCCTGTCCAATTTTTTATCTTTTGTCTTCTATTTTGGAAGATACTGAGATACTGAAAGCATGCAAATGCAGTTGTGTGCATGAGTAAACTATAGTTTTACAGAAAATGTTAAGGTTGATCTAATATGGTTAGTTAAAAGTACAGGTTTTTTTTCCTGTAGAGAAATTGAAATTTTTCCTGGTAGAGAATTAAAATAGTAGGTCACTCCAGTATGATACTCATGTTGGAAAAACACAGCATTCAATGTGTTTGCTTGATCTAGCTCCGAATTACAGCAAGTGGAAACACGTAGAACTCTGCATAGATTAGTGCAGGAGTTATAAATGAACCTAATTTTGTCTGTCCTCTTTGTTGCACATTTGTATCATAGAAATGTCCAAAATGTAATTGCCTTTTCTTTGGCACCATTTGAACTTTCCTAGGCAATGGGAGTTGTGTGGCTCTGCACTGCATGTTGCAGTTGAATGAGAAATGGTAAATGCAAGGTGAAAGTATTCCTCTCAGGTAAGCTACGCTTTTTTAGATCGACTCAAACTACTGGAAGAGGCTCAACTGAATTGTTCAACAGGCAAGATATTTATGATTAGTAAAACATTTCGTAGTTCAGCTTACAATTACATTCTTAATATTTCACAAATACAGTGACTTTTGGCAATTGTAGCAACTTGGTATATCCCAGTGTTACTACAATTTGAAATAACATCCCATCCTAGCCCTGTCTTCTATCACAGCAACCATTGAGAACTGTAGAAGCCGAGAAGCTGCAAGAGCCACATCTCTCTGTTAAGGCATCACCTCTCTCAGATGTCCCAACTGCCCAATCCTGGTCTGACTAGCCAGACACGTACCATTCAAAAAGAGTTTGAGTTGTCTTCACTGCTCTGTGCCGTTCCTGCTGATTCTTGCATAGTTGTCACCAGAAAACCTTCGGTTAGCCAGTTGGACCACTGTTTGTTTAAAGTTATCGGTGTTTTGCTAGAGGTTTTCAAATCACAACAGGGCAGGAAGAAGTAATATTTATTTTCAAAATTGTGAATGTAGACTCCTCGTTCTCATCCATGTTACTGAGGGATAAAAGTTCCTCATCAACAAAAATGAAAATGTTGGATCTCTGCAACGTGGCATCATAATGAGATGCAAATAGGAAGCACAGAGTTGCCTCAACCTTTTATTATCCAAGGCCTGAAGCAGGAGAATGACAGTCTTCATGGTCAGTCATACAAATTATGTTCCCATTGCTTATCTGTTTTCAACTATTTTCTGTGAATAGCCCAGTATAGTGTGTTGGCAGTTGTTTTCACTTGTCAGGAAGCCACAAGCCGGTCAGAGGTGCTCGGCTTTCAAATGAAAAGTGACTGGTGTAAGTTGTCTCTTCTGTGTCTTGTGGTGGTGAAGACCTTGAAGTGTGTTCTTGAGTGAGATGTAGACACTGTTGCAGACGGAGTATTGTTTGGCCTGCAGAGCCTGCCAAATACGAGCTGTTGTTGGTCCCCTGGGGTATGCACCACAAGGTCAGCATCCTGTGCGGGGTTGGTTCCTCCTCTGGAAACTTCAGCCTCCAAAAGGAAATTACACAGCTCAAAAATTTGATGGGTTTTGGTTTTCACTCATGGAAGTTTGCCTGCAGTCTGCAGGATTGTCTTTCCAAAGCAAGGTGCTTTCTTTTTCTTGAACCATGCATGTGCTTCCTGTTACTAAAATGTAATTGTATTTAAAGCTGGCAGGTTTTGTAGCTTCGTGTAGGTTGTGAATACAAAACCTGTAGTTTTATAAGGTGATTAAGTAGTTACTGCTAAACAGGTGAATAGAATTATAGGGCTTTTTTCCCCCTTCATTGTATAATAATGATAATTTTGAAAAAGAGTAGCTCTGGCCAAGGCATTGCAGTGTGTATGTTTCAGAAGATTTGGTTGGTCCTTTTGATGCAGTATGGCAGCATATTCTGTAATCTACATCCACAACTTTAGTATGTTCTGGCCACATAGATGTTCATCTGCAAATGAAAACAAGCTTATTAATTGTTTTGTTTGGCTTCTGTCATGCCATTTTGTCACATGCCAGTAGTATAAAAATCAGTTAATACTGATTTTCGCCTAGGGCAGCAGCTTCTCTCTGTTGCTGGCAGCCAGCATTGTATGGGAGCATCCTGTTCAAGGAGCATGCTCTTCCACTACTTTCAGAGAAGCTGCCAAGAGAAACAAATTGAAATAGATTCCTGCAAGAAGTAGTATACTGTCTGATAGATAAACATGGTGGTGCTAGGTATCCAAAGTGGTGTAAAACACCATTATAAGGAAGCCTAAACTATGGAGATGATCAATGCACTTATTTAGAATTAATTAGGACTTAGTTTTCTGTAATAATATGATTTAAGATAAAAGGAAAAAAAAGGCTTAAACCAAGATGTATTCCATCTGTAAAGATGGTACCTCTAAAATTATCCCTCATACGTATTTATGCAGGTATTTAAGACATATCAACTACAGCTGCAGATATCAAATTTCAGAAGAGACATAGAAAAGTCAGCACTCATTGTTTCAAAAAGTATGTAAACTTTGCTACTTCATTGGGACCATGGGCTGCACGCATGAGAACTTTACTCAAACTAGAAAATAGAAATGAATTTTTTTTTCAATGCTTTGCCTGTACTTGCAAAAATACATTAGATCTTCCTAACCATCAAAATGATTTTAAAATGGCATGCCTCTTACACCTTTGCAGTTCAGTGCACTGTGGGGTTTTTTGGATTTTTTTTTTTTGTCAGCATCAAAAACTTTGGTCCTGTTTCCTGTCTTACATGTTCCTTTTTAATTGATTCACTTTATGTAAAAAGGCTTTCTAGACAACGTCACCGTTTTTGTAGGATTTGGTAATTTACTCCAATTTTTTCCTGGAATGCAAAATGGCAAAAGTTGCCTAGTGATAACATTTGCCTTATAAATTGCCCTCCTGCATAAACGCGCATGAGCTGGGCTCTGTTAGAGTGCAGGAGAAGACAGCTCAGACGAGTGTGTATTCATAGCATGTATGAAGAGTGTTTTCTAGAATAATGTTATTTTCATTAATGCCCCTGCCTGTAATGAAAAGGCAAATTAATAGAGATTGGTTGAATGGAAGCAAATAATGGCTAGCATATGTTTTATTTTATTAATCTGATTAAAAGATCAGTAAATAACAATAGGCATCTTGAGTCTCGTGTTCAAATTCATAGTTTGTATTAATGGTGTTGCTATTTAAATATTGATTGAAAAATAAGGAACAGGAAACGGCTGTAAACATAAATGTTTTATATTATTTCTGCAAACAAGCAGTGCAATACTGTTTATTTTAAAGATTTGTTTGTTGCATGCTATATAATACATCATGGTTTACTTGGAAAAAGCTTGTCGTGTTGACATTTGCTTCAAAACTTATAGAGCTTCAGCATCTGAATGTTTTTTTGAAAATCACAGCATTCTCCACTAACATGTTAATGACTGGCTGGTGAATTGGTTTCAGATGGATGTATTATCTATATTCAGACTTAGAACTGGAAAATAAATTCTCATTTTATATTTCTTTGACTTTTTTTTTTGCTTAATACACTTTCTCTTATTTTCTCTCCAAAAGAAAACTCCCCACACGAACTGACTGGGTGCATGTGTACCTCTTTGATATAACATAAAGTCGAGTCATGCTCAGACCTATTATCAGGCTGTGACAACTGGGTCTCTGCTGCTGGATGCAGTTACATGTCATGCAATATTCTGATATTGTTCAGAATAATTCTGATATTATTCGTACTTTCTAGTCCATATACAGGCCCATGAGATTTGCTGAAGTCTGCAGGTTATCATGCTCATGAGGCTTTTCATACCAGAGCTCAGGATTAAAAGGATTTAGCTTTAGAATTCTGTCTAAAAGCAGGCTTTAATAAAATCCAAGTTTAGGACCTATGTCCTAAAATGCTCTTTCATGTCTGAGCATTGACTGTGCTCAGCTTTTCTAATGCTGAAGCTTGACAGCTTAGATGCCAACCTAATGGAAGGGGTGGTCAGGAGGAAGTTGAGGACCACATCTCCCTCCCGCTGCCTCCATAGTTTACATATTTATTTTTAACAGAACTAGGAGTATTCTGTTCTGTTGAACTGTTCTTAGCAGAGCAATAGTAGAAAAATGCAGTCTTGTTCTGTGGATGCTTGTGTCCTGTGGCAGTAGCGGGTGAGTTCCACATCCTGGAGGCAAATGGTTTTGTTGGCCAGTATTTAGAATACTAGGGTGTGTTTATTCAGTTTGGTTAGTGAGCTCTGAGAAATGATTGAAAGTGTCTATAATTCCTTGTACAGTAGCTTGTGTGGCCTATCTTCAACAGTTTGTTGTATGGAGCTCGAATCAGACTTTGAGCAGTAGCTTGGTTGGGGTTTTTTGTCATCTAATACAGAGTTTGGCAGTGTGGCAGCTGCTGTTTGACTTAGTCCTCAGCTGGCTCCTAATGAAATCAGTGTTAATTAGCCTTCCGTTTGGGGGTTCTTGGAGGTAATCTTATTGTGTTGTCAGTAGAAAAAACTTCATCCCTACTTCTGCAAGGTAAATCTTGGGTGTAGAGTATCTTTTTACTACACTGTTACTCTGACCTCTCTTTTGCACTGCAGTGAAGCCCTCCAGGACTGGAGCTGAGAGAGGCAGAGAGGTACTTGCAGACCGCCAAAAGCCACAGGGTGCATTGCTGAACCCCACTTTACCTTACTGAAAAGGTGGACAAACTGCAAGTAGGAGAGAGCTCTTTCAGGGACCATCAATCAAAGTAAAGTATTTAAGCCTCATTCCATGTAGTGTAAGGTGTGAAAGAATAGTTTCCATTCACTATAATCTATGAGCGAAGGTGACTTTTGTAATGTGGCAAGGTGTGCAACTACTGTGTAATACAATTACATGATTTACATTCAGAAAAAAACCTCTTATTAATAATTTAATTTTAAAGGAATGCTTCTGTGCTGTATTTGACTTGTATATAAGACTTGTTTCATCAGATTATTAAATATTGGTGTTCATCTATTTTTAAATAGTATTGAACAGTTTAAGTAAACTTCAGGGAATGTAGAATATCAGTTTGAAAAATAATACAATTGCTCAATAGAATCCTTTTCTATCATTAACAAAAGCTAACTGTAGTTGAAAACATCACTGATATCCCTTGATGACATAGCATAGATTTCAGAGTATCATGTTTATAGAAAATGTTTCCAGATTTTAATAACACACAAACATTCTGTGCAGCACTTGTATTTCCCATGTCTTCCTCTGAGCATTATGTTCCAAAAGCCTTTTACAAAGGCTGAGGTTTAGTACCTTTGACCAAGAAATGTAACAAGCTGAAATCAGGAAAGGTGAAATAGCACATCTCTACCCTCAGCCAGTTTGAAATAATAAATTTTAAGGTTTTGGATACAGAAGTCAGAACATACCATAGCGTAGGATTTGAAGGTTTGCAGCTGGAAAGGTTAGGATACGGTATTTTCCAATATACCTTGTTTATAGATTAAATTGAAGACTGACTTTATAGGCACTGATTTTGCTAGATTGTGGCAACATAAGGACACTCAAAAATTTTAATTGCAGGAGGAATAAAATCCAGAAATGCTTAAACATGTTCTTCCTTTTGTAACAGGTGACAAGTCAATATTTGCATGAACCACTGATTTAAAGAACCATTACATTCCCACTTTAATCTTCTAATAGTTTATTCCACTAAGGAAGAGTCAAAACAAGAAACATGATTGTGATGAAACAGTGATTGTTTCAGAATTAATCCACACCCATTTTTTTAACACCAAGAATGCTTTTCTTTTTATTTTGAAATTTCAGGAGCTCCAATTTCAAAGACTTACCAGAGAACTGGAAGTGGAAAGGCAAATTGTGGCTAATCAGCTAGAAAGATGTAGGCTTGGAGCAGAATCACCAAGTATCGCCAGCACAAGGTACAAGTCCTGATGACTTTACTTTCATATGTCCCATAAATTAAAGGGCTTCTTAGTGATGCTTATGTCCTACATACATATATTTTCACTGATAGCTGTTCACCTTCCATTAATATCTGAACTATAAAAAACCCTGCAGATTTGCTGTAAAGAGTTATGGGACAGTTTAAAGAGGCCTCTCTAATAACTGATTACGTATTCAATAGAGTGTATGTAAAACTTTAATTTCTCTTTAAATATGTCAAATTTTACTTTTAAGATTCAGCCAAAGTACAGTAGACTTATACATATTTGTATCAACGTAACAGTGCTAGTTAAATGCAGTAATGGGGTTTTTTTGTTGTTTTGGTTGGGTTTTTTCCTGTATTAACTTACGTAGTTTCATCCAGGTTTTCTGAAATACTTTCTGTTGTTACATTTGTTTTCAGGGAACATCTTGCTATAAGTGTATTGTTAGCATATTTAAACAGTGTGAAACATACCTAATATATTTCACATACAATGACAATAACTATACCAAAGCATTTTGTTAATATTTGAGCTGTAACTAATATTCTGATTATTTATTTTATTCTACTTCTTTAGCAAACTTCTAAACTCTGAATGTCTTTGGGCACTCATTCATCTCAAGCATATCAAATGATTGGTCGCTTTTGAATCTGAAAGTCTTGGAAACAATGCATTCTCTTATGAAACATTCATACCTGCATTTCAGGTTACAGCAAACTTCATGTTGGCATGTACATAGAGAGTGTGCTCTGAACATTATTATTTTTTGCCTTAAATGCTATTTGTTTCTATATTCTGTCAGCAGTAAACTTGAGTATCATTCTGAAGTGTTTCCTCCTGTGGCCATAATAAATATTTCTGCAAGTTAAATGGAAATATTTTCCTACAAAAACTTAAGAAACAGGAGATGGTTATTTAAAAATAAATTTAAAAAATCCAGTGTACCAGCTACCATAGTTGTTTCTATACATCAAACTACTTGACCCGAGTTGTCATTTGACAGTATTGTTACTACCATGAGAACTTTTGTTTAAGAAACTTTGAAATATTCAAAAATATTCCTTGGACAAGATGACTATTTTATACCCTTCATACTTGCCTATCTTCCCTCTAGATCCAAAATTTCTCCAGCTGTTACTCATATTTTGTTTTGAAAGCTAATAAAGTTAATTGCTATGGAAGAATAAGTAAAAAGCTTCAGTTATTTTATGCCTCCAACCACTTTTCATTCAGTCTTGAATGTCCATTTTCATTGAATTTGCCTGAGTAATACAAAGGAAGAGGTTCTTCTACATCCCAACTCCAGAGAATTTCACATGCAAAGAATACCAGAGTTAGCTTATCCCACAAATAATACTGTGTAGATTTTGAAATAATGTACAATTACCAGTATCTACACAATAAGTTAGAACCTATACTTCTATCAAATACTATCATTTACCAAGATGGAAAACATAATTTATAGCATCATGGAGTAATTTCTTCTTGTGGTTACTTCCTTATGGCTAAATGATATTTATTTGTATTTAAAAAAAAAAAAAGATTATAAAAGTTCAGGGGGAGAAAATACTAGCACATCAATTGATTTGTAGTATACTTTGGTACAAGTACATTTGTGAATCTAGATAAAATCTTCAAGTGCTTGTTTTCTGGGCCATAAATTTTCCATAGTTATTAATAAAATATTCTACACATTTAAAATAAAAGCCTAATTATAGTCTTTGTTCTTACAGACACTTCTGTATTCTGACCACTGTTCTTATTTTTCTAAATTTTCTTATCTCAGCTGAGTCTGGTCCTGTATAGATGAGAATGCTATACTACATTACTTTTTTACTGAGGGACATGGGATTAAAACTTGACTTAGACAATATGTTCTGAGGTCTGTGTGTCCTTGGTTAATGCTTTACTTACTCTTTAATGTGGATATCCCTTTTAAGAGATGTGTGAGAAGCTGAAAAAAATAATATCCATATTTGAATTAGATGCTTTCATTTCTTCACAACCAGTTGTTTCCAGTGTAGTTAGAAGAGTTGTTGAAAGAATGAAGGTAAAACAATCTCTTGGAGCAGTATCACAGCAGACACAAATATAGCAGCAAAATTTATAGCCATAAAAAGGTACTTGTGTTTCCCTGAACTAGGTGATGTAAATGTTTTGCTAAGACAAGAAATTAAATAAACACAAAGAGGGCATGGAGAGAAGACTTGGAAACTGAATGCTGTGTTGAGAGATGGGTCATGAAGAGCTAACAGCCTGCTCCCAGAAACACAAAGAAATTAAGTATTTAGAGAGCAAGATGATCTTTCTCCTAGCCAGATGTAAGAATTGTCTGAGAGATTCCTGTATATAAAAAAACCCACACAAAACCAAAACAATGACTAAAACTAGAAAAGCAAGCAAAACTAAAGCAGAAGATGTGTATGCCTTTTTATCTTTTGTTCAAGTTTTCTGTCCCTGAGGAAATCAACAATGCTTTGTTTCAAAGATAGTGCTTTAATATGGTTAAAACCTTTGGGAGCATTTCATTTCAGAGGTCCAGCTGAAGGTTTTTTTGAAGTTGGTGGTCGTAGCAGTGCCTCTGACTTACCCACTTCTAAAGTGGATTCCTGCAAGCCAGCATTTGCCTGGAGGTGGTGCTGCTTTGCAAAAGAGATACTGACAGGAAGTCGCAGGTACACCTGTCTTGGTAGTTGCAGCTTGGGCTTCGAGCTGTTGTGGGTGTCAGTCAAGTCATCACTGAGCCAGCTCATCACGCAGTTGCACAAGTCGTAGTAGCAGCTGGCAAGGGAATGGGGAAATGCAACATCACTACCTCAAAACAGCTTCAACTTCCTTGCAGCTAGTACGTGGAGCTTCTCAGCTAGTCTTCATGGCCGTGAGCCCAAACACTAGCATGGTATGAAGTGCGGGCCATGCAGGTGTACACCTGGATAAATCCATCTGGATTTATCTGTCTGGAGGTAGGCACTGGTGATCAGACTGTCACCTACTTGAGCGTGCCTGAGAAGGACTCCCATTTCAGAAGCATGGTTCATCCTGTTACTGCTAGTCCTTAAGAAATGTGTGTATTCCTTTGTACTCATGAACAAAGCAAAACAAACAGAAGGTACATGTAGTTTCGGTTTATTAGTCTGTTATCCACCTCTATTACAAGTATATTGTAAATGCAAGTAACTCATGGGAGTAGTTGGCTGTTTTGCTTTCTTAAGAGGAGTGTGAAAGGTGAGAACGAGCAGATCTGCAGGTCCTAAGCAGTTGTAGTGTAATGGGTGGAGGAGGAAGCGCTAAGTCAGCTGCAGGCCTGAATTCCAATACAGCTTTATTTTTGTGTACCTGTAGCTTACTTGCCTATTAAAATTATTTCTTCTCATAATTATTTTTATAAATGGATATTGTGCTCAGCACTTCTGAGATCTTTCGTGGCATCCTGTACACTTTCAGACCTCTTAAGAGCCTAAAATGATACATGATTAGTGTTACATGCAAGTATTAAATATTTTTATCCACATTATACGCTACAAGATGGGAGAAGATAGCCTGGGAAAAACAATGCAAGCTTTCAGTTGTATCTTCTTTCTTTTGTTTCATGCTAAAACATGCACAGGTTTCTGTGAAGAAGCCACTGGGCTGTTCAGCCTCCCATACAAACAGATACGGCACTGCAGCTGACTTTCATCTCGGTGGTGGCGTATGTGCTGACGCGCGTAGATGGCAGTAGGTACCGAGGGTCAGTAGTTGGGCTCGCTTTATCACACATATTGCCTAACCTCTCAGGTGAGAGTTGGCTGTATGACTCGCACAGCTGACTAATTCTTTTTGTGAGTTATCTATTGTGTGTAACTCATGAAAACTGTGTGGTGCTGTGAACCAAAAGGCTCATACTTAGTAATTTAATTGTAAAATACTGCACTTGTAATAGCAGCTTGTCACAAGCACTTTAACAACAGAAAAGTATATAAGTGGCACACTAGACTTCATCAGCATGCAAGTCCTTTTGGCAGTACAGTAAATAATCAAAAAAATGTTAATGCTTCGAGTACTGAATGGTCAGTTTGTGTAATAATGTGCCTATATGAAGTCTTCTATGTTTTGTAAAAGTAAATTTATTGCATAGCTACTAGGATGGGGTTTTTTCTCTGCTTTACATAGCAGATATTCTTCTTTTCCCAATGCCAGCTGAAATACAATGTGCACTTTCTGTAGTAGTAGAAAATATTCCAAAGTGATTTAGTAAAATATTGCACTCAGTGATTGAACACTGTAAACTTTGTGAGATGACCATGTATTGCATTTCATGGTCACACATTTTTTTTCTCATGAAATGGGAGAATGCTTATTAAGGGTGTAAACAGAGCAAGTAGTTTTATTTGAAAGCCTGCTCGCCATCACGTTAAGCTCTGTAACTTTTGTTCCACTTGAGGAGCAGTAACATGCGAGACACTTCCAAACCGTGTGCCGCCCCCACGCTCGGGCATTCCACAGCATGCAGCAGCAAGTTTATCCCGACAAGATTGTTCACAATGTAATTATCCTTACAGAAACTAATTTCATTTTGTTTGTATGATGTATCAAATATCTCAGCACTTCCAAAAGGTGTATTTGAAATTGCTTGCATGTATTGCAATACGTGTCATCCCCAAACTTTCATGGCAAATTATAAGTTCTGTAAAAATTACCTTTAGAAATCAGTATGTGCTTTCGGAGCAGGAATAGGGAAGGAATCACAGTAATTTAAACTATTTATTTATACTAATATTACACTTACTGAAATTTGAAAACAAATCAATTGAAGGGCTACATTTAATTTAAAAGTGAGAAAGAAAAGATATACTTAATTTTCATTGCAGAGCTTCAGCGTAAAATAAAAGCAGAGCTAAAATGTATTTGACAGAATGTAGCTAAGTAGTGAATAATTTTAAATCAAGGATCTTCTAGTTGATCATCAGAGAGCTGTTGGAAGAGTATTTTGGGCACAGATAGTCCATTTATCCCAACAGTTCAGAGGAAACGATGATTAATTCCATCATTAGTAGCTAGCTACTTGCCATGTTAGATAGAATAAGCGGTTGTCAAGTCACCTAACAGTTGCTGATGCTAAACATTTGGAGGAAGTACCCATCTCTGCAGAATGAAGGAATCTCCCTTTGTTAGAAATCGGTCCATGCTGTGATTGTTTTAGGTGTTACAGTTCTTACTTAGTGTGTTATAAATCGTCTTTAATCTAGCTGTAGAGTTTCTAGTCTCTAGATTACAAATAATTACACATAAAGAATTGGGGTTTATTTTATTATGTTTTATAATAATTTTATAGTGATATCTTGTGACCTTAGTTTCAGAACTTGTGAATGGACTGTGTTAGGTTTGTTCTCCTATTTTTAAAACAGTCTCATCAAGTGTATCTTCCTCTGTCTACTATTTGATTGAACTTTGAAATGTCCTTACTTTAGAATTGTCTTAGGAAATGAATTTATTTTTTCTTATCCTTCATTTCTGCTAATTCCAGGGGGGGGGGGGGGAGAGAAGGAAAAACAAGAATGGAACCATTAGTCTATAACTTCAGCAAATTTTCAGGATTTTTTCATGTTTTCTTCACAGCCTGGTTCGGATTTGCTTTTCTGACTGTAGCTACATGTTAGACAGGAGTTTCCATTGATGTGTTTCCTTCTGGTTTGTACAGTTTCTTACTTGCTTACTTCAGGTCTCGAGGCAGTCCTGGGAATGTAAATACAGTACGAATCATGCTTATAGGTATTTTCATTAGTGGTTAAGGTGGACATACAGCCTTTGATGTGCATGGAGTATGTGTTGTGTATGTTCTAGATTGCAGTTCTACCAAATGACTGCAGGAAACGTTAGAGGGTCCCCTACTCTAATTTTTAGATCCTAAAGACTTGCTCTGTTTCCAGTCAATCCATCATTTAATAAGGCTAATTAAGATGTTTTACTTTGTGAGTGGGTGATCAAAAGCACTTACCTTGAGAAAGAGAAGACATCATTCCAAGTCTGTGATGCTGAACGCTATGTCTTTCCTTTGGCACTTCAGCTGCGGCACTCGGGCAGCATCAACTGCTCTTTTCAAATTACAGGGTGTGCTGTCATTTGTCTTGAGTCCACAGAAGTTTAGAAATGCTTATTTTTTGCATCTCTGAATGAAAAATGACTGAAACTTGCAAAGTTTCTTGTTATAGCTCCAGTATTTATATTTCTGTTTACCCAGACTGTAAGCCTTTCTGAAATTCTGTCAAAGCTTTTGAATGCCAGTAGAATTGAGGAATTTTGGGGGGTTTTCAATGCAATTTGCTCATGTTCAAATATGAAAAAAAAATTGTAGCTTACCGATGAGTTGCTCTGGTGATAAATTGAAGAGTGATGGTTTAATATTGACTTCAGCTGCACATGTAAATACTTATTATCTTACCCAATAGTAGACTGGGCTACAAAATAGGATTGTTATTTTTACTGTGAATGTACATCTACCACAGACTACAGATTGAGATGTAATAAGTGACAGTGTGTCAGCTGAATTATGGTAACTGCTCACACGAGTGCTCGTGCAAGATGACCTAAAGTCTCTAGTGGATAGTTGTGACGGATCAGGCGGTACACGTTAACCTGTCACCCTCTGCAAATGCCTGAAGTACTGAAGGGGCAGCGAGTGTCATGATAGTTACTGTGGTGCATCCCTGAAGGACTGTTAATTCTTTCCAAAGATAGTCAGACATGCCAGAGACCTGCAGTTTGAATTACTATTTTGTGGTACAGGTAGGAAGACAGTGGTGGTGGGCAGAGTGCTGTTACTACTGTCACAGTGCTGACTGTGCACGGTGTCAGACAGCATGGGACGGCTCAAACAGCATGGGATGGCATGGTGTTGAACAGCATGGGACAGCACAGACAGCATGGCACGGCATGGTGTCGGACAGCATAGGTTCTGCTGTCCATAGGGCTGGTGTTTCCTGTGCCCAGCTGATCTGCATGGCTGCCTGCTGTGGGGGCTTGGGAGTCTCAACTGCTTGTCAGTGTTGGGTTTCAAACTGAAATAGCATCCTTCAGTATGGGTGACCACGTTTGGGTGTAGTATTGCAGATACAGGTTTCTAAATTCATACCCAGAGCACTAATGCTTGCCTGTGTCAGCTGAAAACATCTAGCGAGTGGTGGGACTGTTTGCCGCTTGATTTTTGTATGTGGGACTTAAGATGGCTTTGGTACTTTGTACAGTGTCTAGCAGAGTGGGTACAGGAATTAGGCATATTAGTGAAGGCAAGAAGATAGCTATCAGAAAAGCTGAAAATTACCTCATTTAGTGAAAATATTTGTGAAAACATCTGCTAACGTGTGTCAACAAGAAAAACAAAAATATGAAATCTCATTATACTGATTTTGATGGTTGCCAGTTGCTTGTAATGTGTATTACAAGTTTATGGAGTTTAATATGTGCCATTTTATTAGAAAAATCTCCCTATACCAAGAATTTACTGTAATACAAAGCTTTAAGCTTCACACTGCATATAATTGTAAATTTGTTTTTGATGTAGATATATAAAATGGAAGATAAAGGGCAAGTAATACATTCAGTCTTACGGGCACTTAAGTTTTGGCTGGCAGCTCTGCCTAAGCAGCGAGCATGAATCCCTCTGAATAAACCATTTGCTACTGGGTGCCTGACAGAACAGAGGTATTCCCATGATGAAAGCTTAGCCAAGCAGTAAACTAAAATACTAAAGGAATATGTGTGAAGTACATACATTTTCAACAGAATTATATATTTAGCTTTTTACAGCTTTTTGCCATTTTAGAAATATTTAATAAATAATACTTAATTTCTTCCGCTGTTGCCTTTTTTTGATGACAGCAGCGGTATATTCAAGCAGTTAAGATAGGCAGTGGAAATCACTACTTTTCTCGGAAGCAGCACTGTTTAAATCAGAAATACATTTAATCTTATGGAATACTTCCTAAGATAATAGGCTTAAACTGTTTGATGTCATCTATAATACCTGCAAAAGATGTATGTAGCACCAAGAATTTAAGTTAATTATCCAGTCTAGAAACTGAAGATCATGCATTTACATATTTTTTTTTTAAAATAGTATACTGCTTAAGACATCTTAACAAAAATTAGAAATCTGTGTTTTTCTTAAATTTTCATATTGTTTCTGTGGCCTTGCCATCCCATATACAGGTACTGTTGAGACCTGGCCATGACTTCGACCGGCCAGTTCTGCCTTCAAAGTGTGGCCAGGTCCTCCAGCTATCATGGCCATTTGATTGGGACAAATGTTGACCTTTTCTAGCTTGGAAAGCCAAAGCTGGAAAGTGCTTATCTGAGAGTTATTGCTTGAAGAATGTGACACGGTACTAGTGATACTTAGTATGTTTTGTCTCTAAATGACTTCATACGAAACTTTTTCCATTTATCAGATTTATATTTTTTCCTAGATTGACAGCTAGTTCGATTTTGTCTCTTAAGACATTGATTTTTATAATAAAATGTAAGATGGCAAAGAAAAGGTGTGACATTAAGAAGGGGAGAAAACTAAACAGACACACACCAAACAAATCCAGATACTTAGGAAATAGAAGTGAGAAATAAAAATGCAAAGGATAAAAAAAAAAAAGTGAATAGATTGATTTCAGCAGAGTTTGTATACATACTCTGTCTTCAGTTACCAATATTTGTGTTACTGGCAAAAAAATTAGTGTTTTGGTGTATGTATTTTAAATGCACTTAATGTAGAGTTAGTTATGTTTTTATTTAACTTATTCTTTGTGCTTTTGTGAAACAGATTGAGAAGAAAGAGAAAATTCTTTTCACATACACGATCGTATGTCTGATATTTAATCTATGTTTTCCCTCCATAGCATTTAAAAATAGCTGCTATACTGTAATAATATTTATCTCTAACTTCTTTAATTGAAAACTATATACATCAAACCAAACTGTTCTGAAAGAAAAATATCATTTCTGCATGTCTACCCTACTAACCTAATTCTTTTTCAAGGATAATAGTAGGCTAAAATTAAGTATTTTTAGAAGTGCAGTGCTCTCTTTAGATATATTACATGTTAATATCAGGAAGAGACAGCACAATGACTAGTTAATGACAGCAGCTTCTCATTGGTAGTGCGGTGTTGGACCCCATTGGTTTTTAAACAGTGAAATAAACAGCATTAGATTTACTTCACAAAGCTGAAAGATTTGGTAATTTAAAAACATTTCATCTGGAAGGTGACAAAATTAGAAGATGAAGTCAGTAGGTGGTGGACACTGGACTTTTGAGAAAATAATAACAATCAAGTTAATTTCTTAACCAGTTTAATTGTTCATGAAGTAGCTTTCTACTTATGACCAATGGTCAGAGCAGCGTTCACAAGTCCTGTACATGTAAAGAAAGTTCAGTTAGCCAGATGTGTTGGGCAGAGATACATTTGGGGTTTTTTTATAATCTTGTATAGGTAAGAGTAATGTATTTCTGTATGCTTAGCACTTTTTACCTTTGCTAGCACCACAGAATGATGTCATCTCATTGTAAGGCATTGAGTTTCCAGAAAGTCTAAGGAATAAAGTAGGAGGTGAAGAGTGTAAAACTTGATGTTGAGGTAGCATATGGGCCCAGTGTTCGCAGTATCTATCAAATAGTCTTCGTATATCTTAATTTTAGTGGAGCAAAGTGTTAATGAATAGGCTAACAGTAACTGATTAAAGAACCCATTATATCCAAGTTTACTCGGTGAAGAGTAAAGAGTAATCTGTAGCGAATTCATGTAGATTAACTAACATTCAGAACTCAGCTTTCAATAATTAAAATTCATTCAGTTTCATACAAATTCTTTTGAATTCAATACCAGGTTTTGTACAAATTTCCTCATGAATTTTTAACAATAGAAGTATTTTTAAAGGTTGCATAAAAATAGTTACAAGTTCAGCTTACAAGCAAAAAGCCAGTAAAGTTGCACAGAATTTACTTTGGCATGTAGTTACAATCCCCAAAATATACCAAAGAAACATTCTGGAGTTAATGCACTAGTTAGATTCAATGGTAGTGTGCTAGTAATGAGATAGATTTTTAACTTTTTATTTAAATTGAATGAACTTTAGCCCAAGGCTGAGCAAAAATTGAGGTTTGGTGGTCTTGGCACTGCATACTGCTCTGCATAGCCAGGTGATGGTAGTACAGTTCCTTTGCTGCAGAGTTCCAGGTGAGTCTAGATACTTCTGTTTTTTCACAAAGGTGTCTGGCTTGTGTACCACATTCACTTGGTCTGTTCTTCTGCGGGGAAAGTTGTAATAGCTTAAGAAATAACCATCTGTAGAGTTTATTACCTCCTGTTAGCTGGAGGCTATGACCTTCTTTCCTGAAACACCTTAGCAGGTTCTATCACACAAAATCTGGGTTTGTTTAAATCCCAATTTAACCTATACCACTGAAAGTAGTTGTCCTGGTTTCAGCAGGGATAGAGTTAATGTTCTTCCTAGCAGGTGGTTAGTGCTGTGGTTTGCATTTAGGATGAGAATAATGTTGATAACACACTGATATTTTTCGTTGTTGCCAAGCAGTCAAGGACTTTTCAGCTTCTCCTACCGGCCTGCCAGGGAGGAGGCTGGGGGTGCCCAAGGAGCTGGGGGGGACACAAAGGCAGGACAGCTGACCCACACTGGCCAAAGGGATATTGCATACCATGTGACATCATGCTCCATATAGAACTGGGGGGTGGGCCAGGAAGCAACGGAGCTCAGGAACTAGCTGGGCATCGGTTCTGGGTGGTGAGCAATTGTGCTGTGCATCACTTGGTTTGTATGTTCTATTATTACTGTCTTCCTTTGCTGTCCTGTTAAACTGTTTTTATCTCAACCCACGAGTTTTACTTTTTTTCTTTTTGATTCTCTCCCCCACCCCGCTGGGGCAGGGGAGTGAGCGAACGGCTGTGTGGTGGTTTTAGCTGCCAGCCGGGTTAAACCAGGACAGTAGTTTAAACTAATCCTCCTGACTGCACTCAGGCGAAATGACAGAACTCATATGGTCACAGTAGCTGAGTTTTGGGGAAGGTAACTGCTGGTTGTTGTAGGATAAGTTCTTAAACTATCCTAGTTAAACCCATGGGATGGCATTCAACTGAACTAGTTGCTTATCCTGTTTTGGCATGCAATTGGATTTTGTTTATGTATTTGTTTAGTGTTTCTGACATTGGACTTTTTGTTGTTGGTAGAAAGAAGTAAAATAATACAGATTTAGAAATAGATACATCTTTCTGCAAAATCACAGTTTCATGCTGATACTTAGACATCATAACGTCTAATGGACTTGCCTGTTGTTCCTTTAAATATTTTTTGTTTGGAAAATAGCAGCTTATAATCATTGCAAAAATTATTTAATATTCAAAGTTTGATAGTTCATATGAAGAGCGAGGAAATACATTTTTCCATAAAAATATATAGAGTATCTAATTTTAGTAATACATGGATGAATTTTGCATTTGTCTGCAAAGGTAGCTGTGCATCAGTAGTTATCAACACATGAAATAACGTTGCTTTGTAGAAGAAATAAAATGGTTAAGATAGTTTGATATAAAATAGTTATTGAGAAGTAGGGGTTTACACTGATATTAAACATCTGCTTGATCTTGTGAAATAGTTGTTTCTTAAGGCTTCTCTTTAACTTTGGCAATGTAAATCTGTTATCTCTTTACACTTAGAGGTGTTTTGGTGTGTCAAATGGTTTGACTTATCATATGCGAAGGATTAGAATTCTCTCTGGAAAACTGGAAAATGAAATAACAGTAAAAATTATAAGTCTGTTTCTGTTCATTGTTTTCCAATCTGCATTACACATAGAAGCAAAACGCGCTAGAATTGGGATTCCCAAACTTCCTTCGCCAGACCCTACCATGAGCAGCGAATGCTCCTGTCTCTGAAGTGGTTTGCTTACTGCCAATCATGCACATACGACTGTGCACACTTGCTGTATACTATTTTATCTAGGTCAGTAGGCCTTAAATAGGAAGAGCGTGTCATAAGTCATGCTCTTACCTGTCCTCTTGCAGATGGGTTATGCTGCTTGATAATTTGTCGCACAGTAAGTTACAGGGAACTCCCACTGAATAATCCAAAATTAAAATCAGTAACCAACGGTTTAGTTGTCAGATGCTGCAGAGTGTTATTTACATGGGCTATTGAAACTTTTATCTGCTGGGGTTTTTTGGTACAATTTTGTATGCTTTGGTTAAAAAAAAATAAAAAAATAAATCCGAAGTAGCCATATGGTTAATTTTTGTGATTTTTTTTTTTTTCTTTCTGCAGCTCTACTGAGAAGTCATTTCCTTGGAGATCATCAGGTATTATCGTTTATGTGTACATTTTGCTTTAAGCCCAACCCTCTTTATTTTCTTGGCGTTTGTTGCTTGTTTTGAAGTGAACTGAACATTAGTAGCAATGCTATGTATCTTTTCTAAAGTATAACATTAATACTCTCTTTCTCACACATGAAGAGATTTGTGTGTTCCTCTGTTACTGTAAAAGCTTGTTTTGGCTTAGAGGTAGTTGCAAGTACACTTTTCTCGTACCTTTTTGTGCTTTTGCATTTTTGTGTGAGATGTGACCATCAACAAAAGTCTTGTGTAGCGGGTCTCCTTTGCAATTAATTAAAAAATACTTTTGAGTCTTCCCCTTGGCAGGTAAGGATCATGAAAAAATACTATATGGTTTAAGCTTGAAAACTGATTTTCTTTTCACTTTTTTTTGTTACTTAACTGAGAAAATCTCCAGTTAGTGAAGGTTTTTCTGAGAGTGCTTTTTCTATTTTGGTATCTCAGGATAGCTTGAATTTCCTTTCCAAAACAAGAAGTGTTTGTCTTGTAGTACTTCTGAGTATATACTCCTGAGTATATTAGGTGGAATGGATACGCCTGTATAGTAAAAGTGATGTTCAAGTGTCTGTTGAAATAATCCAATCTGTCCTTCGCACATCAGAGCATTTAACTAGTTAAGATTTTGCATCAGTTAAAATATTTAATATTGAAGAGTCAATCTTTTGAACAGCTGTTGTCTCTTTAGAGTGATGAAGTGTACGTGCAGAAGTCAACACGTCAAAACCACACAGCAGGACCAGAAATGGGACCTTGACTCCATGCAAATTGCTTTTTGCACTGGATCGTGTTTCTCTAATTCAATCATGTACTCCTGACGGAATGTCATGTTAGGCAAAACTGGTGTAATGTAATCAAAATGCAGTTAGAATTTTAGGTAGCTTGTTAAAAGCTTTATTAACCAGGTTCTGTGTAGTGTTAATATCATATCTTTATATAAGGATGCATGCAGTTTTAAGAGCTATCCTTCTGACAGATCTCAGTTATTGTTTTACTGATTTATCTTATCCAGTTGCATTCCATTTCTTTATTTCCTCAGTTTTTCCTGGAACTTATTCTTTGTCTATTGTTCATTTTTCTCTTCGACTTTCTATTACTTCCCCTCTTTCTTTCTTTCTTTCATCCATCCAGCTCATATTTTTACTTTATCCTTTCATTCTCTCCTCCCATTTGTATGTTTCTTTTCTTCAGAGATCTCCTGTGCTCATCCCTGCTAAGAAATGGCTTAACATATGTCAAAAAATCATACTTCTATTTAAATACTCTATGCATTAATATAAATCTAGGTGTATATTTCTCACATCTCTGTATCTAAAGTAAGGCTTTTCTGGAGTAATTGCTTAGGAGTGGGCATGTTTGAAAAAAAATGTATTTTTTGCTTAGAATTTTCTGATATACATTTCATTTAATGTTTACAGTTACGTTGTGATCATAGCATGATTGTAGGTTTTACTTACAGATTCACTCTTGAGCTTTATGTTAAAGTGTCACTACATGATGCTTTACCAGCTGCAATCTGAAAAATACTCAAGTTAAAAATGAATGAAAATACTGCCATAAATCACCTCTTTTTCCTGATTGCAGTTAGTGGTTTATATCAAAAAACATCAGCAGATGATATGATAAGATGTGACCCTAGCTGAAATTGCTTTATGCATCAGTAGAATTATACACAATTTTTTAACAGAAATATAAAATAATGATGTTTAGCAGATGCTTATAAATAGAATATTAGATCAGCAGCCATTTATAAAAAGGCTATTATTTTATTCAAGGCAATCTCCTCATGATTTATAGTAGCAGAGAAGGATAGAAAGACAACAATTCGTTTTATTGTGCATTCTTGCCTTTGTTAGAGAGCCTAAACAGTCTTTACTTTTTAGCATTGTGAAAGCATTTGCTTGGTGGCAAATGTGTGATGCAAGCGAGGTTTTGGTTCAGACTGCTGTCTTCGGAACATCTGTATGGCACTGCACAATTGAACTTTATTCTTCCTATGTGTCTCTCCCAAAATTGGTTATTTGTCAGTTTGAAATTGACTTAGTATCATGTAATATCAAGTAACTGAAATAACAGGGCCTTGTATTATTTAAACAGAAAAGATTGAAGATTAAAATATTGAAGTTTAATATAATTATAGAGTAATCTAAATCTCCCAGTCCCCACAAATCTTTTATTTTACAGACCGTGTAATATCCACAGATGTCTGTTATGGTCTGTTATCAAGTAGGTGTAACAGGAGCTGTGAAAGTGAGTTATTTCAGTGTTGGCTCTCTGTATCATTTCTAGGGATACTGATGGTTAAATTAATGAAAGTGTAATAACACTTCTTACTAAATCTTAATTAAATTTGGTCATAATACTCCTAATATAGTAAATTAATTAGTGTCAAATTTTACTAGATGGTTTTGACCTAAGAATGTACTACTGATAAATAACTGTGCTGACTGCCTGTAATTTGTAAAAACCATTGATTTTTTTACCTATTTTTTTAATCTAGTATTTGAATAGTGTTCAAACATTCATCATAATAGCAATTAATGAGTAACATTTTTAGTATGAATGTTCCATTATGGCTAATTGTACAAGTAGCGAGACACCAGCGTTTTATGTACAGAGTATTTCTTTACAGCTTGATAGGTACAAATACTCTATGTTTTTGATTTCTTTTCTGAAATACGCCATAGTAACAGCTGTTATAAAGTGTTTCCAATAGCTCATCTGTTATGACTTTTTTATTTCATGTTTTGTGGGGGATTTTTTTCTGTAAGTGCCACTAGATTTTATATCGGGATATTTTTTGTCAGTTTGAGAGAGTTTTCATTAGCTATTACATAGACTTTATTTCAGCCCTTTTTTCCATCTTTCTCCAAAGTCAGTAGCATCAAATTTCCACAAACTTCGAACAGTTTTGCCTCTTTCTATAACGTGCTGTTATATTCATTTTCAAAGAGCACTTAGCAGGCTTCACTGTCCACAACTCGCAACTTTTGACATGAAGCAGTCGCCGAAGTTTTGACTGGACTGCTGCTTCTTGACATGTTTCTTTTGGTTTCTGCTCTAGGCTTATTCTTACATTTCTTCAGCAAGAATTTACATATCTGGTGTTACCTTTAAATGTAACCCACATTTCCTACTACATCTCTGATGCCTGTTCTTCATCAATAAGTCTAACATGATGGCAGTTGAATGCTTAATATTTCTGTCAAAGTAATTTTGACTCAGTTTTTCTTGTTGTTTCATGTCCTCATCTTTGTCTTTTCTTCCAGACTGTGTTTAACTTTTTCCTTTCTTCATGATAATGTTGTGATATCTTCTTTGCTTTCTGACACTTGCCTTAGCTGTCTGTAAGGTTCAGCTAATATTCTTAGAACTGAAGTTAGCTCAAGAGTTATTAAAAATAGTACATGAATAAAAAAATGTATAAAATTTGCAGTAGCTTCTGTTGATGGTAACAAACGGGGATGAAATTCAACTCGGCCTTTTACTTAGGAAGCTCTTCAGATAATAGGACCTTAAGACAAGTGATAGCTATCCTCTGTGCACTACAACACAGTTGCACAATGTTTCTACTCTGCAAAGTATATTTACTAGGAAATGAGTTAATTTTTTTCTTTAAGACAGGTTGCAACGTACATTTGAAAAATTGTATAGAATTGTAGAACTATATCAAAACTCCAGGAAACAAGATTCTCAGACATTAGTATTAACGTTCTTTCCATTTAGTAGATGATACCTGTCTACCAGTAGACTCTGTGTATATTGGAAGTTTTCGTTAGTGTGTGTGAGAAAAGTATTATTATTGAGTTTGCAGGAAACTTACATATGAAACATTGGATTTATCTAATTTATTCATTCTTTCAGATCCTCCAACTACCAGTGCAAACAAACCCCGAGTATCAGAGAGTGTTCATACCAATGCCTATGACATTAGGACAGAACCGGAGCAAGGGAACCTCTACTCACCTGAACAGACATCTCTCCATGAAAGTGAGGGTCTGTTGTGTGCATTTTAAATATTAGAATGTATTTCTGTATTGACTGTATAAAAATGTAATACAATTATGAATGCAACAGATAAGAGCTATATAATATTTTATTTTTGTGAAGTTGGTCAATGCTTTTATTCTTATGCTGGCTTCATATCTACAGGGTCTGTAGGTAACTCAAGAAGTTCAACACAGATGAATTCTTACTCTGACAGTGGTTACCAGGAAGTAAGCAGTTTCCATAACAGCCAAAACTTGAGCAAATCAGAAAACAGACAGCAGCATTCCCTTACTGGAACTGCTAATAACCATTTGGTGAGAAGCTCGCGAGCTGAAGGGCAGACATCAGTCCAGGTATGCTCAAAATAGTACACTTCACCTCTGTCTGTACACTGTCTGTAACAGTTCTAAACACAATAATTGTATAGCTGCACCTACTTTCATATAGGCTGGAATTAATGTTACTAAATTACACTTTTATTTAACACCTTCACTGGTTGAAAAGTAGAAATGGCTTGCAGCAGACATAGACTTGTTTGCTGAAATCAGCACATACGTGATCTCGTTCATTCACTGCAGCTGAAATTAAGTAAAACTACTGAGGATTCCTGACTGCAGAGTATGCTGCTGATATTATATCAAGAAAGTATCATTCAAAATTCAGTTGTGATACTAGGGGAAACCTCCCGAGAATTTAGCCTGTATGTAAATTTAGTGCTTAAAGGGAAATGGTATTTGTCTTCCTGTACCCTCTGCTGTTTCTGGCTTTTTACCCCCTCTTTTTTTCATTAATCAGAATGATAGTAAGATAGTAATCGACAAAACTTTATTAGCTTTTTCTAGAACTCTTTGCAAGACTGTTCCTGAATTTCCGAAGTGGTAGTGAGGAAGGAAAGCATAGGTGCATATTAACATAGAAAGCCAGATAAGAATGAGGAATGGAAGGGTTTTTAATGTGAAATCGCCTTTTTATATATTAAAAAATACTGGTTAGGAAAAAAGTTATTATTTAAGGAAACTGGAAGGAATGATGGTTAGGGTAAAAGCTATTCTTCAGCTCCTTTTATATATTGTTGAATTGTGTGCATTTCCTGGTGACTTCTCTGACTTACGGGACGAAATGATAAAACTAATAAATGTTTTTGTTTTTAAACAGCCTTCAATAAATATTGCTACCAACCGAGTCATGAGACGTGTCAGTTCAGTCCCATCCAGAGCTCAGTCTCCCTCTTACATGGTCAGCACGGGTGTTTCCCCTTCAAGGGGGTCGCTGCGAACATCTCTGGGTAGCGGGTATGGTTCTCCGCCAGTCACTGAGCAA
This sequence comes from Balearica regulorum gibbericeps, assembly GCF_011004875.1. Taxonomy (NCBI): domain Eukaryota; kingdom Metazoa; phylum Chordata; class Aves; order Gruiformes; family Gruidae; genus Balearica; species Balearica regulorum. The sequence goes on from NC_046189.1 coordinate 43,077,150, forward strand.
AGGTCCCTTACTTCTCACGCATATTCATCCACTACTCTGCCAGCACAGCGGGCAGCATCCCCGTATGCTGCACAGAGACCTGCCTCCCCAACGGCTGTGCGACGGATCGGCTCAGTCACGTCCAGACAGGTGGCAAATCCCAATGGCGGGACTTCCCAATACCAAGCATCGGTCAGAGTTGGCTCTCCTCTCGCCCTTGCTGATGTACAAACCAGAGTAGCTTCGCCATCCCAAACTCAGCTGGGATCTTCGTCCCCGAAGCGTTCTGGCATGACTGCAGTTCCACAGCATTTGGGTACAACACTTCAAAGAACAATTCATGACATTGAACAGTATGGACAGCAGTATGATGTATACGAGAGAATGGTCCCTCCACGTCCAGATAGCCTTACAGGTTAGTAAAAAGGTAAAGATGCAGCTTAAAACTTGGTACAAACCTACAACTGTGGAAAACCAGTAATGCAATAGGTTTTTTTATGGATGAAGCATTGTAGCCACAGCACATAATTGTGGTGGATGTATCAGATCAGTTGTAAATACTGATGTCAAACACTACGTATTAATCATACCATAAGTTCCCTGTGAATACTGTATTTCTCTTTATTTACTAGATTGCTAGCCATGCATTAAATTAAATCGTATGTTTTAAGTAGCTAAGTGAAATTCTGAGTCTTCCAAACAGAGGCATTTCAATATTTTCTAAGATAAAGTACATTTAAAGGAATGTGCAGGTTATACACAAAATAATAGATACTAGGCTGAAACTAGTTTTATGTCTAGTTCTTTCTTAGAACATGTAACATAGTACAACTGAATTTTAGTCTTTTTTTCCCTAATATCAAAGTACTTCAACTTACATATAGGGTAATCATTGTAATATTAGCTTAAAATAGAGCCCTAAAAGATAGAATCTATTCATCTGAGAGGCAGTTCTTATTAAGGTGCAGTTACTTTGCATTTTATGTTCTGTGTGTGTTACTGTTTTTATTCTGACCTTCATCTAAATGAGCACAGACAAGGTGATTTTGCAGTTAGACCATATGCTCTTTTGAACAGACTGCAATGTCTGTTTTTTCTTTTAAACTATTATACTGCAGGAAATTGTAAAATATTCTCATTCCTGAGCAAAAGGTGTAAGGTGTCTTCTCCCTCACCTCTCTTCAAGACAGAGTAATCTACCCGTTTGATAAGCAGAGGGTGGAAATCAGTTTGACGTGACAGGCTATTCAGAAGCTTAAATGAATGCTGTCCAGTGGGCTGCATAATTTGTGATGTAACAGCAATGTTGTACTCTTAAAATATTGTTAAGGTACTTTACAAATACCACTGCTTGAGAATATCACCTTGTCTAAGCAGGTGAACTGATACATCTTTAGAAAAAAGAAGTTATTGGAATAGTGAATCAGTAATTCATTAACAGATGCTTTAAATTTAATGCTTTTAGTATTAAGGAAGTGATTAGCAACTGTGGTAGTCAAAGCTTAGAGAGCATCTTATTTTATAGCCATCTCCACTGTAATCTTTCCAGGAAACTTGAAATGGTATGACTTTCCTGTGCTCTATGTTGCAAACTATGAGTAAGAATCCCTCAGTATTATAAAAAACCTTAAATTCTCTAGTATAAATTAGTTTTCGTGTTTCTCTAGGGGAAACAGTTCAATATAACACCAGAAATCTTAAACTCAAATTTGTATATGATCAGTTTTCTGAGAGGAAGTTTGCATGGGGGGAAGGTTGGTACTGTAGCAGCCTTCAGTATAATCCAGAACTCTTCCCTGCTGTGTAAGCTGAAGGAGAGGATGGATATGTGATCAGGTCCTCTCCTCCTCCTGTGCTTACCGTCTCTAGGAAGGGTATCCGTGTGGTGCATGTCTGGGAAAACTGAAATGTTGATGAGTGTCTTCCCAGGAGATAGCATCATCATCTTGCAGGTGTAGGTCCAGTTGCCTGCTTTGCTTTGGTGAAGTCCCTCTATTTTCACCACCTATGGATGTGTTTTCTTGGTGATGACCTGTGAGACCCCCAAAGGTTTCCTTGGCAGACATTATGATAGAACAGGTCTGTGATTTTGGGGGGGGGAAATATTTGTATGCAGGATACATTTGGTTAAACATCTGTTGTGGTTTAACCTGGGCGGCAGCTAAAACAACCACACAGCCATTTGCCCACTGCCCCCCACCCTCGGTGGGATGGGGGAGAGAATCGGGGGGGGGGGGGGGGGGGGGGGGAGTAAAGCTCATGGGTTGAGGTAAAGACAGTTTAATATGACAGAAAAGGAAGAGAATAATAATAATATGATAAAAGAATATACAAAACAAATTATGCACACACAGTTGCTCACCACCCACAGACCACTGATGGCCCAGCTGGTTCCTGAGCTGCGGTCTAAACCCCCAAGCCAGCTTCCCCCCAGTTATATACGGAGCATGATGTCATGTGGTATGGAATATCCCTTTGGCCAGTTGAGGTCAGCTGTCCCGGCCGTGTCCCCTCCCAGCTGGTTGTGCACCCCCAGCCTCCTCCCTGGCCAGGCAGAACGGGAAACTGAAAAGTCCTTGACTTGGTGTAAACATCACCCAGCACCAACCAGAACATCCACATTGTTCTCATCCTAAATCCAAAAGACAGCTCTATAGCTGCTACTAGGAAGAAAATTAACTCTATCTCAGCTGAAACCAGGACAATATCACTACTTAATTGTATTTTGAAGTTGTTCCGCAATCTCCATCGTTTCGTTACCTTTGCATAGTTCACTTAGCATATTCTCTTGTTTTCATAGCTGCTAAAGCTGCAGTGCCTGCAATGGTAACACTGAAGTGGACAAAACAGTAATAATTTTATAAAATAGTTTAAAAAAATATCTTTTAAACCCCAAAACTATGCTGGTTTTTATGCTCTACTTGAATTTGTGAATGACTAAATATTTAAATATGTGTTTGTCTTGGCTATACCACCCATACGTTACATACTTATTTTGCTAACTTTCTTCTAACTCTGTTAACAATTTATGATTTGGTGTAGTGAGTAAATGTTGAAGATAAACTCTGCATATAATTTTAGGCAAGAAAGATGACAATAAATTATGTTGTAAGATTGAAAAAATGAGGCTAGCAGTCTAGGAAGGGAAGCATGAGAAATGCTGGTCTGAGATCAAGTGGGATGTATGTGATTGTCACACTTATTTACTGTAGTACATGGGAAGTATATTTGGTCATCTTTACTCTGAAGAATTTAATTAAAAGAACAAAACTGGTGAAATCACGAATAAACAAAGAATCTTAAGAGTAGAAGGAACTGGAGTGAGTTCAAAAGGAGCAAAGGGGAGTTAAGCCATTGCAGTATGCAGTAAAGAAAAGTCAGAGAGTGGAAGAGGACCCCATGGCAAGGTAAATCTCGGAGGCAAAAGGAGATGTATTGTGTTATTGTTTCAAAGGAAGTAAAAATTCAAGAGACTGGAATACAGATATTAAAAATAAAAGCTTTTCAAAATTAAAGAGAATTTTCCTGGTAGTTTAATATTCAATCACCAAGTTGTTCTAGGTGGCAAAAGTATTATGTAGCAATTATATAATGCATCAGTAAACTAAGTTTGAAAATAAATATGGGTGTGGCTTATGTTTTATTAAATATGAGCATCTGAGGCTTGTTCAGCACTTAGCTAGCTAAAGGTTCGGCCAAGGAGATGTCAGTTAGGAGTGTGTAAGGCAGTGAAACAGATGATAGAGAAGTGTGGGAAATTACAGACAAGTATTGAAATACAGCAATTCTGAAATGCTTCCAAAATAATTTTTTTAAGAGTAAGGGCGGGGGAGAAACCGATGAGTGCAGAAGAGCTTTTCCTTGGGGGAATGCATCCTGTTAGTTGCAAAAGCTGTGTACCCTCAGTTCTAAGAGTAGCACAGAAGCTGACAAAACTCAAGTAGGAAATGGTGAACTACTCTCAGAATTAACTGAATTCTAACTATCTCTTTCTGCTACCCAGTTTAGTATATTAGTGCTTCTGCGTAGACTCTGGAAGCATAACTTAGAAAATGGGGGAACTAGGATACTTTAAATGAAAACATTAAAAACAGATGAGACAGTTGGTGGAGGGTAGCTAGTTAATACAGCACCAATACCAGGAAGCAAAGTATATAGAAAGCATGCAATGGGAGGGGTGGTGCTGTATGTCAAAAAGTGTTCCAGGGCTGAAAAAGAAGAAACGCAGGATTAAGACTGTACCACTAACCTCCTAATCAGGATGGCAACAGTGAACTTAATAGGAGATTGGTTGCTAATTCAGTTAGCAAAATAGTAAGGGGAAAATAGATCAGTGCTGGTTACAGAAGTAACACACCGGAACGCACAGAAAGAAATTCTAGGCAGCATGAATGAAGTTTTCACGGAGCAGATAGAGGGGGAACCTTCGCAGGGAGAAGCAAGTCTGAACTTGTGCAGTGCTATTCAAAATGCTGTTATTGAAAAGCTGTTCTGCACCTCTGCCAATAATGTACGTGGATTCTAGCACTGCAAAAGTGGTAGCAGGACGTCTGCTGCTGAGGAATTTAAGTTGAAGAGATGAGATAAGTTAAAAGGAACTTGGGAAGGACAGCTGAAAGGCAAGGTGAAAAAACAGCTTCTCATACAGCTGCAGCATAGTAATATATATACACATCATGGGCTATTTAAACCTTATAAAGACTTTCCTCCACACGCTGAAAGCTCTGTTGCCATTACCAAGAAGACTTTTGCTCTTACTGCTAGGTATTGTTTCATTTCCAAGTTTATGACCCCCTTTAGGCTGTGCCCTGTTTCACAGCTGGATTTCTGTCAGGTTCACAACTTACTTTGTCATTGCTGATTCTGTGAACTGCACGTGCTGACTTAGCTTTTACTCTGTATGTTTTAGACTTTCTACTATAAAAGCTACCAAAAAGATTGAGTTGGAAAACTTAAAGTTGTCAGCATACGGACAAAACTTTTCATCAAAGAAATGCTGTTTTGTCAAAGAGTCTTTCAGTATGGCTCATTTAATAATGGAAAGAAGTTTAATGAATAAATCTTTATAACTGTAGATATACCTGACACCTTTTCTTGTCTAAAAGAAGAAAGATTCAAGCATGACAGCTTTATTGTTTTTAATTGATATGGGTCATGTACTTATTCGCCTCTTCTTGGTTTTAGGCCTGAGGAGTTCATATGCTAGTCAACACAGTCAACTAGGACAAGAATTACGATCAACGGTATCTCCTGACTTGCACATCACCCCTATCTATGAAGGCAGAACTTACTACAGTCCAGTGTACCGCAGTCCGAATCATGGAACAGTTGAGCTCCACCAGGGATCCCAGTCGGCATTGTATCGAACGGGGTCAGGTGGGTAGAGGGCTTCCAAAGCTCTTCCGTCAACTGTGTCCCAAAGTCATGCTTCACTTACTGGAGTTTTGCTGGAACCTATGGCATATAGGAGAACATATGGGAGAGATGTGATGCCAGTTTAAAAGGAAAAACTAGATATTATAAATTGACAGAGATAGAAACTAGGTTTGAAGGACTTAAAATAACCAGCAGGAATTAAAAAGCTTTTGTGATGCTTGCATGCAATACTTGGAGCTATATATCAGTGTCAGCTTAGGGTTAGAATATTTTCTGTTTGATATCACACACTCAGGTACATCCAAGCAAAGCGTATTTCATGACACAAAAAATTTATTGCTTCCCCTTACATTCTCTGTGCAGCATTCTCTTACAAATTGAGTTTGTTAATTTTTTTCTTTATTCATCAGTACAGTAAAATGATAGCTTGCACACTTAAATTACCTACCCCGTCTTTCACAGTAAAAATGCTGGGTTTACCCAACTTGTCAGCAAAGGATAATGTTAAAATACTATATCTGAAGATCATATATTGAAACTGAAATATTTCTATAGTGTTTCATAGAATTGCTACTCATATACTATGAAGTGCATAGACATTAAATTAGTATTTTCACAAATTCACAGATTCACAGATTGGTAGGGGTTGGAAGGGACCTCTAAGAGATCATCTAGTCCAACCCCCCTGCTAGAGCAGGATCACCCAGAGCAGGTTGCACAGGATGGTGTCCAGGCGGGTTTGGAATCTCTCCAGCAAAGGAGACTCCACAGCCTCTCTGGGCAGCCTGTCCCAGTGCTCTGTCACCCGCAGAGGGAAGAAGTTTTTCCTCATGTTCAGGTGGATCTTCCTGTGTTCCAGTTTGTGCCCGTTGCCCCTTGTCCTGTCACTGGGCACCACAGAGAACAATCTGGCCCCTTCCTCTAGACACCCACCCTTTAGATATTGATAAGCATTGATCAGATCCCCTCTCAGTCTTCTCCAGGCTAAAGAGACCCAGCTCTCTCAGCATTTCCTCATACGAGAGATGCTCCAGTCCCCTCATCCTGTTCATAGGCCTGTAAAGAGAAATGTAACACATGTTGTAGAGCAGTTTGTTCTTTGAGGTTGATTAATGATTTGTATAGTGGAGTAATTTCCATAAACTCTCAAAATATTAGTGTTATTTAACTTAGTAACTCTCTAGAAATATTTATAGAGAAGTATCCAATTTATATGTCATGTTTTCACACATTTGAACATTGCTTTTTAATTTTTTTTAATGTAACTGAAATACTAAGAGTATGGAATGTTGAAGGAGGCAACATTTTTTGCAATTCTCCTGTCTTCTACAACCTAGAGTAAACAAATAAAGTTCATCAGGATGTGTCATTGAGGAAATATAACTAGAAATTGGAACTCTCTGTTTACTTGTCTACCTCATATCGCTTAACTTGGAAGAACAAAAGCTACCACAATGGCTCTGTTAAGATACATATTCCTGTTTCTGAAACGATCAGCTTAATCCTTGAATTCATCCTCTTGTTAGCTTTTTGTCAGGGAAAATGTACGTGTAGTTGGGAGAAGGAAAATATCATATAAACTATAAACACTTTATTTTTCCTTATTAGTACTGTTGGCAAATTGATGTTGCTGTTAGTAATTTAATTTTATTATAAACCTTGAAAACATTTTGCATCCTGATTTCTGCTCAATAGCACAAGATGCGTTTCTTACGTTAAATACGCGTTGAGGCAAGCTGAGGCATAAGCCTGATTCTGCCAGACCTTTAGTTCTGTAACTAACCTCTCTATCTTCCCTGGGACATTGAGTAATTGCTCCCTTAAATCTGGCGACAGCTTTCAACATTGAGCACTGTACACCTTTTCAAAACTGATTTTTATTTTTTTTCTTACACTTCTAACCAAGTATTGCCTCTTCTTTTCAATAGCCATTTGTTACCCAGTTTGTTTTAACACTGGTTTTATACTAGGAGTCGGAAATCTGCAAAGATCATCCAGTCAGCGTAGCACACTCACATACCAAAGAAATAATTATGCTCTGAACACAACAGCTACCTATGCGGAACCCTACAGGTCAATGCAGTATCGACTGTCAGAGTCCGGTTATAACAGGCTGCAGCACGCAACACCCGCCGATGATGGGACCACACGATCTCCATCCATAGACAGCATTCAGAAAGACCCCAGGCAAGTCCGTTTATGCTTTCAAGAATCATACGTATTCGTTGTAATAAGATTTTTAATGCATTCCCTGAATAGATATGGCACTTCCTGCATATTCCAGTTTTGCATTGTTCAAGCGATCATGACTAATTTAGATATTAAGATCTATAACTTTATAGCCAAAGTAATAAATGCAGTCTGCTAGTTACAGTAAGAAAGAGCAACTTTTATGCATTTATTAGTTATTACATTTTTTTCCATGTTTATTTTCATGTAGAAGTTATTACAGGAAATACTTATAAATTTGATGAGAATTGATTGGATTATTCAAAATATTTTTGAGTAACTCTACAGAGCAACCTGTAATACTGTAGTAAGATTTCTCTTTATGGGAATGGGAATCAGGATTTGAAACTTACGAAGTACATACGTTATTTATTTGAATGAATTTTTCATGAGCAGCTTGCTTAAATTTCAAAACAATGTAAGTTTTAAAAATGATACATAAATGTACCATTTTGAAAGTGAATACACCTTCATATTTTTAAAATAGTTACTAGATTTATGTTGTAAATGTATGTACACAGTGTGGGCATGTGACAAGTGTAATATCATCATTACAGTTTATTAGCAACACTATTGATTAAACCCTTGTATTTTAAAATGGGAGTATCAAAACCCAGTCCATGCAAAGCTTGGAGGGATTTATGGTACTGTTTATCTTCAGTGTGGGGATGTGATTGCTAGAGAGTCCAGTCCATCCTCAGATTGCCAGCATCTTCTGAATGCTCCTTGGTCGTGAAAGCATATTGCACGTGCTGCAGGTTTAGAGACCAGATGAATTTTATTTAACTGAATGGTACATTCATCTAAATTATGTTAATAGGAGAATCTTACCTCTAAGTAGTAACGCTTGCTAGCTGCATGCTACTCATGGCCTGTTCTGGGATGGCTTACAAGAAACGTTACTTAAAACAGGGATGCTTCACATTCATAACAAGAAACTTTAAAGAAATTCTGACTCAGTTTTCGTTGTTGATGCATCTTCTTATCTTGTAATTTCACAGTGGAATAGTTTTTACCTTACATTTTAACCTGTTTCAGTTTCTGATTTGCATATAATGCTATTGCAGAGGTTAGGTTAGTGCGTTACAATAGCCTCAGACTGGGCTACTTTAAAGCATCGCTCTAGAATAAGAGTGAGGGAGCATTCAGAAAGCTACTAGTTTTATTAGAAAGGTAGCTTTCCCTAAGGTCTTCCTATCATTAGTATGGAGAAATAATCCTCTAAGTAGTTGAGCTGTTCAAAGCAGGCACATAACTGAACTTTCCCTTTTTGGTGACTGTAGGAATCCCAAGGAGTCCTGACTGGCCAGGCTAGCATTAGCCTTTGAATAGCTCCCCAAGTACTATTCTTGGAGCGTTGTTTGTTGTTTTTTTTTTTTTTAATTATTTGGAGTTTTGAGCATGGGAAAACTTAGATACTACTTTCTTCGCCCCCCCCCCCCCCCCCGCCAACTATACAGAAGGACTATAGCCCAGCAAATATTAATGGCTATATTTCTAAATCTGTGAATTGGGCATGCATATGTTTAATGACTTTTCCAGGATTTGTCTGTGCAAAATAATTTTGTTTAATGAAGGAGATTTGATTTTAATGATTTTAAGTTTATAGTCCCCGAATAACTCAAATTATGCACACTTCCTGCATCTGATCATGATGATGACATTTCAGGCTGTGCAGCTTTTGTTGAAGTATAATGGAGCACTGAGGAAAAAAAGGTGTGGAAGAGATGCACCTGAGCAGCATTGTTAAGTTGATATCTGTTGCATTATATATTTAAGTTTTTGGAGATGTATATAGGTTGCAGTGTTTGAGTTGGTGTAATTTTAGTATATATACATATTTGTGTGATCAACAACCAGGCTAACTGAAGAACATAGGATATAAAGCATCCTTTTCCAATGGAAGACTAAAAGGTGATGTGACTCATAGTTACTCTAATATACCTGGTTTTCTTCCTAGCCCTGATGCTCCAGAACAAAACCAAAATTGTTGAAAAACACTTAAGATGCTTTACTTGTTCTACTTAGTAAATAAACCTACATTTATAACTAATGCCTTCTCTTGAATGTGTTCATCTAACGAAGGGAGTTCGCTTGGCGAGATCCGGAACTGCCTGAAGTCATTCACATGCTTCAACACCAATTCCCGTCGGTCCAGGCGAATGCAGCTGCCTACCTTCAGCACCTGTGCTTCGGGGATAACAAAGTAAAAATGGAGGTACTGTGCCGAGTGCATTTCTGTTCCTGGGGAAACTAGAAGAGAAAAACTAGACCTCTTGCTGCTTTTGGGATTTTTTTTTTTGTCATAACACAGTATTTTGGACCCTTTTGTTTTTCTTTTTGTACCAGATGTATGATAATATTGAAGTACCTAGGTGTGTGTAATTATACACACATGCACGCATATATTTTTTCCTGTCATAAGAGGTTGCATGGAAATTATATGAAAATATTTCACATTCAAGTTGTATAATCTGGCAGAACTGTAAAGTATGTTTACCAGAGCCTGTTTTTGTGTAACCTGTTGATGACTGGAGACTAGGAAAGACAAGAATTTTGGAAGGCTTTACGCTGGTTTTGATCAAGATATGTTAAGGCATCGTAGCGAACGAGTGAGCTGTCAAGCAAAGGAAAAAAATCTAACGCTAGAAATACTTAGAGGATAGTATTTATGTCAATATGATGTGGAGGAAGGATACATCTGAGTGAAAATTCAGATTATTGTTGAAAATTTCTAGAAATTGCATTTGAAGAGCTGCTCTTTTTGCAGAGTAGCTATGAGCTATTGATCTGAAGGAACTTGCTTTTTCATTCATATAATATATATGTGATCTGTTATTTTCAGTATAAATATTATTTATGTTAATAAAAACTTGGTGCAACTTTTATAAGAAGATAGCCCAACATAATTCACTGTTGCTGGAAGGTGGATGAAAGGATGGTGCTGGTTTTGATCTTCTGGTAAAGATCACAGTGATACTTGGATGTAGATAGATTTGTAGGTATTCTTGCTGTTTTATAAGGGATATGGCAGCTTACTTAGGAATTCTTGGGATATTATTTGTTTGCATGTGTTCATCTGTAGGGGATCTTGTGTTTCTTCACTGTTTTCATTTTCATTATGAGGGAACTGGGGTTGTTTGGTCTGGAGAAAAGGAGGCTGAGGGGAGACCTGATCACTCTCTACAACTCCCTGGAAGGAGGTTGTAGCCAGGTGGGGGTTGGTCTCTTCTCCCAAGTAACAAGCGATAGGACAAGAGGAAATGGCCTGAAGTTGTGCCAGGAGAGGTTTAGATTGGAGATTAGGAACAGTTTCTTCACCAGAAGGGTTATCAGTCATTGGAACAGGCTGCCCAGGGAAGTGGTGGAGTCACCATCCCTGGAGGTGTTTAAAGGATGTGTAGATGTGGTGCTCAGGGACATGGTTTAGTGGTGGGCTGGGCAGTGTTAGGTTAACAGTTGGACTTGATCTAAAAGGTCTTTTCCTACCTAAACAATTATATGATTCTATATAATCAAGCTCGTAAAACCTTATCCAAGGAAAAAGATCTTTTTGATTTAGAAGACAAGTTACAGTAGTCAGAGACAACTGTAAATGTTGCCTGCCTTCCATTTAGTGTGGGAATTTTGGAAGAGAAAATTTCTCCTTTTCAAACAGAGGAGATCTGTGTACTGGCACAGTTATTTCTTTTGCATGGGAATAATCAGCTGTTAGAAATTCTTTGAACGCTGTGGCAGATAGAATGCAATTGCTTGACTTCTAGAAGAAAAGCATATTCCTGCGCTTTTGGGAAAGCAGCCTTACGTCAGTGTTTCCTGATGAAGCTTTCAGTCTCTTACGAAGCAGCTGTCCCTTGAGTTGGGATGGTGGGTAGGGATCAGCATGTTTTGAAAACATGATCGTATCTGTGGCAATAGGAAAGTTGCCATTCTTGTTCCCTTCAAAGCAGAGGTCAGCACAAGAAACTATCTGGAATAGGAAAGGATCATAACTATTTTAGTGCCAAATTCAGTAAAGCCTTATTTGAGGACTGCTTTTATATTTTATGTTTTTCAAAGTACGCCTTTAAAAGGATTTGGCTAAATCTCAGTTATGTTTTCATTGAGAATAATTTTATTATTCGTGTGTTATTGCCAATGAAAGACACTGACTTTTTTAAACCAAAAATCCATGAAAACTGGTACATATGAATGTATTTCAAATAGCCTTGCGGCTTGCCAAACTACTCATTATACAGGTTAGAATAGAAAAGGGGCCTCTAAAAGTGCTTTTAATGCTGAACTGGAGAATCCTTAGGACTGTTATGTTTTACATCTAGCTGTTTGGCCCAGAACCACATCCTGTGTAAGCGAAGTATTCAGGAATGATGGCGTGTATCTCTTTTCACCATGGGATCCCCTCCTTAGGGCAGCAGCAGTTTAGCTGCTGTAGCTGTGGGGTTTTTAAAGAGATCCAATACCAACTTCATTAGGCATGTTCTATGGATGGTATGCCACAAAAGTTATTGTCCTGTGCTAAAATAATACCGCGTTATAGTAGATCAATCTTACATTGCAAAATAGCTCATATTTTTTGAAACAGTTCATAGAAAGTATTTTGGTAGTCTTTTGGTGGTGATTTTTAATTTAAAATTAACATTAATCTTATAAGTAATACTATTTAGTTATATCTTTAAAGTATTTTTTATTTAGTAAATATTGCAGAATTATAAAATACTTTAATCTTTTATAATTTCTGTAGGTTATTTTGAACAAAGAAAAGGACTACATGGAAATGAGAGCTCAAAACACAATGTTAAAGTTTTTAAAAAATATATAACAAAGAATAAATGCAACTAACCTGCTTTACAGCAAACAATATAAAAATTTCTTTTTGTTTTACAAAATTTCTGCAGAGTAGACCTTCCTTTTAAAAAGAACCTCAGATACGCCAGTAGGACTGGATGTATGCTAATTTAACTGATTTGTGTGCGTGTGTGTATGTGTAGCTAAGTGTAAAAGTTGGCATTTAAATATTTGCAAATTCTTATTTCTAATATTCCCCAAAAAGATATTCTGAGATACAGGAAATTGCTTTAAAAACTGCATTACAGGGAAACAAAACTTTAGCATTAACAGTTCTTCTCTGAACACAGCAAATATCTGAAAATGTCCATCAGCCTTTTCAACAAGGATGTGAGTGGTTCAGAGGAATTTTCAGTACAGTGTAACAACCAAGCTATTAATATTTACCAACAATATTTCTTCTTGAAGTGGAATGGCATGTACTGTTTTGGTAAAAATAAAAGCCTTTTAAATCTGTAGAGTGAAATGGGTGAAATTGATGGGTGCTGATGTTCCCGACATTCCATTTTCTAGGTATGTAGGCTAGGAGGAATCAAGCACCTGGTTGATCTCTTGGATCACAGAGCCCTGGAAGTTCAGAAGAATGCTTGCGGCGCACTGAGAAACCTTGTTTACGGAAAGTCTACTGATGAAAACAAAATAGCAATGAAGAATGTTGGAGGCATACCTGCCCTTTTGCGATTGTTGAGAAAATCTGTTGATGCTGAAATAAAAGAGCTTGTAACAGGTAAGTTTTGAATAGAAACAAGCGGGGAACTATAATACAGATTATTTTTCTGAAGTGGACAAGACTGGAATAACTGGTAATTGAGTATATTGACTGGATTTTAATTTTTTGTGAATAAAAAATCAAATATTTTGGTTACTGACAGTTGAAGTGTTACCGTAGAAGTGTAGATTCACTGGAGGAGTGAATCTTGAGGTAGTTGCACTAAAGTTCCACTGGTAGGATTCTCCTACGTACACGGCTATGTTTTGGATAGGTATTTCTTTATTGACCCCTAGCATTTGTTTCATTACAGCCTTTTTTTTATCATCTGCTGACTACAGTTTTAAATAAGATCTTGCAAAATTCCTAACATGGACCCAAACTATGTAAATGTGTGTTAAAGTAGAGACAGAAAATCGCAAGTATGCAAATTATGGAAGCATCTCAGCACCCATCCTGCTAATAGAGTCATGGCAAGTGACTCTGTACACATTCCCAGTCTCTTGAATATAAGATAGCAGATTTAGCTTGTAACTCATGAACCTACTTGGCACTTGGTGCAGACAGAAAATGCAGAAATAATAAATGATTTGCAGTTCTAATGCATGAAGGAACTCCATGTCCATTGAAACAAGGTGATCAGAACGATTTGTTGGGTACTGCATGCATCTGCTCTCTCTTTTTCTTAATATAGGAGTGATTTGTCCATGAAGATTTTAGGGGATTGAAAAATAGGAGAGCATAGCAAAAAAGCAGAGTTTTCACTTTCTTTAAACAATTCCTCTTTCAAGTTTTAGTAACTCCCTCATTTGATTTTGTTAAACTACAAAGCTTAACTGCTTAACTGCTAAGCAAAGCTGCACAACGGTGCTCAAGTTAGAAGTAGGAGAGGTGTCATACTGGACAGGAGCCTTTCCAAGCTATTTCCTTGTTTAGAAACGCTATGAAGTAGAGAGAGGACTCTGTACAGAAAGTATCCAAAGCATTGAAGTTTAAGTTCATATGCAGGCTATTTTCCTTAAATATTTTCCACATAAGCAAACGTTAAGATAACCTGCAGCTTTCATCTTCTCTCTAGGAGGATGCAGTTTTTTCCTTAAGAAGTTATGTAAATGGAATACTTAAAACTAGAATTACACATTAGCTGCCTTGTCTGCTCTACAAAATTCATGTTTTATGCATCTAAATTACTTGTGCTTTAAAGATGCTAGGGATGGTTCCTCAGAGAAAACCAACATCAAATTCTTAATTATAGAAGGTATTTAGTCACTGTTAAAATACCCACAACCCTACGCTGTTATCTTTCAAAAAAGCACATAATCTGTAAATAAAAAGATTTTTCAAATAAATACAGTATTTAATTTGAATTACAATTAAAGATGACTACTTCAGAAAAAGCGACTCTTACTTTTTAACACACACGCACACACATTTTTAATTTTTTAACCAGCTACAACAAAATGGAAAGTTTTGACCTTATTGTCTTCTGGTTGTCAGTGGCTTTGACTTGTTAGAGTTAGACCAGCACTGAATGCTTGAGAAGAATCCACAGCAGACTTTCAGAGCTTAGGGGTTTTTAAATGCTTTCTATAAATAGCAATATAAAGAAAAGAAGTGGAAAAGATCCAACGGTTATTTGTTTAATAATTAAAAAACTCCACCTGTCAGAGTTGTCAGAACTAAAACTAGCAAACCACACTGAGTTGACTATGTTCCCAGATTAAGATAATGTAAACACAGAGAAATTAGTATCAATCTACACTACTAGAAACACTTTGTCTGATTTCTAGTTTAAAAATCAGCACTATTCATTACTGCTGTAGTTTATTCATAATTTTTCATATAAAATGAATTTTCCAGTGTAACATTTCTTAATGAAGTACAATGCTTTTCTTTTTCCTGAGGATGGTCTTTCTTCCTTACTAAATGAATGATACTTTCATTATTAGCAGTATCAATTGCCTTTTAAAGATAACAGGTATATTTGGTGTCATTACAAGTGAAATTCATCCAGTTTAATATGCAGTTAGATAGGTGAAAACTTCATTATGCCAGATAAGTGAAATTAGAATAACAAACATCTTGCAATCTGTGTAGATATTTTCTACATTAATTCATTTATATAAATTTTGTGAGGAATTATTTGGTCAAAAGCAATCTTTTAACCTCAGAAATTATTTGGGAATATGCCCTAAAGATTAACTATGATAAATTTGAAAAGCTAGCGTACTGGGGGAGGGTTTAATTTCACAAACGTGTTTTAGAGGAGTTAGAAAATGGTAGGAATACTGGGGTCTATATTTAATTAACAGTAACTGAAATGACAGGATTGAAATGCAGAGAGATAAGTGGAAACTAAATAGAAAGTTACATTAAAAAATACAGGAAGTGTAATTACAAAACTACAAGAATGTTTCAAGAGGGAAGCAAGTAATTTTTTAATGGTTATAGATTATTCAGAAAATAAAATGTGCTAAATCACTTTTCATAATCATTATATGAAAATCAAGGAATACCTTTTTTAAAAAAAAAAAATCTTTAAAAGTTGACCTTTGGAATGCATTGGAGGAGGATAACTCTTCAGTGAGCTTTCTGCAGCTTCATTTTCTCCATCGCAGCTGACCCATGCCAGCCTTGCTGTCTTGTGCTCTGCAGTCAAAGAGCCCTAAGAAGAGAAACTACTCTTTTTTTTGGTAACTACAACGCATTCCCTTAGATTTCGGCACCAGGCTTTGTGGAGGCTACTGTTTTTCACGTTCCAGCACAGCTTCAGCACTCGGCAACAGAAGTATTGTTGGGGCCATCCTGCCTGTGTCCAAGAGCAGGTGACATGACGGAGGTGCACTGTTTTATGCTCTCTGGTTAAGTCAGCACAGCCTGGAATCAATCTGTGAATTTCAGGGTCTCGTGTGTTGGAAGACCTATACAGCAGAAAACTGTCATGAGGTAGAAATCAAAATATGCATGTCCTTGAACCCAAGTGCAGTTTCTAACAATTGAGTGTACTTTCAAGAGACCCTCAGAAACAGTCCTTTAATATGTAAAAATGTAGGAAACATTGGTGTACTCCACTACTGCCTGTTCTCCAGAGAAAGCGAGTCAGATGCCTACCTTAATAGAGTCATGTCTTGATTTTCATCAGATCTTCAGCAGCAGAGATGAGCCACAAACCATTCCCTGCCCAGAGAGGCCTGTGATCTGCTCATTTGAATGGTTGGGTTTCTGTTAGGATTCCTCCCTGAAGGGTCAAGCAAGTACCAGTGCTGACCCTGGGGGAGCGGTGAGTTTTTATAGCTGGAAGGAGGGGAGAATGAGCACAAATTCCAGCAACAATTAATCACTAGCTTAGCTGTATAGTAAAGCTCGGTCCTTAAAGGGGAAAGAGGTTGTTATTGATGGTCCTGGCAATTCCTCATAGTTTATTTCTTCAAATTAGTACTACCTCAGCCAGTTCCGTTTAGAAATGCTGTTCTCTGTCCAGCAGCACGATCTTTTGTATACACAGTGTCATCTTTGTGAGAGATGGCATTCTTGCAGCAGTTGACTCTGTGCATTGTCACTTGTGTATTTTTAGAAAAGGGACCCAGGGTTCTGCAGTTCCAGGCAACCTGAGGTAACTTTTGAGAAGGTACAGAAGTAGCTGTGAGTCCCACACAGTTTTGCAAACTAAGCACTCTGTGAAATGGATATAGTTTTCTTTCACAACTTTCATCTTACTATAATATTTACCTCAATTCTACTCTGTATACAATCCAAAGTACTTCGTGATTAACTGTGTAAGACCTGCAGAGGTAGCATAGATCATCCACGTCCAGCAGTGGACCTCCAAGCTGGTGCAGCTGCTGAAGAACTCTTAATAAACCTGCTGCCCATTTGGTTAGCACCACCTGATGTGAGCAGTGGTGGAATTCATTGCAGTAAACTCGTCTGGAGTCTTAAAAATCTCGATTGAAATGCCAAGATTCAAAACCAAAATAAAGCATTAAAAAAAGCGGCTGGATACAAAGGAGAAAAAAAGTTCTTTGCCATTGGTAATGCCAGGGCTCCATGAACAGTTGAGCCTCACAACACCCCGGAGTACAAAGCCATTCAGCAACAAATGAGCAAATCATACTTTTCTCTTTCCCATCCATAAGTTTTATCTGCAGATTTTTCTTTTTCTCATTTTTCAACCCATGACTTAAGCTTGACTTTAGACAGCTAAAGTCTCCACTGTTGAGTGGAGACACAGACATAATTATGTATTGCTGTCCTGTAGAAAAGCAAATGCAGAGTTGATCTGATTTATGCTGGAATAGGAATTAACAGATTGCTGAGATTTACAAAGAACGGTAGCGTTGGGGACACAGCCTTTCCAAGCTCACATTTCAGTAGGTATGTGCTGTAAGAACACAGAGCTGTTCTTTTTCCTCTGTTACTACAATTGTTTATAGGACAAATCTTGACCCTTGCAGATCTAAATTAGCACACTATCTTCCATACATTACAGCACCAAGTGAGCCTATTGTCAGCTCACAGCTATTGTCAGGTCATGGGTTCCAGTAATACTCTCCTGAGCCCGGTATAGTAGTCTTGTGTGTAATCACAGATCCATCTGCCTACACATAGTTTGCTTGCATCCGTTCCACCCCAGAGCGTTATGTGCAGCAAGCAGCATGTAGAAACAGACTGTTACTATTCAGTGTTTTGAAAAAACAGTTCTTCATAAATAATTTCTCCCCAGTTGAAAGTAGCCTATGGAAAATTACAAAAATTCAGTTGATTTTTCAGTATTTCTGTGACCTATCTACATGCAGTAAGATTAGATTAAAAACAGTTGCAGTCACTAAATGCAATAACATTAAGTTTTGCCTTTATAGATTCCAAACTACCAGTTTTCACTAGATGTTGCAGTTCTGGATTTATTTTTTTTTTCTTTTCATTCTACTTCATATCACCTTGTCCAGATCGCATTTCCAGGACAAAATTTGATCCTTGCTGCCAAAGTCTTGAGGTCTTTTTTTGTTTCTACGTAATTTTTTGGTACATTGTGTGAGTTAAGCATATGTCATCCTCACAGAAGTTCACCCAAGTTGTCTTCTCTATGTACATCTAGATGAGCTGTGTAGTGTCCGCTGTTGTTACCAGGAGTATCAAAGCTGGCATACTGGACCTAACTGACATTTCCTCATCACAGATCTTTGAACCTCCAGACGGGTTCCGAGTAAAGTGGTACAAAAATGTGAAGGCTGAAAAGAGGACTGTATTACTCCAGAGTCTTGCTCTTTTTCCTTATAATAGTAATTTCCTTCTTAGGAAGAATAATTTTCTCCATTATTCTCTAAATATTCTTTGAATCCTTAGAGGAAGAAAAAAAGAAAAAAACCAAACAGAAAACTACTCCCAACAACCTCAATCACTGAAATTTAGTGGTTTAAATTTGTCTCTCTGTTTCTGCTCTGTTTGCAGTTTGTAGAAGTTTCAAGTGCTGTTAAACTGTCATCTACATGAGGAAGGAACATCATCAATTAAAATGATTTTCTATCATTAGAGGTGCACTGGAAGAGTTTGACCAGCATCTTAGAGCCAGAGACCCAGGACCTTTAGAACAAAAACCTGATTCTTTCAAATTTTCAGGAGAAAGCTGTTAAAGCAAACTCTCTCTGATGCATTATTGTGTATAAGTGTTTCTTCAGTTTGGTTCATCTCTGCTCCTTTTAAGCACTCACTTCTGTAGTCAGTTCCTCAGAAAAGTCTTCTAGATGATCCTTTTTTTTTCTTTTTTTTTTTTTTTTTCTTTTCCCTGGACCAGAGTTTATGTTAGATAGTCAGGATCATTTGGCTTTAACCAAAGCTTGTCAGGTTCAAGGATGGGATCTAAATTATAAAAGATTTCTTCTCTGTTTTCTAAGTAGTAGGGGTTTCAGTCTAGAAAACCAGAAGTTTATGGGCAAGGCTTTTCTTTTTGTTTATTTGCAATTGTTAATATATGTCCCTGATCTATGTGGGAAATATCCTCAAAACACCTAACAGTGTTGTATCTAGTTGCCATCATTTTTGGAGAATAGGGTACCTTGGCTTTCCTCACCCTATCTGCACCCGTTAACTCAAACATGAGATCTATTGTGAAGTTGATGGTGTTAAAACAGAACTCGGTGCTGCAGCCATAAGGCAAACTTCAAATACCTTGTCCTTGTACCCGTAGTCCTCAACTTCATTCATGGTATTGTGTTTGGAGGGTTATGCTTTGTTGTTGCCTCCCATTTGCAAGGTTATTGTTACTTCCACATACTTTATCAGCTGCCACTAGCTGGTCCTGTCCCTTGTTGCCTCTTCTGTTTATTTATCTGAGGTCCAAAATAACTTCAAAGCCCTCTAAATACCAATCACTACAGCTGCTGTCAGCAATTTCTGTTATGCCAAGGAAGGTAACAAATGAGGTCAAAGAACAGTCCCTCTAATCTACTTTAGGAGGCTGTATAATTCAGTATTTTTGACTGGTTTAAGCGTTTCTTCTTTGAGAGTCCTCTTATGCGGGACTTCGGGCTTCTGTTTTTCACAGAATCGTGGAACAGTTGAGGGTGGAAGGGACCTGTGGAAGTCATCTGTCCACCCTCCTGCCTGAGCAGGGTCACAGAGAGCAGATTGCCCAGGACCAAGTCCCTGTTTTACCTGTGTGACAAATATTTGTCTAACACCCTGGTTTGTGATGTTACATCCATTCTAAAAATTGTTTCAGGAAAAGGATGAGTGGGCTCTAAAATACCTTCAGTGAGAAACTTCTGTTAGCTGACTTAAAGGATGCATCCGACTCTGTCAGTACTCCGGTGTTTAGTCCCTAAATTTTGCTAATTTTGAGATCCAGTGCATAAACCTATACGTTTTCTGTCAAGATTCTTTTCTTAGAGTTATTAGGATTTTTATATTAACTTTGTTGGGACCCAGTCTTACAGAAGATGAACATCTACATCTCTAAACTTAAATTATACCTCTCAAAAACCTGTTGAGCATTTTTATTCTGCTTTCATCTTCCCCCATGATCTTGAATTTTTTTTTTCTCTCCCATTCAGCCTCTTTAGAGGAAAACATATTCTGGCTCATCATAGTTTACATAGCTTGATACAAGTGCCTGTATTTTATTATATCTTGTACGTACATCTTAGCTATTTAAAAGCATTTTATCTACAGTTAAACCAGGGTTATGTGTTTTTATTATTTTTAATACTTAAGCTAGAATATTTCATTCAAGAGCAAGACATGTAGCTTTTTTCTACACTAGGTAATATTAAATATGACCTGGAAAATTTATTCGGTTTTGAGAATGCAGGTATGTTCCTTAAATGTTGTTTTCATTTTTATTCTTATGATCTAATCAATTTAAATGACTGGCTAAAACTTTGGAGATAGGTATTTGTGTTTGTTAAAGATTTGTGTTCCTTCTCACTTTAGATGCAAACATCAAGGTAAATTCTCTGTCTTGTCTAAAATAAATTTTATGACAAAATTGTCCAACCGTTGCTCATACCAAAGCAGTTTTGCCAATGACAGTGACTGCAAATTCTCTTGTAGATAAGGGTCTCAACTTTATCATGCTACTGATTTTAATTTCCTGAGTAGGATTATTTTGGATGATGTTCACAGAAATGTTATTTTAGCATGGTCATCTGTGAGAGCTGTAAAGGTCAGAATTTCAGGCAAAAATAGGGCAGGCAGTCCCTGATCAAAAAAAGGAAAAAAAAAAAAAAAAAGACCGCTTTTCATTAGAATTACAGAAGCTTTCTCATGTGGCATTTTACTCTCCTGCAAAGCTTACTGATTTTGGGGTTTATTATTGTTTTTAATTTTCCCCCCTGGTGCTGTTACTGCTAATTTCCTTCCTCCATTAAGAATTATCCATGCTTGGTAATGCTGATATCTTTTGAACTATAGCCTGCTCAGGTTTTCCTCACCTCTAGGCAATGTCAAGCACTAATAGTGGTTTGTGATTTTTCTACTGCATTTTAGAGTGAATTCACAGACTAAGCAAGAGCAAAAGTGTAACGTGAGTAGCGAGCAGGAGTTCCTCTCCTTCCAAATCCAGGCATGCCAGGGACAATAGAGGTCTGCTTAGGTAGGTAAATGGGCTTGGTGCTCCTCTTGCTACAGAGTTGTTTGTGAACAGGATGTTCACCAGTCTTCCAGAACGATGGAAGTTGCAGCTAACAGGTATTGAAAAATAATTTTTTGGAAATTCATCCTATACCTGGGGTTTCAAACTGTCTCTGGACTTCACCAGATGATTCTGTAACAGTGAAATACTTGTTTTTAAATGTGCCTCCATGACAATGAGGAATAAAAACATACTGTTATTTAAATGACATACAAAATTATACTGTAATCCCAGAAGTCTCTTAGACCTTACCTTAACACAGCATTGTACCAGCTCGTACTACCATTTTCCTTATCTTTAAATGGGAACTTCCCAAATTATAACTGCCTTTGCCTTCAGGTTTTATTTTTTAATAAGCATTAAATTTGGTCCCTATTATCTTAAAATAAGCACCCTGGAAATAATCAAATTGTATTCTCATTTTTAACATGAGGACTAAAGGGCTGTGTAATACACAGTTTTACTTTGTAAAATAAACAGCTGAAGACTTCTCCCAAATTAAGAAATAGAGTCTCATGGTGAGACCTTTTGCCTTCACATACTGAACACAGGGGTAATAAATCATTACTTATTTAATCAAGCTACCTCCTTGAGAGTCCAGCTGCTGGGCAAGTTTTGACGTAATTACTCAGTGGAACTCTAGTGACTTGCTATTCGAACATCTCAGGCTAATCCTTATGGACGTTAGTATTTGCCAAAGTTTAACGGGTTTCTTGGAGAGATCGAGTTTGGGGAGATCCTCTGGCTGGTCTTTTCAGTCTGTGCTGGTGTGCCCACATATGAAAAAAGATGCTGCTGGCTATTCTCTTCCAGTTTCTTCACAAGCATCTGAGTGACAGTGTTCCTCTGAGGCCAAGGAGGTGCTGCATGCCACATCCCTGATGGGTCTGGCCAGGGCTGCTGCAGCTAACTGCATTGCTTCAGCGGTGCCTGCGCAGGGGGCGTATCGTCCTTTGCTGCCTTGGCGTTTCAAACAGCACCCAGCTGCTCCAGCCTTTTCACAAACTGTAGGTTAGCCGGTAAAGATATAGAGGCAGTCACAATTAAAGGCTGAGGGATTTACGTCTATGTGAACGACCATACAGTAATATGTTTGGTTGACCTGAAAGGGCCTACAGGAAAGCTGGAGAGGGGCTGGTGACAAGGGCAGGGAGTGACAGGCCAAGGGGAATGGCCTGAAGCTGCAGGAGGGGAGATGGAGATGGGATGGGAGGCAGAAATCCTTCCCTGTGAGGGTGCTGAGGCCCTGGCACAGGGTGCCCAGAGAAGCTGTGGCTGCCCCTGGCTCCCTGGCAGTGTTCAAGGCCAGGTTGGATGGGGCTTTGGGCAACCTGGGCTAGTGGAGGGTGTCCCTGCCCATGGCAGGGGTGGCACTGGGTGGGCTGGGAGGTCCCTGCCCACCCAAACCGTTCTAGGATGCTATGATTTTCAAAGCTAGATCACCTAGAATCAGGCATGCTGTTTTGCTCTGTGTGTTAGGTAACTAATAGTAGTTTGAGACTCAGAATTTTTCTCGTACATAACTTGCTTTAACAACAAATGTTGGGGGGGTGGGGAGGAGATTTAGGTGAGATCCAGTTGCATCACAAATAGCGTGAAATAAGGTTTCAAAAACTTAAAGCTATAGGCCAGTGAAGCATTTAGATTTCTCACTATTAGTTATCCATGGAGTACTTTTCTGTGACTGTATACCCTTGCTAAAGAAGAGATTTATGGTATGAAATTGGATGTGGATTTGAAATAGCTTGCTTTATGTAATCAAACTGTTAAACCTGAAGAATAAGTAAACCTCAGCTTATTTTGAGTATGTAAATGAATAATGCGATAGAAAGTTTCGTGAAGACATAAAAAATTTTTGAGAATCACTGAAAACTTTTATGAAAAAACCCTACACAACAACTTTAAAGAGTACTTTTTAAAAATTATTATTTTATTTCTCAGTTTGTAATCAATTCTCTTTTGTTACTGGAAGTCTTGCGGTACAGGAGCTGGAGTTAAAAATCATAAATAATACTTCTAATGTGGCTCAAAAGTGGGTCTGTGATGATATTAAAAGTGTCAAGAATCTCTGAGCACATAAACATGTGAAGTATCCATTGTTGTAGACTTTTTGTCTTCGGTTCCTCAGGATTACCGTCTGCGAAGGAGATAGTTTGTTTTTGCTGTTTACAAATTAATTTGTTATTTTGCTCTATGTCAAACTATTGGATGGAAGTGTGTAATTTTCACAGAAGTAATAGTTCTGTGGAATAGCAGGTGATTTAAAAAGTAACCAGACAGTGGGTACAAGAAAGAAGTCCAGTTGTAAGCAAAAAAATTAAGCAGATATCCTGTCACACAGGAAGTCTAAAAATATGAGGGAGAGTGAGTGGGTGAGGTACGGTTCCAGAAGAATGAAGGTTGTGTGGTCAGAGGGTCTGTGATCTGCCGCAGCAGAGCTCTGTACCTATTGCTGTCTGCTACCTGTTGGCTATTGACGGGAAAGTTCAAGTGGTGTCTCCTTCAGAGGTGCTGGGAACCCATTTAGTTTTGCACAGAGGTAAAACCTTACTGGTAAAAGCAAGTGCGTCTTGTATTGGAGAAGACTCGCTTACTCCTGTACATCAGCTATTGAGAGCAAAGAAAGGGGAGGAGAGCGGGAGAAAAGTAGGAGTTGGAGGTTTACTGTCTTGTGCCAGGCTGGGAAAAATTACATTTAAGAGCCTGGAGTTGGGAAGGGGAAAAGAGCAACTCTAAGACTGGCTGTCAGATTTCTGTTGTCATTTGGTGAGGATCAGGAACTGTGGGAAGAGGATGCCTGAACACCAAGATGAGTATAATGAAAAGGTGGTATGAAGAATAAGAAAAAAGGAAGCAGCTGGACTTGTATTTTTTTAAATCTTCAGAAGTTTCTGTTGAAACAGACAGTAGGTTTGGTTTGTTTGTTTTTGGTTGCACAGACAGAAGACTGGATCAGGTGGGAAGAGGTTGTTGATGGCAAGATGTAGCAGGCAGAGGAAGGAGTGAGAGTCGCAGCTGACTCTGCTCATGCAGCGTCAGTGGGACAGTGAAGAGGAACAAGGAGCAGACAGCACAGGCACGGTGCAGCATTTGCTTTCTGGAGGGACATTGACAGAAAGTGAGTTTTTTTAAAAAATAAAACCCTAGCTTTTAGGGGGTCTTGGCATATGGTAACACCCAGGGAAGCAGATTGCTTGAACACAATGGTTTGTCACTTCCAGATGGTGATGAGTCTCTATTGCGAGAGTCCTTGCAACGATGTCTTTAGCTGAATTAGCTGCGACTCCCCAAACTGCTGTTCTGCTGAATTCTCTTACCCAGCTGTTGCGTGGTCCTGTGAGATCTCTCCAGTGTATGCATGATCCATTGCTATTGATCATTGTAAGATAGTGAGGAGGTGTTTTCTGTGTAATTTAGTCATATTCAGACAGCTGTCTTACATAACTGTTTTGGCAGATGCCATTTCTATGGACTATTTACAAGTCTCTTTTGTATGTACTATTTAGCCAACTCTGTAACAGGACAAGCATAGGACAGTCTCTGGAATAACAAGATTCTTCACCCGTGATGTGAATCAATACATTAAAACACAAAAAATGCTCTAGGCACAGCAGGAGCTGACTGGGGGAGATCTTCTTCAGGAAAGTCCAAAAATTCCTGTCCAGAGAGCTTTTGCACCAGTTAGTAAAAGCTCTGTTGTAAGGAGGCTAGGAGTTCAGCCAATACAAGTCAGTCCATTGCCCCATCCAGGGAATCAATGACTTAAATGTCAAATAAAAATGCCTTGGATTTAGAAAAGGCAGCTGAAACATTTGTGAGGGTGTTTTGGCTCTTACGAGAGTTTGCTGTACATTCTTCGCCTAATTGCCAAAAAGTCTGTTTCCTAGGTAGGTGAGCTGCTGAAGAAAGTTGCATTATTCAAGGACAGCCAAGTTAGCAACCATAATAGCATCCAAACATTCAAGTTTTCTTTGTGTGTGAGCTAAACCACAGAGATAAGAATGTCTAGGAACCACTGCATGACACATTAAGTACTTTGGCTGCCTATGTCATAACTAGAAATCCAGACAGTCATAAATCTCCTCATCTGTGTCCCCCTATGGAGCCCCCTTAATAGTTCTACTGAAGAGAAAACCACAGGATGTTTTTCACAAAAGATTTGTCTGTCTTATTTTTGTGTGACTGTATTAAAAACTTTTGCTGTCTTATAAACTTTTGGTTTTGTAAACCCTTGTAACTTTTACTGTCTTGTCCCCCACAATTTTATTTCTGAGGAAACTAAATGTTCAAGATCTAGTCAAACTGAAAACCGTATGGTTTATAGTAGCAATTTTATTGGGCTGTTGTGGAGATGCTGTTTAATGTTTTTTGCTGAGTGTACGCAACTCTTCTACTTTACATTTAGTAAAGTACTGTATGTGAGAAAAATTTTGAGAGTAAGATGAGTACCTGGTGAGAATTTAGATGAACTTTAAGTTGTGTTTCATGATGAAAAAGATGTTTAAGTGCCATGTTTAGCATATTACTTGTATATACAGTTCTGCTGATAATTTATGTCAGATCTCATACTTCTGTATCTGAATGTCTTGTAAGAACAAACAGGGTAGGGAACTACAGAATTCTTCCTGAGGATAAAAGATCAATAGCGGTTTCATTTGGCTAATCGGTGAACCTAAAATAATCTGGACTTCTTGCTATATTTTCCAGGAAGAAGGTTTCTATAGGATTTTTACATTAGCTTTTTTATGTTCAGCTCTGCATTTAAGTATCTAATATCCCAGGCATACAAGGCAAGAAAGCAGTAATATCAGTGAAAGCCATTCTTCCCATGTTTATCACTGAAAAAAAACCAAACCAGAAACCCCACATATCTCCCCCTCCGTTGTTCATCTTGGATACTGGCTTTCCAGGTTCCACCTGATCCAGAATCATGTCGCATCACACACTTGGGACCTTTACTGAAAACTCTTTAATGACTGCCACCCATCTGCCAATCTACCTTCTTGGTCATTTTTTCAGAATTTTTTCCACAAGACCTCGTGTTTGCAAAGCACTGATGATCCTTCAGCAGTGGCATCCATAGATTTGGTTTCTTCTTGCTTCATTTTTGCTCCTGTATTCTTACGAGCTTTCGTTTAGCTGTTGACTTCTGCCTGCAAAGTTGTAGAGACTGCCAATGTAAACAACCTCTCTCATAAGAATACTGCCAAATCTCTTCCATATTCCCTTTTAAGTATAGTTTATAACTTTAATCTCCAAGTTTCATATAAACCAGGATAACAATCTGTTTCTTCCCTCTCCAAAACCTCTTTCTTTACGGGGCTGTTGAAGACTCACCCTTTGGAGGTCAGGTGTTCATGCCTTTTTTTGAATAGGATGAAGAGTTCAGAAAAATGCCTTATCTCTTCTGATAAATATGCCTTCTCATCTCAGACTGTCGACTGGGCAGAACTAATGAGGCAGCAAATGAAAATACCACTAGGGATCAGGTTATGCACTCACAGAAGGCATGCGGTTTCAGTGGCATCTGTACAGAGCACTTGTATTTTTGAGGTTTACCTGCCTGGTTTTAGCTGCCCTTCCACTGCAGGCTGTACCGTTGTCCAAAGTACAAAGCATGATACGTTTCTCTTAACGGAGCGGTGGCAGTTCTGGTAGTGACCTCCTCCACGTAACCTCTGTAAGTCAGGAGCTTACTGCTGATGGTCACCCGTCATTGTAATGTCCATGTCAACAGTTATTGGAAGGAGGTTACCAGCAGTTGCTTGCTTCGGAGATGTTTGTTCTGTTCATGTAAATATTCACATCTTTCCTTCTACCCTGGAATTCTCCTGGGAGAGGAACCTACTGGTAGTGTAGGGTGCCATTGCTGCCAGGCATGCTCAGGAAGCAGCGACACGGCTACCCTGCTCCATTCCAGCTGCAGTGACTCTGTGTGCACGCCCACAAATGTGCATAGAGATGACAGACAGCAATAAAACTCTAGTTCATAGTGAATGATAAATGACTTCCATTTTTTATTTTATGTGAAGTTTTGTGCTGAATTAATCTGGCAAATCCATTAGTGACCTTGTTAGGAACAGAAGTGGCTGCTATGGCACGTTTATACCAGCTCGCACTGATTTGGCACATTGCCTGCCATACTACAAAAAAGACAGATTTTTCTTCCCATTACACGTAGTCAGTATGGGACTGATGGTTAGGTATCTAAGAAAGATACTAGCTATAGCAAGATGTCCTGAGCTCAGGGTACATATGATTCATAACGATGGAGATGTGTTTTGCAATTGAGCTGAGTTTGTGTGCTTGTAGGGAGTATTCCTCGACTCCTGTAGTATGGTAGAGACTTCCCCTCTCCTATCCAGTAGCAGACAGGGCTGTACCTTTGGACAGAAAGAAAGGAGCACCTCCTGTCAGTCAGCATGTGTTTCTGCGGAGTATTTTCCCTTGAGAAGAGAGAAGGGTATTTACTCACTAATATGCATGTTTTCCTTCTCAGTATTGAGGGAAACCTAGCTGCTGATCTGTTAGGGTTATTCTGATTATCATCTCGCATTCCAAGGCTTTTGTCAAGGAGCTTACGCAGCAGCCAGACAGCTAGAGTGAAGGCTGCTGAATACATTGTAATCTGAAAGTTTAGAAATATTTGCTTCAGTCTGTAAAGTGAATCTTTTAACGGCAGCTCTGCTGACCACTTGTCGACCGATAATGTTGGAATAACATTAAAGTTACATTGCAGACTAATTATATTTCTTTTGGTTTTGCACAGGTCAGTTTTATTTCTCCTGTTGAAAGTGATGTCTTTTAAGTTGTTAATGTTGCTTTGAATTTGTTTGCTGAGTCTTTTCTGACTTTCCTACAATGGAAATCTTTTCTTAAGGGGTTCTCTGGAACTTGTCTTCATGTGATGCAGTAAAGATGACAATCATTAGAGATGCTCTATCAACGCTAACTAACACTGTGATAGTGCCACATTCCGGATGGAACAGTTCTTCCTTCGATGATGATCACAAAATTAAATTTCAGACTTCCCTAGTTCTACGCAATACTACAGGATGCCTGAGGTAATTTGCTGTTCTAGCAGACTCCCTTTTACAGACTAATCATGTTATTCAACAGGTCTTTTTTATACTGTAATAGTTAAGACAAAAGAGCTGTTGCGTTCTATAAATTACATGTAGTTCTATGACTTAGGCAGCTTTTGCATTTGGGGTTTTTTTTCCCATATTAGAAAAATATGAAAAGTACAAAGTTAGTCACTGAGAGATGTTAACTATAATGGCTAGTGGTTACCTTTTGGTTGTTTTTTGTATAAATTATAATCATTGCACTTTTCCCCTATTAATTACTGCAATTTTTGTATTGTGTGTTGGGCTTCTGAGTATTATTTAACAAAAGAATTGTGCATTTGGTTATTCTTTATTGTTGTATACATTTTAAAAATCATGTTTGTATATGGCTATGTATCAGTAAAGAAGTGTTCGACTATTCCCTTTGTAGATTTCTCAAACAGCAGTAAGGAGGAAAAAAAGTATTCAGAATAATAAAAGGCAAAACTAAAATATCTGGAAAGAGAATTCAGGAGCTGGGGTAGTATATCAACTATGTTCATTTGTAGGTTGTTTATCATTTTAATTTATTATATTTCAAACTGTGTTCCATTAAACAGCAGACTAAGGCCATTATGTTTGAACAGAACTGGGATTGCTTTTTATTTGCTGGTAACCCTTCTAAACTTCAGAATATTTTCATAAACTACTTTGTTGTTGTTGTTCATTGGGTTGTTTTGCACTGCTTTTGAACATAGGGTTGTGCCAGCATAGTGGTGCCAACATTTTTTTCTAGAGAAAAAGCACCTCTGTGGCCAGGCACGGTGGCATTTTTTTAGCAGCAGTCCCATTTTCAGTGTGCATCCAGTCTCGGTGTAAGCTTCGGGGCAAGCTTGAAGGCAAATATTTGTGTACATCCTTTGCTGCTATTCTAAAGCACAGTGCAGCCTTTTCTTTTCCCCACGTTCCAGTTTATACATTTACACATTTATACTTCAGTTGACGTAGCACTATTACAAATGTTAATGAGGCTGCACCACAGAACAGATCACTGAATGGATCCAATTCAAAAAAGGGGCAACAAAGGGTATTTCTAGCACACAGACTCAGCAATCCATCCCACAGCACATACCAACCATAGATTTGGGCATGGACAACAGAGAGGGCTTGGGATGGAAAAGTCTGTGGGAAAGGCGTTCTACTCACAGCCAGTTTTGTCAGTGAGTCCTTCCTATCTTGAAATTGCAGTTTGGAACCGTATTTATCTTTTCTAAGAATTGGGAGTGGGGTGCTGCACAGAAGGATATGTTTGCTTTTAACTTCTCAAAGTCAGTTATCAGTCAGCTGTATAAAAACCCTCCACAAACTATGTAATGAAATGATGGTGTGCGTGTCTGTCTGTGAATACACTGTGTTCCTTTATCATTTCAACCCTTTAGAAATCTCAGCTCCGCAGGTGAAGAAGCACGGAAGCAGATGAGGTCCTGCGAAGGCCTGGTTGATTCACTGCTATACGTGATCCACACGTGTGTGAACACATCAGATTATGACAGCAAGGTGCGTGCACATTTCATTGAAGTGAGTTTTAGTGCTAAGCTGTATGTCTGATAGGATCTTTTGGGGTTTGTACAGTGTATTTTAGCACTGTGATGTGCTTAGCTCAACTGGTCTTCTCTCCCAACCCCAGTTTGCTGATGCACAATCAAATTCTGTTGCATAATACAGTGTAACTTGTTCTGTGCTTTTCATTTTCATCAGTGCTGGAGTATTCATTCTTTAATACAATAATAATAAGCTCTTGTGCTTTTCATTTTCAAAATACTAAAAAATAAGCTGCTATAGTAGAGATTACTGTTACAAATATTCCGATATTTGAGGATATCAGGAGAAAGATTGCAGTTTTCCCAGAGAAACAGACAAAGGAATGCCCAAGGCCCAGAATTGCAACTTGG
Source organism: Balearica regulorum gibbericeps (assembly GCF_011004875.1). Taxonomy (NCBI): domain Eukaryota; kingdom Metazoa; phylum Chordata; class Aves; order Gruiformes; family Gruidae; genus Balearica; species Balearica regulorum. Next base: position 43,107,417 of record NC_046189.1, read on the forward strand.
TGCTTGTGCTCCAAATGCCTTTTTACCTCTGCCTAATTTGTTTGGTTTGCTTTATCACTATGTGAGAAAGTAACCGATTACATGACATCTTTCTGGTTTACTTTCAGACAGTGGAAAACTCTGTGTGCACCTTGAGAAACTTGTCTTACCGTCTGGAACTGGAGGTACCTCAGGCACGTTTGCTAGGAATCAATGAATTGGATGACTTGTTAGGAAAAGAATCACCTAGCAAAGATTCAGAGCCAAGTTGCTGGGGGAAAAAAAAGAAGAAGAAAAAAAAAACTTCACAGGAGGATCAGGTTTGCCATTGTCTTTGTATTACAAATATATCAACTGTAGTTTAGCTAATGATGGGGGGGAGTACATAGCTTGAAGAAAAACTACATATGTTGAATGAAAATATAGAGGTCTCATGTGGTTACAAATATATGTTCATTTCTCAGTGGGATGGAGTTGGCCCTATACCGGGATTTTCCAAGTCTCCTAAAGGGGTGGAAATGCTATGGCACCCATCTGTGGTGAAACCGTACCTGACGCTTCTAGCAGAAAGCTCCAATCCAGCTACTCTAGAGGGCTCTGCAGGATCTCTCCAGAATCTTTCTGCGGGCAACTGGAAGGTATCTGAGTTCCTACTCTTCCTCCTATATCTGTATTTTAGACGGGTAAATTGGTACAGTTTATTTTAAATACACACTGGAAGAAAGCTTTTTTCTGTTTATTAGGTCAAAATAATCTTCTAGCCTCTTCTAGCTGTGAGTTCTGGTGTGAAGATACTGTCAAAATAAGACCAGCATAAATAAGTTGTTTGTATTTGTTTTATTCTTTGTATTGCTTATTTCCATACGTTCTTGCTTGTGGCCCTTGTATACAATATGTTACAAAAGCACCACGTGAGAACACTTTATTAATGTTATATATTTGTCATGGAGAGATTAAAAAAAAAAGTTAATTGCTTCCTTTGCTGTAGAAAAGCAGCTAAGACTTTTTCATTTTATGACCATTATAAAATGGGTCTTAAAAAAAGACAAAAAACCCCAACAAAAAAAACCAGAACCTGTTCCCTTTTCAATAATTTGTCATCTATTAAGATATATTGTCCATTAGACCACTTTTTAAAAATATTGCTTTGTAAGAGGAACGAGTGAAAAACAACAGAGTGCCAACCCTTTATAATAGAAAAGATGCATTTAACACATCATCTTTTCTTTGGAAAATGTCCCCAACATACTTCAAAATTACCATTTAGTAAGAGGTTATTTCAATCAGAATGTTGTACTATGTCTGTAACTGGAGTTTTATTATAGTTCGCAGCGTACATTCGAGCTGCCGTAAGAAAAGAAAAAGGACTACCAATCCTGGTGGAGCTGCTGAGAATGGACAATGACAGAGTTGTGTCATCTGTGGCAACGGCCTTAAGGAACATGGCGTTAGATGTTCGGAATAAGGAGCTTATTGGTGAGTACAGGACTGTACTGAAGAAAACAAGATTACCAACACGTCACACCTTGTGTGGAGAAAATACTAGGATGAGATTCTACCAATAGAAACAGCATACTTGATTTTACTGTATCATGTCAGTCATGTCACAGAAATTCATCTTTTTGACAGCAGTAGCTTTTCAGAGTAGTATTGACATTTTAGTTGGCCTTTAGCCATCTCGCCTGGCAATCTCTTTACAAGGGATGGAAGTCACCTCAGCTAAACTAAACTGGACAGGAATCTATCAGGACAAAATATGATGGAAAACACAACTCTGCTTCCTTGGAGCTAAATGGTAACCTTCTCAGAGGGTTTCAAGGTCCCTTACATATCCTAGGAGGATAGGACAGCTCTGCTGCCAGTACATCAGTAAATACTGTAATAGTATTGGGTAGGGAGAGAGGGAAGAAATCTTCTCTTCCACGAAAACCCAGATATAGAGCAGTATATATGTGTCTTTGCTGAAGTAAGTAATCAACAAGGGTGCTTTCTAGAAAATCTTACTGTTTCCCTTTTGTCAATTTTAATGTTTAATACTTTAAGTATTGATCTGTTCCTTTCTCATCTAGCATTAAAAAAAAAAACAACCAACATTTTTCCTGCCTTGATCAGGAATCTCAGTCTATTATGGCAAGAGTTGAACATGCCTCAGCTTCAGAGTGCTGTGGCCTAAATGAACCCTGCTAACACATGTCATGATCTAAAAAAGTTTCATTTTTGTTACAGAAGCTTTTTCTGTGTTGTAGGCTAGTGGGATAAGTGTATTACAACTGTTTATACAGATAAGAGTATCATTGTTCTCAGAAAGATAAATGCAGGTGAACAGAATTGTGTTACATATTTCTGAAGCTTCTCCATCTTGGATGTTCAGAACATGTTTTCTGGCAGTGTAGGTATTACCTCCACAAGAAATTAATAAAAAGAAAATTCTGTTCCATAGCACAAGCCATGTACAGGTCATACTCAAGTGATGTTCTCTTTTCAGTATTTTTTCCCCTTCCTGCAGGACTTTGCAGTTCAGGAATGCACCTCCGCCTGTTTCCTCTCCCTGTCAAAGCCTTAACGATGAAAGAATTGCTGCCTTTCCAGATACACTCTGAAACTCACCTTTGTATAAAATATTTTGAGACATGAAGTGAGTCATGTATTGCCCCATGCTAGTGATCTGTTTTATGCATCTTTACTGCTGTTGGTAGGGGCAGGAATAATGGGTTTAAATGGTCTAAACTCTGAAGAAAATAAGAGATTGAGGACTCAAACCAGTAACAATATAAATTGGTATGTGCAAACACGTGTTCACGAGCTTGCTGAAAGATTGGCAGTGACAGGGTATTAATGTACACAGCATTGTTGGTGATAGTTTTCCAGTGCGTTTGAAAAGTTGTTCCTTTTGTTTGCAAATTCCTTTTTTGGATACTTTTTTTTTTTTCCTTGGGTACGTTACGCAAATAGATAGCTAGTGGCTTTGTGTAAAGCTTATTCGTTATTCACTGTTATGTGAAAATACACATCTTCAATAAAATCAATTAGTCGTTCAATTAAGGGCACAGCCTAAACAGGGAAAAAAATTACTTAGCTTTAATTTCCTTTGCTGGGAGTGCGAGTATTCCTGTGCATCAGGCAGTAATTGAAATCTGAAAGAGCTGAGACCTGATTTCTTATGGGTAACAAATGCGGTGAACAGCATGTCTGAAAGAAAAAAATTCAACGTTACCGTAAGGATTTCTTTAACCCTCCCATAAATGAAGCCTAGGAATGTGCACCACTCCTTCAATCATAACAGCTTAACATTTTTCTTTGAATGATTCTGCTTTCTCCAAATCATTCCTGTTTACAAATGTTCCTGTTTTAATGTAAAAGTGCAACTATTCGCATTTTTAAGCTAAAAGGAAAAAAATCTCTCTTGAGTCTGTGTAAAATGTGAATTCTTGGAAGGTTTCCATTGTTTTGATCCTGTGTTTTCTTTTTATGGCTTTCAGATGCAGTTTTGTGATGAGTCCTAGAATTTCAAATCTTGAGTACCAAAATGTATTTTTTTACTTGGTTCTGTTGATGTGTTTTTATAGGTAAATATGCTATGCGAGATCTGGTCAATCGACTTCCAGGAGGCAATGGTCCAAGCATATTGTCTGATGAGACGGTAGCAGCAATCTGCTGTGCTTTGCATGAGGTCACTAGTAAAAACATGGAAAACGCCAAAGCCCTTGCTGACACTGGAGGAATAGAAAAGCTGGTGAACATAACAAAAGGAAGGGGTGACAGGCAAGTAGGCAACAAAGTTCATACCTAAACTGTTTCTCTATTCCATTTAAAATGCTTAAGAATCCAGGAAATGGTTTTTTTAGTACAAAAAGGATCTGCTTTTGCAGTCCTGATCTGAGTAGCTACCGAAGTCTGAATCACGCTGGGAAAGAAGAGGCAGTCGGTAACACCATTCTCTTAGGGTGTATTCTTTATCTAAAGCTTTTGGAGGCTTTTAGAGTTGCACGCAGTAACCACATCAGTGGGGCCTATTCAGGTTAAATGGTATTAAAAAAAATTGTCCCCTTTTAAACACCTACAAGAGTAATAGAATATTTAGAGCTTTTCAAAGTGAGGATATGTTGTTAGCACCTTTGTCAGGACATATCACAATAGCTATCAATTATATTTGACATGGCCATTCGATAGGTTGTAAGGAAGACTTGGCCCACCGAGCACTTTACCTCGCCAGTGGGATTTTATCTTGCAAAACAAGTGTTGATTGAGAAGACCTGGCTGCCTGCAGACTTATTCGGCTATGGCTGTGCCACCCCCTGTGCTAGCGGTTTTGTTGGCCGAGTTCAGTGCAGGGCTTGGCTGGGCACTGTGTTTATGAAGTAGTAATGCAGCCTTTCGGAACTGGACAGCTGAGCATCAAGGAACAGGAACGTGTAACGGCTCCCGCGTGGTGCAGGGTCAGCACGAAGCCAGCCTCCTGGACCCCATCCGGCTTTGGCCAGCATCGCTGCTCTGTACTCCTCAGCAATGTGACTGATGCAAATCGTATTAGCAGGACTCTTGTGTAAACCAGGATACCCCCGACCTCCTTTCTGTGGGTAGCAGAAAGCCCTGGGTACCGTTCCCAGCGGTAAATTAATCAGGTGTTAAAGGAGAGAAAAGGATCTCTTCTCAGGGAAGTTGGTCAGCATGAATTAAACATACTGCATTTTTAACAAAGTCTTTGTCTCACAAGGAACTGCAGGCCATATTGTGAGTAGCCACAATTTATAATACTTTATATGTTCAAGGGACACAGACTCAGTTCAAGTGCAGGTGTGAATGCAGTGATCCTTTATATGGCCTCATTGATCTGTGGAGACAACGTGTAAAGATGCATCGGCACTTAGATTTGAGGCAACAGGGTATGCTAAACAAATTAAAATCCTGTGACCATTTTAACAGTGCCTACTGATAGATTAACACTATCGGCTCCATTTTTTTTTTCCAGTCTTTTCTTTCAAAAACTGTATTTGGATGAATCTTCACAGTGACAGAAAAAGGCATATGTTTAACACAGATTTCTTGCTGTGGCATTTCATGTTAAACCACTGCTTCAGTACCACTACCAGCTTACCACCATTTCTCTTTAAAAAGACAGCTAGAGCAGTTTTCCTAGCCGTGCACTTGAGAGTGGAAAAGCGTTTTCACAACCAGTAAGTTTTCTGTAGTGCAACACAGAACTGAGAACAAAGTCTTGCTACAAGGATGTCTGGGGACTTTTAGTATCAGCTCTCTTTTATTTGTTTAGTCTTTTTCTACAGCTAGGAATTTTGTACAATGATTTAAAGTACATAGTCTCAGTTTTTATGAAATGCACTAAATAGAATGTTTCTTTTCATGATTTTTAATTCTTGCAAACAATGACAGCAGCTATCTCAACCTTTCTATCTGTATTCCCCACGTGGGGGACCTGAAGAGACATTTTCTAGGCCGGAGAGGGAAATGATCATGCTTAATCAGGTTCTGCACCTGCCTTTTGTGGAGGCTGCTGACACAGCTGTGTTCACACTGTGGTAATGCAGGCAGGCATTACTGACCCCTGGAGAGATGACCTGCCTTGCTTCACAGCATCAAGGTTTAAGCTGTTATGTAGCTCAGGAACATTGTTCTTTAAGTGGAAAAAAAGTGGCTTTCTAATATTGTAATATTCTTTACTTAGATCATCACTGAAAGTTGTCAAGGCAGCCGCCCAGGTACTGAATACATTATGGCAATACCGAGATCTCCGTAGCATTTATAAAAAGGTAAATTACAAAATTAGCTGACACTGGAAAGTAGTTCTACAAAAACTCTTAATTTAATGAGAAAAGCTATTTATTTTGATGTTTTTTTCTTTTTGCCACTCCACAGGATGGATGGAATCAAAGTCATTTTATTACACCAGTATCAACACTGGAACGAGAGAGATTCAAATCACATCCTTCTTTATCAACAACAAATCAGCAGATGTCACCTGTCATACAGTCAGGTCAGTCAAGAAATGTAAAGAGATTTACTGAAGGGGTACCTGGCATCCCATTTTTTTAACTCGGACAGCCTCTCAGTTACTGCTAATTCTATCTAAAACACGGCGGTCATGCTGTCTCCCCTCTGTATTTAAACGTAAGTACTTCATGTACTGTGCGTGTTACCTTAGCTGTTACTGTCGGCAGGCTTCAGGTACCACAGGATTGGTGGATGTCTCTACATTAGCGTTTTAGTTTGGATAAGGAGCACTTTGAAGCAAACCTGCCCACTTACTCCTTAATGCAAATCAAACAGCAGTCTCCGAACGTGTGAACTGTATTCCCTTTGGATGAACCGAAACCAGATGGTGCTTCCATGCACCGGTACACTCCAGCTGCGAAGAGCGCTCAGTCCATGGCACCAGGTTAGACAGGGTGCGCGCCTGGACTTTCTACCAACTGCTTCCCTCGATAAAGCCACTCCTGTGGTGCGCGGCTTGGCGTCGTAGAGGCAGCCTCACACAACGCGGGTACTTGATAGCGCAGAAAGCAACAGGCTGATAGTGAGGAACCTGCTTTCCTTCCCAATTATGTGATGTCCCATTAGGATGAGCAAGACACTTGGCCTCTAACAGTTGTTCTCGTTTCAGTCGCTCAATTGTTAACACACGCATTACATTGACCTGTGTCAGAATTTCAATAACACCCCCAAATTTAGCTTTTTTAGCCGTGAATATGCCAGGATCATATCAGTAATTAAACCATCCATAATAACACAAAATTGTGACATAGGATGTAATGGACACAGCTAATGGAAGAAGGTATCATTGATTAATATTTTGAAGCAAAATTTCTAGAAATTATTTTTAAGTATTTCTATCCTCTGTTACTGGAGTCTTTCTAAGCCAACAAAACCTGAGTGGTCTGTAAAACAGGGAAGATTTAGCAGAACAAACTTTCTACAACTACAGCAGAGATTCAGCTGTTCACTATAAGAATATAATGTAAGTAATCCATGGTTATGATCTTGTGATGATTGTCGGCCAACTGGAGCACTAAATGTCCAAGATGCACTTCTGCATGCTAATCAAAGAACAGTAACATGAGTGTGCACGTGGATCACTTCAGCCAGGCAGACTAAATTTTTCTGTCCTGTCCCAAGTGATAGGATGGACTTAAAGATTCTGTTGAAGTATAACTCTACATAAAATCACAAACATGAGCAGGAGTATCATCTTCTAAATGCAAACAAATTATGTCATATGCAAACTGAAATGGGTGAAGTCTCTATTTCAATTGTAAGCATTACAGAGCAGTGACTCACCATTAAATATACAATTATAATCTCGTGGTATGTTGTTGATAGCTTTTGTCATTGAGGTTCTCCATCCAGGAAGAACTATGCACCAGCTTTGGCCATTAGCCACATCTCTCTCATTTGTTAATCCCCGAGGGAGGAAGGGATGAGGAGAGAATAAAGAGAAGGCTGGGTTTGGGAAAGGCTTTTGTGGTATTTACTGATAATCTTTCTTTCTGATAATCTTCCTTTTCTCATAGTTGGCAGCACGTCCTCATCACCGGCTTTATTAGGAATTAGAGAACCCCGCTCTGAATATGATAGAACGCAACCGTCTATGCAGTATTATAATAATCAAGGCGATGTCATTACGCATAAAGACATATATACTGGTAAGATACCAGTTAGGTGAACTTTTAACTGGAATATGTAAATATTCCTTATATGAGGAGTTTATACAATCGTAATATGGACTGTTGCATTAGCAGGCTTGTTACTACTTAATGTTGTTTCCCATTTTTATTCACTATAATCATTGCATGTGGAACAAAGCAGGTTTTTCATCTGTCTCTGCTGTTTTCTTTAAAATTGCACACATTACCAGAATAAGGGAAGATCTGTTTATGTATCGGGGAGATGAGAGGTGTTTGGAATTTTTATTTTCATTTAAAATCCTATTACAGAAAATTGTTTCACTATGCACATTATATATATAATTACTACTACGTTAGAAATAATACTGTGCAGTATATAGTATTATGTTATTAAATTATACAAGATTTATTCTCTTCTTCGATCTCCCTTTTCCTTCTTACTACTTGACACAAGTTGAAAAACAATAGAGATGACAGTGAATAAAGAGAAGGAAATTCCTTGTTTTAAAGGTTATTAGTCTGTAAAACAAAAACCAGCAACACAAAAAAAAGCCTCTTGGTTTCAATTTAACTACTGCTGAGGGACAAAATTTGCCTATATTATTATATTGTATTATTAGTAGATACTAAAAGCTGCAGACTTAATTGTTTGGGTGCTACATAATTTCTTCTAGGTAAAATAGGAGCAAATAGACTTATAGACGAAAGAATAAAGACGTTTATGCCATAAACTGTTTTCTCACAGGTTCCAGCAAACCTTCACCAATTTACATCAGTTCCTATTCCTCACCAGCAAGAGAACAAAACAGACGACTACAGGTGACTCCAAAATTTTACTTTGAAATGTCACTGATAGCAAGACTCAGCATATAGTGCTTATGGAACTTAAGGGAGTTGCAGTATACTTCGTAATATTTGAGTGCTTTTTTACAGAGTATATCCATAGCATAGGTAATTTGTTATTGGGCATCAGTGCACTTAAACTGATAATTGCTTATGTACTTCTGTTATCTCTGTGTTTTCTTTTTATAGTCGCATATTTTAGCACGTTCTTCTTATGGTGAGATCTGAGACCACTTTCCTGACTTGACTTTTTTTTTTTTTTTGGGGTAGGTACAGTCAGGTTCTGTACTTCCTACTTATGCTGTAAAATTCCTACTTTTGGAGTTACTGTCTTCCCAGTGAATGCAGAAGGAGACATACAGGCAGGCTTAGAGGTTTTTCCTCCGTTTAGTTTCATTTAAAAATTAGGTACATTTCATGGAGGTTTGAAACCTATGTTACTATCATCATTGGTAGAGCTGCACTTAATTTGGTAGGGACAGGTTCTGTATAATGTGTGTAAGTCTGAGAAACAAGTATTTTCTCTGCTAATTAAATTTCGAAAGCTTATTTTTCTATCATTTTGTCAACAGCATCAGCAATTGTACTACAGTCAAGAAGATACCAACAGAAAAAACTATGATGCGTACAGATTATACTTGCAGTCCCCACATAGCTATGAAGATCCATACTTTGATGATCGAGTTCACTTTCCTGCTACTTCAGATTACACAACACAATATGGACTGAAATCAACCACAAATTATGTAGACTTTTATTCCACCAGACGATCCTCTTATAGAGCAGAACAGTACCCAGGTTCACCGGACTCCTGGGTGTAGCATCAAAGAGAAAAAACAACAGTGTATTTCTCATCTTGCTTGAGAAGAAATGGAATGGCCTCATTTGTTGTTTTGGGTATGAAACGTGAAAGTGAAATAAAAGAAGGAACAAGGAAATTTTTTTGTTGTTTTTTTGAGTGAGGAATTGTCAGGAAGAAAACTGGAAAAGATGGGGTTTTGCTCTGTTTAGATGTTAGGTATAATTACTTGTAGCTCCTGTAGTCTGGTGAGGGTGTGGGCGATGTGATGAAAGGTTTGAGAATTGAGTAAAATGAATTTGGAAAGTGTAGGTCAGAGCAAATTAAAGCTGATTTTTTTTTTTTATGTGAATAAAAGTCTTGTTCTGATAGTTTGTACAGAAAAAATAAAATGGATGCCCTTGTTTTCTTGCTATTACTAAATGTCAAGATTGTATGCTATTACGTCTTGTAAATTTCTTTGGTTGGTGTAAATATGGAAATGCCACATTGGTTTAAAGTGCCATCCATTTGTAATGCAGTGTGTCATTTTAAAAGGAATTTGAAACATCATGCACAAAAAAAAATCCAAGAAGATGTTATAAATTTAAAAAAAAAAAACAAACTTTTAAAAATGAATAGTGTAATTTTGAAGCACAAAGTCCAGTCCAGTATATCTACACCTCTCCCATTCCCTGCCTATTTCATAAGAAACTTCACTGCCATTTTCTATGCACATGGAATAACAATAAATATGGACGTCTCATCCATGGAAAGCTGTTCCCTGTTCATTTTTTTTTTTTTTAATTTTCTGTGTGTGATATTTGGAAACAAATACCATGAAAATGAAATCTAATTGCATGGTTTTAAGCAGGTTAAATATATCAAAACATTTGGGCCATTTTCCCAGCTTTCTTCAGTGCATATATTCTGAATTTGTGAGGCTGGCAGACCAAAGCGTGAAGCTACGCACTGTCCTCTTGTTATTCCTTAGACCAGTATTTTTACTTTTGATTTGGGCCATCCAAGGTATGTCAGAACTTGAACTCTGTTTTCTTCCCATCGCTCCTCTACTCCTCCCCTTGCTCTCCCCAAGAAAATTATGATGATCTTTCTGTCATAGAAATTATAGTCTCCATTTTGACTACATTCTGCTTGGATTTATTTACAATAAAAATCTTTGATTATTTTGAGTAACTAAATCACATACTTTCCTCATGCCGTAGAGTCTGTTATCTTTATACTGTCTGTTATCGTAATTATTGTTCCCCATCATTGCACTTTTCTTTGGTTTTCAGTGTTTCCAAATATGCTGATTGCATCCGTGAAATGAGAAAAAGTAAGAACTGCTCCAATTTTAGCTTACAAGGCAAATTCACTTTTCCTTAATTGATTGGGCTACTTTGGCCGCCAGACTGTAAAAGGGAAAAGAAATGAAGGGGTGAAGAGCACCGTAAAATAGCGAGTGAGGTCAAACTGCCATACGCAGCCATGCAGTTCCCCGCTGGCTGCAGCGCAACGTGTGTTGCTGAGGGCCAGCGTTGTGCAGATGGTGCCTTTCCTTTCCTAGAAGATGACTTCATTTTTTCTTTTAAGATAGAAAATAGTTTACATTTACTTGCCTTCAAGTTTGTTTCTTGTAACAGTAACTTTGCCACTGATCTTTCATCCTTGTTCCACCTTCAGAGTCACATTCAAGCTTCAGTATGCAGGCTAATGCAGATCAGTGTTGATTACCTGGTATCCTGTAACCTACCAAAGGTGATGAGCTCTTTGAGCCACATACACTTAATTTGGCATTTCATTGTCCCAGGAAGATTTACATTACCTTCAGATAACAAAATAATTGATGGAAAGGGTCATAGTCTGTTATTACTTGCTTCTTTGAATCTGCTAATAACGCTTCAAAAAAGAGGGACAGATGTATGATGGAATGATTTCTGCTTCTCATCTGAGGCAGTTTCATCAAGATCAAAACCAGCAAGATTCGGGACAGCACCCCGATGTGGATCTTTCATGCTGTAGAATATATATATAGAGAGAGAGTTCCTTATGTTGGTTTTCTTCTGGTTTTATTGGTCTATTTATGTGGTTTTACACATTATGTCTTGGTGCTATACTGATTAAAATTACCTGTACAGCATATTTGTTGGTTAATTTCCCTTTATGTGTAGTTTCAGACAATGTGTGGAAGTGGGGAAGAAATAGGGCACAAATTCATCTCATTGTTCACTTTCATAGTCCAGTCTGGCTTTTGGGGCTGTTTCAGAATGCCAGGACCATGAATTTAAGCTGAGTGCTTTTAAAATGTGTTGTATTCACAATTTTGTATTCAGATTGATACCCCACTGAGATAAAAATTGTTAACTTTTTGAGAAAGTGGATGTCCTTAGGAGAAGGTGATGCTAATTTGGAAGTTAAATATTAATGGTACCCTGGGAAATTCAGTGCTTTGTTTCCACCTTTCTAATAATTGTAAATATGGTGAAAGAAAAAAGGAATTCAGCTTCAAAAGTAGGGAGTTAAATGTAATTCGGATTATAACAGATCGAAGTGGTGTGCAGTGAAACTCAGCAACAGGCTTGTATGTGTCCTTTTGTGTCAGTAACTCCCACAAAGGGTGACTGGAAGTAGCACTGACCTTGGTGAAACAGTTGTGCTCACCAAGTGCCAGAGAAGAATGAGAAACGAGTGCTTAAATGCTTAAAGTAACACATGTCCATGGCTCTCTTGTGAAAAGCCTAAATACAATACGCCTAAAAAGGAGATGAATGCTAACTCAATTAGGTTTGTTATTTAAATAAGCTCAAAAGAATCCTGGCCCCTAAAAAGATACTTTTGTTGTTTTTTGGAGTTTGGTGTTTTGGTTTGGGTTTTGGGTGGGTTTTGGGGTTTTTTGGTGGACTTTACTCCTGCCTGAATGAGAGGTGTCCATTATGAACAAGTTAGCAAGTTAGATACAGTTAACTGGTGATACAGTTACATACAAGAAGGACAAATAAATTTTTTTTCAGGACAGAATTCATGAGATGATTCTGACTCCTGTTAGTTGTCTTGAAGAGTATACGCAAATTGTAGCCAGCTTGTACCTTTCCTCAGATACTGTATGTAACATTTTTAACCACCATGCACTTCATCTGTTCCGCTAGGATTTAGGTTAGTCTGCAGATGGCTTCTGCCCAAGCTGGGTTCACACCGAGTCCCCTGAATCTGAAGTTAAATCGAAGTGCTGCAGTCTTGCACTGCCTTGTAAAATTTCTCCGGTATGCTCAAAGGGAGCAAAATGGAGCAGCTCATCATCGTGTAGCACAAAGATCTAGGGTATATCCTAAAATGCTAATTCTAGACACTTTCGCAGAGGCGTACAGCTGCAGTGAGAACACCAGGCTGTGGCATGACAACACAGCTCTGCGAAGTCAGAACAGGCCCAACGAATATGGATAAACTGCCAAGTGAAATGAAACCTTCACAGCCAAACCCAACTTTGCAGGGTAGCGAGAGAGAGATATTCATGAGACTGGTGGGAGAAGAGATGAGTTCTGCAGAAAAACAAGATTTAGCTATAAGAAGGAGCATTGTGAACACTGGGAGAAGACAAACTCTTCAGCCTACCAGAGCGAAGAGACACTGGCTTAACTGAAGAGAAAACATCCCAGCCAAGGATACTTGTCCTGTGCATTCTGTGTTTGACTTATTGTAAGAAAGACTAATGCTCATAAAAGGTAACAATATAAGCATTAATCAACTTTTAAAAAAACCAAAACTATGGTTTTGTGGCCATGGGTAAATTATTGCAGCTGTCAACAGCAGTAAAGGGCTTAGAAGGAAAGCTGTCGTTTTGACACCAGCTATGAAATTTCTCGTAGGTAAGGCTGGATAAAAGGGACTGGAGGAATCTTCACACTGCTGTGGCATACAGATGCAAGGATTCATTTCTGGCTATGAGGCAAAAACAAGGCAAGGACTCATTTCTGGCTGCACCATTTGCTTCACTCCATCAGTCCTTGGAACTGGACAGCTATTACTGAAGTTTAAGCCTGTCATGCTATCGTGCACAATGTTGCCTTCCTAACAATGATCACCACCTAGTGAGATGTCAGTCTTGTAGATTTGAAAAGATCCACTAGCCTTCACCAACAAGAAACTAGCCCCTCATCAATAAACCAGAACAGACTAACTAGCCCACAGTGGCACTCCTGTTTTCCAAGCAAACCTCGGTTCTCTGCAGGCCACGATCAAGCTGAATATCAGCATAAGCACAGCAGCATTAGGCCTCCAAAAGCCTAATGTATACAGGCCTAAAAAGACTTCAATGGGAGAAATTGCTATGCATCCTATAAAATGGAAAAAGCAACAAAATTATTTAAAATATACAGTTGTCATAGTGTGTCATAGCCCATTACACTTAATTCAACAAATTACAAATTAAACCTTGGTTAGGCTGACTGTACTAAAATTATACAGAAGAAAAATCCTGTAAATAGGTATTCAGAAACTTTTACATAGTAGCATGATCTCAATTACAGAATCATCCATGAGGGAAAAAATATACGTCAGGTAATTTCTAAGCTGACCCACAGTAAGCCAGGCGAAGGTACTACACCTTTTGAGATCCATGTAAATTGCTGACAAGAGTAGGGTTATTTTTTCTGCGCCTTTTTTCAGGAACAAAGCTCCAGCTCATGTGAACCTTATGCTATAGCCCCTAACATCGTACGTTGCCACATATGGAATTAACAGTTCGTCAGAAAGAAAGCATGGCCTTTATTTTCTACCATCTGATATTTTTTCACTGAATTTACATCTGATGGCAGCTCATGTTTATATAAAGTCAATGAAATATCACTGAGATAGTAACATAATGATAATGGTGATAGGAATAACAATAGCATTCATAAGCTCTGAAAACAAATGCCAAGTTGAACTTTCATTGTGAATTTCTGTGACTAAATTTTGAGCCTCATATTGCACCTCTTTTGATACATCTGGTATTTGTATCTCTTCTCAAAACCTCGGTCAGGTTGTCTCAGTAAGTCTAATAGATGCAGGACCATACAACTAAATGAGAAACTTTAGGTGATTCTTGCAGTTTATTAAGTTTCCAAAGATGAGCTGAAGATCTCTGAAGAATACCATTGGCTTCTGGTTTGACATACTTACTTTTAAAACTTTTTTTTATAAATCAAAGTCTAGGGACATGCAACAGGCTCCGAAGAGTACACAAGTCAGAATGAAGCAGTCTTTGAAGCAAAGCATAAAAGCTTGATGTCCTCAAGAAAAGAATAAGACAAGTTGGCAAGAACTCAGATAGATAGCAAATGGTGAGGAACCATCTGAAGAAGGAGGGGGAAAAACTTCCCAATTTAAAGGGTTACCAAGAAATTGAAAACAAGACTACAGATGTATGTACATCTGAGAAGCCTGGTTGGATTAGGATGCTTACTTCTCTCTTAAACAAGCTCTCTGGGCCTGAGCAGGAAATACGAGTTACAGCTGTTATCACTGACTGCCAAGCAAGAACAGCAGTGATTTAAGAGGATGAGGACGGTGCTTAAGACTGCAAGTTCAGGAAATACAGCAGTAATGGGAGATCTCGATTACCTCTGTGTAGACTGGGAAAAGACCACATTATGGTGTGATGCCCAAACTACTTTTTTACACATCATAACAGATTGCCACTGGGGGGGGGGAGCAATCTCTTCCTAAAAAAAAAAAAAAAGTAGTAATTTCTCCATAATGTCTCCATCAGAAGGCAAGTAACTCTGGACTTGCTCCTGAATACCCGGATCCTGCTCCAAACTGATGAAATTGAAATGGCACAAGCGGTGACTACAGTGTATTGGAATTAGTACTCAGGCACTGTCCTTTTCACTATTCCATTTTCATTCTTTTAAACAAGGCTAAGGAAATGCCAGATATCTATTATTATGATGTTTAAATGCAAAATAGCGAGTATATAAAAACTGCAAGTTTGTTAAAAAAAATAAATTCAAAAAGCACTGTGAAAGGGATGTTCATGAATGGAAGGAAGAGTACTTACTGACACTATATTAAAGGCACAAAGCAAATGCATAATATCTATCCAGACATTTCAAAAAGATAAAAAAGCTAGTATGATTGAAGAGCAAGATAACAGAATAAGGGAGAGGTAAACATCAATCCTTCAAAAGGCTGCAATTATGTACAAATAAGGAAAAGAATCAAAACATTTGGTTAAATGGAAAAAAAATACAGTAAACTCTTCCAAAAAGAAAAAAGTTTACTTGGGAAAGGACTCTAAAAACTAATTACTTTTTTGTCAAATACTAAAGAAACAGTAAGTCTAACAGAGGTATACTTGAAGGTGCTAAAGGAGAAAAAAGAAAGAAGGAAAAAAAAAAAAGGAACGCTGAACATGTAACACATATATCCCCTTGCCCCAGGTTAATATGATAATATGGATATTAAAATGTCATGTACACTGAAAAATTACTAGGTGAATCCTTCTTGTATTCATTAATACAGTCACTGAAGGTAGTGAGAGTTTAATACATCTGTCCTACCTCCTCACCAAGTCCAACAGGTCACTGTTGGAGCAAAGTGCTCAGGTCTTTTGTCTGACCTAGCTGTTGCTAGATTTATGGTGGACAACAGCATTTCCGAAGATCAAAAATACGTATCACATTATTTTTAATGAGTTACTGGGGGAAATAAGCTGCCGAATTTCATTTTTGACTTCTAAAAGTCTGGGTTGATAGACTGCATTTGCATGGGTTTTGCTCAACTTGCAGCATAGGCAACACCAGTTCACGTCCTCTCATTGAATCTTATATAGCCAGATCTCACAACACTAAACAATTGTAACCAACTTCATCTCAAAAATACCTGCGTTCATCCATGTGTATACAATTCACCTGGGGCCTATTTCCAATAGAAGTTTTTAAACATTCTGGGAAAAATACAAACTTTGCTCCAGTGCCATGGTATAGACGTATAACTTGGAACAAACTGTTTTCCTAATATTTTCAGGTTTATGGGGATTGTTATAAAGTAATTTTTTAAATTACATTAATCACTTGGTGCAACAAAGTTTAACTCCAAGTCTGACTGCTGTATTGATTCAACTAAGGCTCTTCTAGATTTATTTCCACACCAAGGAATTTAGACTCCCTAAACCTAATATTTCATCAACTTAAACTTTTATACAGAGCCAGAATGAAGCATTTTAACACCTTCTTTGCTATCACTGACACAGTCCCTTGCTCCAGACAAAAGGTGTACTTCTTCCCTAGGCTTCTTCTAGCTGCTGCCAAAAACCAGCAGCGAACGGAGACTGAGCATTTTTTACATATTCTTCAGACTGGTCCACAGGACACCCTTCCTCTGTGTCTGTGTAATCATTTATTGCCACACTGAGGGAACATAAAAGACACAGCAATGCAACTCATCCCTTCAACTATAAAAATAACCCACTTAGGTCAGTTCTTAAAAAAAAAAAAAAAAAAGAAAAACCAAGGATATGGTAAGGTTTTTGAAGTACCCATCTACAGAGGGCACTGCTGAGAACATGGTCTGAATTATGCTGTACACTTGCATGGCAAGCATGATCATAGTTAGGCTTTATTGATTATGCCTGTTAACAAGCTCATTAGTGAAGCTCCTGAGCTGTTTCTTCTGTTACTGTTATGTGTCAGCAGCTCATCTCTGTTACCAAGGCTCACTAGGCAGAGGGGAAAAAAAAGGCACCGCAGCTGGTCTTTGACTTGCTTGAATTGTGCCTGTCCAAAGTAGCTTAGTGCAAATGACCATCTCTATTATGCATTCTTCCTGGATTGTTACACTAGGTCCTGAGATGTATTGCTTTAATTCTATAGCTTAAATATTTTATCTGTCCATGAGCTACTATACTACATTTAAAAAAAAAATAAATCTATTAAAATAGACCTCTGAAGTCTGCTTGTCTCTTCAAAAGCTTTGCACACTCTGTCATTAACCTTCAGAAGTGAAGATAACAAAGAGGCCAAACTGAGTTTCTTAATGCCTAGGTTAATGAGCTGAACTGGAAATGCAGAGTGACAAGAAAGCAGGGAAACTTAAAAACAGCAAGAGAAGGAAAACCAAATCTTTTGACATACTTACTGAGAATTTTTTTTTAGTAAAACAAGTTAAATTTAGAGTCATTGCCAGATTAAGAATAATTATTGAAATCTCCAGTATTTAGTGGCCATTGCAATGACAAGTACCTGGAACTTTGATGTAAAACACTTTCTCATTTTCTTGCTTTAATTTGATCGTTACTATTTGCAAAGCTGTGGGGTTTTTTTTTTCAGAAAACATCAGAAGAGCAATCGTATTTCTTTATGAAAGTAGTGGAATGTAAATACAACCCAAGTACCTCTGTAGAAAGAGATCTGCCTAGGTCCTGAGGCATGTGTGGTTTACACATTGTATGTGGGGATATTTGCATCAATGCATGCTTCTCCCCTACTTATTTTAGTTTGAATATCAGACAATATATTTTTAAATGTTTTTCCTCTGATTAATAAATAGCACAGGGATGGTTTTCGACAGAGTTATATCAAATGGGAAGTGAACTTCTGGACCTGACCACACAAAAAGTATCTCCTGTGGGACAAGGTCAAATTAAGGAACGAAACTGAGCTGAATCTACTAGGTTTCATAGAGTCATAGAATGGTTTGGGTTGGAAGGGACCTCACAGCCCACCCAGTGCCACCCCCTGCCATGGGCAGGGACACCCTCCACTAGCCCAGGTTGCCCAAAGCCCCATCCAACCTGGCCTTGAACACTGCCAGGGAGCCAGGGGCAGCCACAGCTTCTCTGGGCACCCTGTGCCAGGGCCTCACCACTCTAACAGTAAAGAATTTCTTTCTAACATCTAATCTAAATCGACCCTCCTTCAGCTTAAACCCATTACCCCTTGTCCTGTCACTACACTCCCTGATAAACAGTCCCTCACCATCTTTCCTGTAGGCCCTTCAGGTACTGGTAAGCCACAATTAGATCTCCCTGGAGCCTTCTTTTCTCCAGGCTGAACAACCCCAACTCTCTCAGCCTGCCCTCATAGGAGAGGTGCTCCAGCCCTCTGATCAGCTTTGTGGCCTCCTCTGGACTCTCTCCAACAGCTCCGTGTCCTTCTTGTACTGCGGACCCCAGAGCTGGATGCAGCACTGCAGGGGGGGGTCTCACCAGAGCGGAGCAGAGGGGCAGAATCCCCTCCGCTGACCTGCTGGTCACTGGTTTGTACTGTTGGATATAAAAAAGACTGTCAAAACTTGTATTTCAGGGTTGGGTTTTTTACAGCAAAGTAGTCTGTGTGTTCTGAATATCTTTACAGACACAATTAATGGCCTGTACTTAAAACGACAAGAAAATACACAATCATGTTTACATATTTTAAGCTAAGCTAAACTTTGACTGTGTCCTTCCCCCAGGAGCTGAAATATTATGGAGAAGAAAATGGTTAGCATAGCACAATCTGATAAGTACATATGTTCACTAGCTCAGTGTGCCAGTTGTTAGGATCTAAGGAGGTGAGGTGGCCATGTCTTGTCCACAGTTTGAGCAGTATATGGCGAACAAAAGGTGGGTTCTTTTGAACTCCATGGAAAACATGCCTGTTGTTTATCTTTCCACAGAAGGAAAAAGTGCTAAGAACTTGCTCATCTCCATGAGCTATGAAAGCTATGAAAGCAGGTCCTATGTGTTACATACTCCGACCTAATACAAATGCAAATAGCATTGAATACAGCTTTCTTCTTCTATATAAGGACCAGCAAATACCTCGTTTTCAAGTTGATATATACAATCTCTCCTCCTTTTTCTAATATTTAGAGTTCTGTCCATTCCAGAATAACAGTTAAACCAGCGTTTAGAGACTACTGCATTTGAATAGCATTCACATACTTCTAGGAAGCTCTCTTTCCATTGCAACCAGCCCATTTGAGCCTTTTTTGAGTAACAATTGCAGGCTTCAGATCAAGGCTGATTCATCCAAAATGTGTATTTGAATTTTTAAAAAATCCTTTATAAACACAGGCAGTGAACAGAAGAGTATACAAACACATACAGATGACTGCTTTTCCCATTTCTGTTTTCCCCTGGAGATGGAATCACCTCTTGCCAGGGAGAAGTCGTGCCTTTTTAGCATCAGCACCTTGGCCTGTGAGACCAAGAACTCCCTCATCAATCCAGACCCATATGGTTTTTATATCCCAGCTGTTGATGCCCTTCCTGTCACACATTCTCCTTACCCCTGTGCTTATAAACTCCTGATATATCCCACACAAACAAAACCCCACCACATCTTGGCAAATAACTACTGCATAAAATACTAAATATAGTCAACTTCTGTGTGCTCGACTCCACTCATACAGCCAGGATTATGATTTAACATATAGAACTGAAGAACTGTACAGAAACACCACAAACTATAATTTTCCTAAAGCAGTAAGTGACCGTGTCTTAAAGATAACTGGTTGTTAATCAAAGTACTTGGAGATTAATCTTTTTAATGTATCTTTTCCTTAATCTTTTTAATGCATCTTTTCCTTAAAAAAAAAATAATCAGCAAATGTACACACTTTCTATTGCCCATTTTGGCACAAAAGAGGCAGGGCGACAGCATACATATGATTTCAGAATAAATATAATTTAAAAGAAAACATGGGAGATGTGTGTTTTATTTTCAATCTGCCATGAGCACAATTTCATTTATGGCAGCATTTAAAAATGGGCAATGTGAAAACAAAGAAACAAAGCACCCATAGCACAACATCTCAGACTTTCTATCAGCTATTTCAGCAGCTAGAGCATATATGGTAGGCAAAAAGCGATAGCATGCATTTTTCCAATGAAAGCAGCCAGATCTTAAAGTTGTTAGAAGGTAAACCACCTACAGATGAAGAGCTGAAATGCAGAAAACCAGTCATACTTTATTTTTCCATTAACCTTGCATGCTGTCAAGGACGGTGTTTGAAGGGAAAGGATTCATTACATCTTCTAAGTTCTGCATATGTTTAATAAGTTTACTCAAAAAGTAACACCACTTTGTGAGATTTCAGCATAATCTCATTTTACTCCCTCTTACGGAACAGTTACATTCTCTGTATAACCTTCTGGTGAAAAGAGGAAAAAAAAAAAAGCTGGAAAAGTATATTTTTTCATTCTTGCATGGCTTAGAGCACACTGAATGCTCACATTTCCCATGCAATGACTCACATCTGGACTGAGACCAAATGCAGAGTTCCATATGGGTGCATCACTTTCTAAAAAAAATAATGGACATAGGAAATAAGAAATTTGTACTGTATCAGCAAACTCAACTAGAATGCATTACTTATTCTACAAAAAGCATTGACTGATATCAGTCTCATATGTTAACAGTGGGGTGCTGCCTTCTGCTTTAAATTGACTTGCTACTCCTGCACTATACCCTCCCCTTAAATGCAAATTCTGCAATAGTTTATTATAGAAAATAAGCTGTTGATATCAAGTTCTAATATCAATTGTTTTGCTATTAAAATGAAGGTTAGAAAAGGCATATTTGCGATAATATACACTCCATCTTACACATACAAATGTACATCATGTAGATGATGGACTATATATTCAAGTATCCCTCTAAACCAGAGAACAGCAGGCTCTGCTGAACCAAATTCATACAAAACTAAATTTAAATAAACAAAATAAAGAAATAAAAGCTATGAAAGAAGGTTCTATGTGTTACATACTCCAACCTAATACAACCCATTTAGAATTTGTCTCCATTTCACTTCGTCGGACAAAACTGGGCCTCATTTATACTAGTCATATTTATCCTTCAAAAGCAAAAAGGTAAAATTAAAATACTAAAGTATAAACACTGGAAAATAAGCAAGAGTCAGAAACGTAACGTGCAAGACTGAGGATCTGTGCCTGAGAAAAAAAGCCCACCGTTCTAATGAGAGCAAGTCAAAAGACTTACTTTGATGCAGCCTTCACGACTGATTACTGTTGTGGCATTCTGCTTTGCTCCACCTTGTCATCTACGTGTACAGCTGAATGCCCACCACAGTGGACAATGTGTGAGGAAGAGTTGTCTTGTTTCTTGACAAAGGTCAAGACTTGACAAAGGTCAGTGGAGAACTGCAAAATGGGGGAATTACTCATATATGCCACACAAGAGAATAATTACACTTCATGAGGAAAGGAAAAGGTATATTGGACAACAACATTCAGTTCAGACTAACCCTTAATTTACACTGATTTCATTTATCTAATGATATTAGTATGTTTCAACTTTCACTCAGGAAAGTAATCACCTGGCCAGAGGAGCTTACAGGAGATTTAAAAACAGCAGACTGGTAACACAGTTACATTGCAGTACGTGTGTCCTGCAGTAAGGGAAGTAGCAGGGAAATGGGTTAGTTATGTGCTGGTAACTTGTATATGGCATGTCAATCTGTCTTTTCATTTCTGTAACTGGAAACACTGTAATGACAACACACTTCTCTCAAACACTTAATACCAGTTCAATAACCCCAAAGGCCCAAGTGGCACAGTTTGGGAACTAAAGCTTTGGTCTACTTCGATTATTGTTAAATGTGCAGCTTCAATAGAATGGAACTCAGTGGAGGCTGAAAAATCTGTCCAAGTTAGGTAAATACTGAAGTTGTTAACTGAACTTCTAGTATTCCTAGATGTGCTCACACTAGCAAATTTAAAGGCAACTTCTGTATATCCTAGCTAGGACGTACACGTCCTCAGACTGTAACATGCATTTATACAAAACTTTGTACAGATGTTAGAAAACAATTTAAAAGTAGTATCATGGACAAAAAGATCAACATTTTTTATCCCTATTTCTGTTGGAATGATCCCTGCAGCACACAAGGGATTTTTTTTTTTCATTAGTTACTTAAGATAAACTGGGAAAAAGTCAGTGTGCCACACGGAAGCTTTACATGTCATAGCTAGTGTGCAGACTATCTGAAATTTCTAGGGTAGACTTCCATCAGCTCACGTGAGACTTCCATCAGCTCACTGACGTAGTAGACATTTTTGGATTCAGAGATCCATCAGAGTGTTAACAGAAGGCCTTATGAAGAACTATGAAAACCTGCCAGTCACCAGCAGCACAGTTAGCCCAGGAAATCAAACAGCAGACGCTCATAGCTCCGTGAATGGAACTAGCAGGAGGAGGATTAAGCCTATACACACAAAACTGAAAATGAAACCCTTGCTCTTCCACTTGTAAAGTCTGTCACTGCAAATGTTTTAAAATAGGCTCGTTCCCCATAGCAAAAGGAGTTGGTAATTCAAAGAATGATGATGATCTGTGCTAAAATACTTTGTCAATGAGAATACTACGAATCTGCACATTAAGTCTTCAGTGGCATGCTGGTTCATGCAAGCAAGCAGTTAAGACATAGTTTCCCTTGTCTGTGGAACCTAGTGAGTTTAAAAAAAAAAAAAAAAAAAAAAGAAGAGTGAAGCTGAAAAAGAAAATTGAGGAATTAATCACATCTGTAGGCAAGCTCTAGAGGGGGATGTGAGGACAAGAAAAAGTATCAGAACAGGAATACTTTATGGAATTTTAAAAAGAGAATGCAACAGCTTCTTCAGAGATACCATCATACATAACTGCACATTCCATTGTTGAACATGGGCATTCATACATAATATTAAGGTTTTGGTTCTCTTCATATGTTCAAAGCATTTCTTTCTGCTCAAACCACATGAAAAGTTGATCCAACTCCTACACATTATTTAAAGATATGGGGAGTGCTACCAGAGTGAGGGCAGGCTAGTTAACACGGACAGATGAAATTTCAGGTGTTGATCACACCCCTTCTGAACACAGGCCAGGAAAAGTACACAATAAGGCAGTGTTCACTGGGATGGTATGCTATTAAATTGCAAAAATAGAAAGTTCTTGTTTCTGTAGTTAGTCTAGGGAATAAAAGGAGTTATAAAAGAATGTAATGGGTGTGGCAGCGGCTAATAACAAGCAAGGTCACAACAGCTGTCTGGTGCAACTGCCCGCAGGTGGTTTGTGCAAAGAGCACTATCCTGCCACGGGAAGAAACAAAGTTCAACTTTTTTTTTTTTGTCATGCCAATAGAGATTGATAGTGCTGTAAAGAGCAAAGCAGGCATTCCCTTTTTGAGGCTACTGCAGTAGCATTCTAGACATCCCAAGGACTGGATCACCTTGTCAGGACCAGCTGGTTCACTGACCTTAGCCAAGAAGTTGGCCAGTCTGTCCTAGAGCAGGCCAATAATCTCAGGCACCATATTTCCTTAGTACTTCAGGGCACCCTAAATATTAGTAAATATCTTTACACATGCCTTTTTTTTTTTTATACTAAATATCACCTTGTAGTCTGTTCTACTTTATATGAATTACGTGTAAAAGAATAACACAAGCAGCAGGATAGTCATTGGGGTAATTTTCAGCTGGTTCTTAAAGTGATATGTGTGTTCATTTTTCTTGATGAGGAAGAGTGTGAAATGAATTATCTACCTGTCCATTGGCACAAAGTAATCACACGGTACGAGAAGAGATTGATTTCCATTAGGACTAAATACAAAAGACCTCCAGCTCATTACAAAAGGCTTATAATAAAGTCACTGCATTGTAGCACACTTCATTTGACTATGTCCTAGAATTATTCAAATGGTTAAGTAAATCCAGAATCTGCCAGGGCATCCCTAGAATGGCCAGAAAGATACAGGAAACTGAGATCACCACATCACATGAAATTCTGAATTACTACTGTCGACAGTCTCCCCTCTGCCCCAAAATTAATCCTTGTATATGAGTGCTTAATAAGGGAACAAAATATACATTCCTTCAGTTTGGCTGTAAATTCTCCAGCACTCCTATTGATCCAGATCCTGTTTAATGCTGTCACTCATCCAGAGAGGTTACTATGTTGTTTTAGAAGAGGAATGATCTAATTTCAAATATTGCACACAATTATAAATACATACAATGAAACGGGGATAAGGCCATTCATCAATTGTCAAAAAGGCATTTAGTTTTAATTTGTCCAGCTTGCTGATATTATTAAACATTCAAACATTTTAAAATATCAAAAAATATTTTAAAATATTCAAAAATATTTTAAAAATTATAGGTATGTTAACCTCTGCTCATGCGTGACATACTAAGGGCTACAAAGGAAATTCTGTTATAACCCCACTCCTTTCACATGACTAACTCGCTGCAACATCCAGCCTGTTCAACTGTTTACCAGTTATTAATTTTGACAATGAAGCTTGTAAAAAAGACGAAGCAAAACCACTCTCAGCTGTTTTGTAAACTTTTCCCATATAACACAAGTAAACTTCTAAGTCCATTTGCTGGAACAAGGTTGAAAATTACCCATATTTGAAATGAAACTTGAAACCTAATAATATAGTCTTTAACAGAGCCTACTGACTTAACAAATTGCACAAAAAAGCAAGTCACTCTGAAAACGCTCACTAGGTGTCTCCATAATTTTTTTAGCAGATCTAGCTGCTGTGTAGTTTTATTTGCCTCAGTGATTATCTTCCCAAATCTAAGTGGTTTTAAAATAATGTGCTAGATATGGTGGCAGTTAACAAGACCACCAAGCCTGTTTGGTCCAACAGCACAGAAGGTGTTATGCAAGTAACACTATCCTGCTACAGTGCCAGAGGGACAAACTGGCTGTAAATTACAGGGCTATAGGGACAAACTGTCCCTATAGCACTATAGCTGCTATCCTGCTATGGGGACAAACATACTAAGATGAAGATTTCTCTTCAACTAGCATGAAACCGTCCTAGTGATGCACAGGGGTATAAGTTGTGTAGTTTACAAAGCCTGTGTGTTAAGAGGAGATATGAAGAGCTGAGAAAGCTCATTTCAGCTTGCCAGCTCTGTTGGTCCTACAAACGCTAAAACCGCTGCTTCATGACCACCATCTAGTGGCAGATTATCTATACAGTTTCATTTATGAGAATATGAAATATTTTTGTTTCCCTGTCAACACAGTACAAATCACTTCCTGCAGTTTCGAAGCAGCATGTAAACACCACCACAAGGAGGAGGTGCTTCCCAAAGACTTCTGTTTCCACAGTCTGCAATAGATATTATTTATATAGCATTAAACGCATTACTGCCCCATACATGCTGATCCTATCTGTAGACTGATGGGGGAAGAAGAATCCTCGTGTCTCTGTTTCCTCTTCATCTTCTTCTGAGCGATTGGCACCTCACAAGACAGAAGGACTACCCACTCTGTTTGCACAACATTCTCTTAAAAAAGTTAATTGGGTAGTAATGAGAGAGTAGACTTGCGGTTTACTTATCCTCAACTTTGACTCATACACTCAAACAAGGAATGACTGTAATCGAGCTCGCAAGATGAATCTCCCCATAACTATCGTAACAACACAAACATAAGAAGAATGGGTATAGGTATAATAAAACTAATCGATTATTCAATTTTAGCACCTTTGCATAATCTTTATGACATTCTGCAATGACTATAAATTATAACGTTTTTCTCTTGTTTAACTTTCTTTTTTTTTTCCCTCTACGTAAATACAGGAATTACATTTTAGCTCCATACTACTATAATGTTATCTTAACTCTGTTATAAATGATAACCAGCCAAAAAAGAGCAGGGGCAATTCACAGAGCTCTCCCTCCATTTTCCAGCTTATTGATATGCTTCCAAGGAGTGTCCTGCAATCACTACTGTTGCAGAAAGCTGCTACTCCAATGGCAATTACTGGAGAATTTGGATCATTTTCTACCCACCACGAAAAAAGGTAAATTTCTTGTTTACAACTGGGTCCAGTATGAAGTTATGTATGGTAAAGAATTATCATTCAATTACTGAATATCACCTGCCCTCCAGTGGCTAGTCACTTGAATACAAAAGGTTGCTTTTGTATACTTGTTCAGAAAAAAAGATACGATGACAAGTAATTTGCAGTTGGCTAGCTCCCAGGAGTTCAATATCACATGACATGTAAAACCTGCAAGATACTAAAAAATATTTAGCTTTCCTTTGCTTCCCACCACTAAGATGTTTTCTGAGGGTGAAGGTCCAAAGCCATGATCAACAGCAACAAAATAGTGAATTCTCATGTTTAACCTTTGAGGAAACAAGTGTTGCCGTTATGATGTGCCAGAAATAGTGAAAGTTGTGTAAGGGCTTCCATACAGCTCAGTGTGTTGTAATTTAATTCCTTAGATAGATTGATTCACTTATTCCACTACCCAGTAATATTTCTTTTTAACAAGAACACTTAGGTGGATAAAACACATGATGACAAAGGTATATGTTCCTAGTAATTCTGTCAAAAAAGTTTGATTCTATAACCAAAAATTAGCCAGTAAGGTGTAGCTTCTCCTTAATGATATTACCCTTTACCTTCCAGCACTATCATACAGTGTCTGGACACTTCTTTTTCTCTTGCAGTCTGTGAAACAACTGGCATCCAGATCAGAACCAGGACTGGAACTTCTCAGGTTTCCTGGAAGAAACAGGTATGCTTTACTGATACGAAGCCAGACTTCCTACAGATTTTGTCAGATACATAATACATGCACTAGTGAAAATTACATCAATATAAAAATCACTGAACATATGGCTGCCTTCACTAATTGGTCTTCTCCATGCTTTAGGTACTTAACAATAATGTTCTTTGCAACATTATTAACTTTATGCTGAACTACTATAAACAGACAATAAAAACCCAGGACAGAGAAAAAAAAAATATTAAAGCATGTATTAACAAAAAGTAAGTCATATACCTGCACCAGAATATTTGTTGTCTCCATCATGCTCCTAGCATTTAAAAAAAAGCTTTATTGACTCAATTGAAAAAATGTTTGCCTGTCTGTAACTGAGCTTAAGAAAACAGCAATAGTATTTCACCATTCAATTACCAGACATAAAACCAGTATCAGTTTATATCAATAGCCACAAATTAGTAATTCTGACATTTGAAAACCAGCAATACTGGAGATAGAACAGAATCATAGAACCACAGAATGGTTTGGGTTGGAAGGGACCTTAAAGCCCATCTAGTTCCAACCCCCTGCCACGGGCAGGGACACCCTCCACTAGCCCAGGTTGCCCAAAGCCCCATCCAACCTGGCCTTGAACACTGCCAGGGAGCCAGGGGCAGCCACAGCTTCTCTGGGCAACCTGTGCCAGGGCCTCACCACTCTAACAGTAAAGAATTTCTTTCTAACATCTAATCTAAATTGACCCTCCTTCAGCTGAAACCCATTACCCCTTGTCCTGTCACTACACTCCCTGATAAACAGTCCCTCACCATCTTTCCTGTAGGCCCTTCAGGTACTGGTAAGCCACAATTAGATCTCCCCGGAATAAGGTGGGTAAGGGAAAATACTGCAGTCATGAGCAATAGATTTAACAACATAGAGATGTGAATTAAAACATGATACATGAGGAAGATATGCCATATGCCTGTGTGCTGAAGTGCTTGCTTTAGATGTGGACTATGCCTGGTGTATAATTATGCTAATAGCTATTAGCTGCATTAGATCAACTAATCAGTCTACTTGGAAACATGTTCATTTTTGATTCTGCCAAGTGACTTTTCAAACTTTGCAATCAGGTAGTGACTTGCCTGTAGAATGTAGATTCTAAAGGAGAAATTGTCATGAAAGGTGAAAGAGTATCCAGAGCACTGAGAGCACTGCTCAAAAAAATTTCCTATGACTAGTGTCTCTTTATCACAGTTAAAATTCTGTGTCTGCCCCCAGGCTTCCCCACATCTGCCTCCATTATGAAAGAAAAACACAGTCTAGAACCACAGAAGCATTACAACATACATTCCATTCCTAATTCAGTCACTCACAGACTACTACCATTAAAAGAAATCTATCTGCAGCATCAGATGAATGTCTCTGAAGTCTGATACCTATGTGATCGGGACTTCAATGGAAATAGGACTGAGAATGGCAGGAAAAGGAAGAGATTTCAACTGCACTATACCATGGTCACAGAAGAATGATTCTCTTACTCATTCCTCCCACCCAAAGTACTCTAATAATTTCCAACAGACAAAAAAAATCTAAATAAAGTATTAAATAAAATCAGATTTACAAATCTATGCTGATGTTGTGGTATTTCAATAGTGCCAAGGGCTACCTGTCAAGAACAAGTACTCTGATAAGTACTATGCAGATATGATGTCCATTCACAACGGCTTCTGGTTTAAATATATAACAAGTGACAGAGGTATTGAAGTAAAGAGAAAAAGGGTGGAAGAAAAACAAAAAAGAAATGGTGAATTATATTTAACATCATAAGAAATCCACAACATCAACTTACTATTTCTTGTTTAAACCAAGTTCCCACGATTTTCACAAGAATTTCTGGAACAGGTGTACAATGGCACTAAACTTTATTATTATTAATGCTTTGGGCAGCACACCAAATCCATATTAGATGACTACCTTGTGCGGTAAGTTATGAACCATCACCTCTCCAATCTGTACGGTAAAACCCAGTTTCTTTTATATTCCATATATTTCCTGATTCACACTCTTAATAAGATTGCACCAGGTGGTTTTCATTTTTGCACTTACATTTCTATACTATAGGACTAATTTAGCATGGGTCAATGGCTCAGTTTGCTGCTATGGTTTTAGGATTAAAAGCATAGACTCTTACTAGATGACCTAAAGTCTGGATTTTAAAGGCAGTGAACGAGTCGTCTTTTAGACAACTCTCTGAAAATCCAAGCTCAAACATTTGAACCAACGGATACAAGTCTAAACCTGTTCAGAACTGCCTTCTTCCAACGAGTTTTATAGAGGTTGTGGAAGATATTGCAGGAAGTATGGATGAGAACTGCTATGGCTTTTATGCCTTAGTAGGAATATTGTTTTAACTAAAGCCAAGAAGGACTAGGTTTTGATACTGAAGTATGCTTGTAGACAATGGGTAGAGATGGTTACCTTACTAACACAGACAGCATTTTAAGCAGAAACATGAAGCCAATATATATAATTTCTAGTTGTCATGGTATCAAAAGAATCTCAACAGTTCAACTGGCAACATCCAAGGTTGAATTGAGGGTACTGGCAGAACAGAGTAAAGGAGAAGAGTTTGACACTGAACCTGCATGCAGGAGATGTGAGCTGCAGCAAGGTAAGCAGGCTCACATGGGTTTTCCAGAGTCTTCTGCTCTCCAAACTTTATTTATTTTAATTTTCTCACTCTTGCTTTTCTTCACATCTATTTCTTCCTTGCCCTGCTAGCAGATTCAGTAGCATCTCCAAGATCCTTCATTTTCCTATGTGAATTCTGGATCCACTCCCAAAAACATAAAGTAGGCTGTGTCAGCACATTAAAATAACAGCTATTTACAAAAAGTATCCACTGGCTAGGTTTATGTCTGATCTGAGTAGATAAGCTCTAACGGGGCCTTAAATTTGAAATGAAAGCATCGTGGATGGGAATCACCACCACAACTTTCCAAAATATGTAAATAATGAAATACATAAGTTCATAGCTCTTTTACATCTGCCTGAGAACTATGCTGCTGCTGGGAGAAGGACTGATACAAGGATTTAATAGATTTGCTATTGCATGCTTCAACTTCTAGGACTGAAACCTGTGGGCAATATCTAATAGTGACTAGCATGCAAATAGAAAAAAGAAACTTCTGATACTTAACCAATATAAAGAGATACTGATTTTGATTTGTTTGTCATTGCTATTAGCAGATGCAGAGAAAATAAATGCTGTATTATCCTAAGGAAAAGCTCCCGAATCATTCAGCTGTGATATGAGGAGGGTACCATACCCAAGGAAAAGTTCCTTCTGTTATCTCTCCTTCAGATCATTTTATCTGAAAGAATTTCTTTTACCAATGAAAACTGTCATCATCCATTTCAAGCTAAATACTTATTGGCAGAGACGTGCAGTACTATTGACTTTAATATCTGCAAAGTAAGTTCCTTTTCTAGGGAGGAAATTGCTGCATTTCAAAGCTATTTCCTGCCTCATACATACAGAACTAAAATATCAAATAGATCTGGTTTAGATCGGATGCCCTTTAGCTTTTTCTGCTCTAAAAATCCAAGGCAACAGTAGTCATCCATAAGGTAGCTGTCATGATGTAAATCTCTACTGGTTTCTTATTCCATGTTCTCTTCTACTTTTTCTACTTAATTTCCCCCTTCTTCTGATTCCATTTTCCATTCTCTCTCCTTTTGTTTCTAATTGTTAAGACCCAAGAATAAGACAATCCCAAACAAATCATGAGACTAACGATTTTTTCTTCTTTCATGTTTTGCCTTCAGAATCCCTAAAAGAGCTAATTTTTGTAATGAAATGCTTTAGCACAGCAAAGCACAACATGTTTACAGCATTCTAGAAAAATCTCTTTGGCATTATGTGCTATGGTTTCAGCAACTGCTTGCAGATGAAGTTAACACAGTCTCCTCACAAGATATGCAGATTTTGCTCTCTGGCTCAGGCAGGGGTTATTCTTGCATGACTCAGGGAACTGTGAGCAATGCTTTCGTCGCTGTCTTTTTAAGCCTCTGAGTATCGCAATACAATGAAATAGCAAATGTTGCTAGTGATCTAATACTGCTTTCTGTTCTCCCTCCCCGGCACCATGCATACATAGGTACACAAATGCATACACACACCCCCCCACCTTTTTTTACTTGTCTGGTTAGCGACAGAGTAGGAATGGAGTAGGAACTACCATCTGCTCTACCTCCCCATCATCTTACATAATGCCTAGGGACCTGAAGGTACCATTATCTTAATGCAAAAGATTATAATGACAGACAGGTTCAAGAAAATCTGTGATGAAGATTTCTTGATCCACAACATGGTTTACATCATAGATGGTAAACATTAAAAGATACTTCCTTAATGTAAGTCTAAATTTTAAATACCAAAAATGAAACTGTGAAGAAGTTGATCAAATAAATAATTCCAGATTAGCTATATATATCTACTTTCAGTTCTTATATTTCATAGAATCATAGAATGGTTTGGGTTGGAAGGGACCTCAAAGCCAATCTAGTTACAACCTCCCTGCCACGGGCAGGGACACCCTCCACTAGCCCAGGTTGCCCAAAGCCCCATCCAACCTGGCCTTGAACACTGCCAGGGAGCCAGGGGCAGCCACAGCTTCTCTGGGCAACCTCTGCCAGGGCCTCAGCACCCTCACAGGGAAGGATTTCTGCCTCACATCTCATCTCCATCTCCCCTCCTGCAGCTTCAGGCCATTCCCCTTGTCCTGTCACTACACTCCCTGATAAACAGTCCCTCACCATCTTTCCTGTAGGCCCTTCAGGTACTGGAAGGCCACAATCAGATCTCCCTGGAGCCTTCTCTTCTCCAGGCTGAACAACCCCAACTCTCTCAGCCTGTCCTCATAGGAGAGGTGCTCCAGCCCTCTGATCAGCTTCGCGGCCTCCTCTGAACACTCTCCAACAGCTCCACTGCCGGCTCATGTTGAGCTTCTCATCAGTCAACACCCCCAAGTCCTTCTCCTCAGGGCTGCTTTCAATCCATTCCCCGCCCAGCCTGTAGTTGTGCTTGGGATTGCACCGACCCACGTGCAGGACCTTGCACTTGGCCTTGTTGAACTTCATGCGGCTTGCACAGGGCCACCTCTCAAGCCTGTCAAGGTCCCTCTGGATGGCATATTTCCTAGTATGATTATTATAATCAGACATTTATCTTGGGTGATGCTATTCCTACACAGGATATTTATTTTGGACAATGGTATTTCCAAACAGTATGAAACAGGATCAACTAGCAGAACTCTGGGATGATAAAAATCATAGACAAGATTCAGAAAATCTTACTGTGTTCACAGTAGAGTTATTTTAGAATTGGGTATTAATCACACAAAAAGCTTCATACATAGTAAGAAAAAACATCAGTGAACACTACCTTTGAAACCAGGTCCTTTGTTGTTTCCAGCAAGTACTTCTCTTCAACTTTTGCAGGGTATTCCAGTAGCCGTACTACCTTGATATTGATCTGAAGCAGCAAAAAACAGTTTAAGAGTACATGCTAGCTGTTTAGATGTCTTCATCATCAATGACAGTATTTAAACAGAAGGTACCATGTATCATTAACACTGTCACTAAGTTGTTGGTTTCTTATTAAAGAAGGAAAATAATTACAAAGAACTATACATGGGAAATTATGTAAAATCACATATGAAAAACCTGCTTGTGCCATCCAGTGCTGAAAAATTTTAACTGAAGCCTACTATGACTAATTATAAGTATTTAATATATTAAGCAACAAAGAAAAATAATGGATGTTCCTAGTTCACCACAGTTTTGAATGTCATTTTCATCGGTATAAAATTTTATCACTGATATTACCACTTTGAAAATATATCTAACACAAATGTCACAGTCACTTTATAGACATTGTGTATTAATTAAGGGTGAAATTATGGTGCTACTGAAGGCAAAGAGACTTCACTGTGGCCAAAGATTTGATTTCATACCACAGCTTCTCAAAGAGCAAATGAAATTCAGGCTAGATTTTCTCAATCACAAAATTGGATCTTTTGGCTGAAGCCATGAAATACTTGACAATTTAAACAGGTGGGTATTTTTAATAAATTCTGTGAAACTTCTAACAGGTTAAGTAATATAACTCCTTCTTATCACTATGCATTAGATAATTTAGAAGGATTTGTTAAAGGCTGCATTGTTGTATTTTTAATGTGTGACAGTAAGTTGTAACAGGCCTGGAAACAAAGGGGAGTTTTGAAGCTTTTTTTTTTGTACGTATGTAACTAACAACAGAGAGAACATATCTGTATCGAGCAGCTAACAGTCTTCTGGGGTTGATTTCAGAGTACAAGTAATTCAGTGGTATGCTGCATGTATGATGCATTTTGGATACTATGCATCTAAAGTAGAGTATTTTGAAACTGTCTATGATTTTAATGGATTCTTTCTCATACATTAAGAATAAAAGCTTGTGAGTATCACCATGCTCTTTTTGTATTGTTACCAACATACTCTTACCAAGTTTTCTTCTTTAAGCATACAGGGCAATAATGAATATTGGTAGGTTTTGCACACTGAAATGCAGAGGTTTCTTGCTTAAATTACTGAAAGACTACAGTCTTTGCTGCTTTAGCACTAAACCCCTATTTAGTTAAATCATACCTAGGCTTTCAAAAGTGACCTGTGATGTTTTTCAATTGAATAGGCTGCTTCTGACCTCACTGACAGGCCAGATGCCAGTTTAGGACAACTCCTGAGGCCACATACAGAGGTGGAATTCTGAACCCAGCTCTACAGAAAGGTTGTAAAGGCTGTCCCTGTTTTCCCACACAGGAGTAGAAGTGACTAGCAGGACCGAAACTGGCTGTTTCTGGGTATGCTCCAGCTTCCACAGCTTTACATTGCGTAACAAACTGCCAGCGACAGTTCCATCTAATCCCAGTACACCAACGTAACAGAAAAGAACAGACTTGCCCATGACTCTCATTTGGGCCATTCCAGGTAAGAATAATAAAATACATACACATTTCTAGCTTCTTTTTATCAAAATAAGGGTGCATTTCAGCAACATGCTTGCTGGATTGTCCATTTAAAAACTCAGCAATACAAAGTCAGTTATGTACAAAAGATTGCAATTCGAATAGAAAATTAAAATCTAACCCCTGTAACAGTGGTCTCCAGAATTTTTTGATCATGCACACCTATCAGTAATAAAAATTTTGAGCACACCCCCAATATATGTATATTGATTTATAAATTATATACATGCACTTCTGTACTAATAAAGTACATTGTAAAACAGACACAAAAATAGGAATTAAAAAGGATGAGATAAAGATTAAATAATTTTTTTAAAAAAAATTCATTTTATTTATTAATGGTAGAAGAAACCTTTTTGCTCTCACTAAATTAATAATGGACAATATAATATTAATAACAATAATATTTTAATGAGAGCTGTATGATTGAATCTGCTTCATTACCTTTTAAAAAATATTGGTTTAACACTTTATGATACAGGAACTTGAAGGTCTCATTCTAAGTTCAGTTTGTTTTGATGCTTGGTTTTAATGGCCATCATAGCTGAAAAAACCAAACCCAACTCACAAAGATATGCAGATCCAAATGGAAGAAGCGCATTGTTGGCTGCGCTTACTAAATCATGATGATACTCATTTTTTACTCCCATTCGCTAACTATGCAAAGGCTTTTTTTGAAATTTGGCTAGTGATTTTCACCTTCCCTGATGTTAATCAGTTGTTCTTGCAAACTAGTGGGAAGGTGTTGCATTTTTTATATTTTTAACACATGGGTTCAAACCTCACTGAAAGGCTTCATTTGGAAGTTTTTGAAATAGGTTACGAATTTCTATTTCCAAGTTTTTTAAGTGTACAGATATATGTTTTTATAGGTGACATCATTTTTGGCACAATATCAGCTAACAATGATTTCCAAACATCCGTTTTTTAAAATGCTCTCTCCATAGCACCAGTTTCTTTCAAAGAGCAGTTATTTTCTCCCTCATTATTAAAGTGTCTGCTTTACCTTGAAGGGGCACATTAAGTGTGTTTATTTTTTTGAAAATGTTAGCTAGGTTACATACTACTGACAGCCACTTGTCATCACAGAAAAGGTCAGCAAATCTGCAACACTTACCTTCTTGTGAAAGAAAAATGCGTAACTCATCTTTAAGCCTGAAAACTCTTTAATGCACTCTGCCATGAGATAACCAGCAAACCTCTGTGTGGTACAAAGGATTTCTATGGTCCCTCCTCATCTCATTCTACTACTTGAAGGGCTTCTTGTTATAAAGTTAACCACATCAGTGACAACCTCTAGCATTTAGTGCACTTCTGGCTCCAAATTCTTTGCTGCAATAGCTTGCCTATGAATGATGCAGCTAATTAATTCCATGTGTGGTGCAATCTCTGTAACCTTACCCTAGAATCCTTTTTTTATTCCAGTCAAAGCACCCACTCCATCAGTGGTTACACTTACATGTTTTTTCCGTAAAACATTGCTTTTATTAAAGAACTCATTTGCTGTTGAAAATATATATTCATTGTCCGAAGGATTTGGAAAAGCTATTGACAATGAGAGTCTACTTTTTATAATGTTAACGTGGCTTCACCTAGCAGCTTTGTTGCTATCCTTTCTTGGAACTTATGTCCTTCCTGTTCATGCTGTTTCCCTCCTGTATTAATGACATGCTAGTTGATTAACACGTAAGTTATTGTAAGTTATTATCTCTTAGAAAAAATGCATTATTTTCAAGAAGGTATAGGCAGCAGGAACAGAATAACTAACCCTTCAAGATAAAGATCTTCTAATGTAAATTATATCAGTAATGCATTAGTAATAAAAGGCAGTAAAATCATAAAATAATGCAGAAATGGGAGGTATTGTGAGGTATTTTAATGTTTCCACGTTTTTAGCAGGTTCCTAAGAAAAATGGGAGGATCATTCTGATAACTGACATAGAAAAAAGTAGGGCTTGTGTTAGTATGTAATGAACAGAAGACAAGTTGGTCATGATGATATGTGAAGGTTTCAAAATGGATAGTAAAAAAAAATTAATTTTAATTGCCTTTGGTGTGTAAAACATCAGTGTTTATGTTAAAGTCATAGATGTTTTTTTAAAAAAGGCATGTGAATGTCAACATTTCTGTCTCAAGCAGATATTAATGATTGAAGAGGATAAGATTTACCCCACTAAATCAACCTCTACAGTCTTTTCCTTGAAATAAATGATCATCATGTTCTTAAAAGCTCTATCTGTAGCCTTACTGCTGAAATACTTGTATAAAATTTGGGGGGGAAGTGACTAAAAATGTCTCCTATCATCTCAGTAAAGCTTCTGTCTTTCCCTATGGCTTCTCCCAACAAATAAGGATTAACCGTAGAGGTAAAGTTTTCCTCAAATATTTGATCATTTCCTGATCAGTGGAACAAAAAGCCTTCAAGTCTTCTCTAGAAAGCAAAATGTACAGTTTAGAGGCTTTTTGCCCAGACACTTGTCATAGAAACCTAGTAGACAAATGCACAGTTACATATTTTCACACAACAGTATGGAGGTTGTTCATAATTATTATAGCATTAGACATCAGTCTTAAAATTTGGACCACAGATCCATACTTGAACTTCTATCATCAACAGTTAAAACCAAGTTCTGCTGCAGTACCACTTAAAAACTCCAAGCGAAACCAATGACTAGTTTTTGTCCCAGGAGAGAATGCTTTCTTCAGTCAGGATACCAAGTCATACCCAACTTTCACTAACTTCATTATTTTCTTTAGAAGTAGTTATCAGGTGCAGCAAAATAGCACAGCAAAACACATACATATGATCACTAAAACAGCAAAAAATGAGATGCTGTAATATGATACCTGGTACTATAAACAAAATTTTCCTTCTCTACCACTTAAGTCAGTGTTAGCTCTGTTGACTAAAATAGACATTCCCTTGACCTTCATATGTGTTGGAGGATGTTTCTATGGAATTCACAGCCAGTAAGTGACTGGCTCTGGCTCTGAGGGCACGTGAGCTCCAAACGAGATGCCTTGTAGCACTGAGATTCTCTGCTGTCTGCCAGGGTGTGAACTCCTACTACAGCCTTTCCCTCAACTGAGGTGCTAGCAGCTGAGGTACTTCTCTACCCAGAAATTGATTTTCACCAAATTTAGGGCAAAGAATTACATCTACAATCTCTAGCCCTCTGTCAAATGCGGCCAAAAGCACCTGGGGGGTTCAAGAGTTCTCAGTCACAGGAAGGAATGCATCAAAGCACACAAGCTGAATACATAACCTTAAGCCCAGCTAAAAAAATAATTAACAAAACAGCAAATCAACAAAAGCGATGATAAAATTCCAAAAACAACAATAAAAAACTTGAGACACATACAAGTGAGAAAAATTCTAAGTGAAATACCATGGAAAGTAAAATAAGCTGAAGGAAACGTTAAGTCTATAGCAGTAATTTAAAAAGTCTACAACAAACAACCATGACAAAAGGAGGCCCTGGCACAGGTTGCCCAGAGAAGCTGTGGCTGCCCCTGGCTCCCTGGCAGTGTTCAAGGCCAGGCTGGATGGGGCTTTGGGCAACCTGGGCTAGTGGAGGGTGTCCCTGCCCATGGCAGGGGTGGCACTGGGTGGGCTGGGACGTCCCTGCCCACCCAAACCATTCTATGACTCTATGATTCTAAAACAAGAAGGAATGAAGACAGGGCAACCTGGATGAGGGCTGACTAAGGTGATGGCAGTTTCCACCAGAGTGAGATGGGACAGCAGTCAATCAAACAGCAACCCCTCGTTATAGGTAATTTTCTTCCCTTAGTCACTCCCTTCCTCCTTTTCGCCTGACTTACACGACGCTCTCACGCTGCAGCGCCGCAGTCGATGTTCCTCCTGCGCTGCTGCCACAGCCCGGCGCTGCAGGCCGCCCAGCGCCGCGCTCCCTGTCAGAACACAGCCCCCCTCAGCCGCCGCGCCCCCACCGCCCCCCCGGAGAGCTCCGCCCCCCGGCCCGCCCGCCGCTCACCTCCACAGGAGCCGCCCCCGCCCGCCCCGCCCCGCCCTCAGCCGCACGAGAGGGCTGCTGCGCGGGCTGTCGCGCGCTGCTGCGGTTCTTCACCCTGCCATGGTGCGGAGGCGGCGGGTGTCGCCGTTCCCGCCGCTGGGCCGCCGCCCCCCCGCAGGTAGGTGCGGGGCCGCGGCCTGAGGGGCGCTCCTGCTCCGCGGCGGCCGCTCTTGGGGCGGGCCGCGGTATCCGCCGGCAGCCCCGCCGCGGGCAGAGGGAAGCTGGCCGTGGCCAAGGACCGCCGTGCGGCGGCGGCCCTGCGGGCAGCTTGGCGGGTCCTCGAGGGGGCGCGGCCGCCGAAATGAGCCGTCCCGGACAGACGCGGCCCCGGGTAGCGCCTGACACTCGCGGAGCCGCCCGGGACGGGCTGCCCTGCCCCGCCCCGCCGCAGCCGGCGCTCCCGCACCTGCGGGCTCCTGGTCTGCCCCTCCCGAGGCCCCAGTGGCTGCGGAGCGGCGCCGGCAGCGAGGGCTCGGCGGGACGGCAGCGGTGGGCGCCGAGCCGTGGGGGCTGCCCCGTCCCCTTCTGCCGGCGCCGTGTTCCAGTCTTGTTCCTCGCCTCCTGCTGTAACGCGAAAAACTTCCCCCCCCTTTCCCCTTGGCGTTCTTGATCCGACAAACGGTGTCTTCGAGTAGAGGCTGGCGAGCGTTCAGCGTGTACTCTAACCGCTGCTCTGCGTGGGTTTGAAGAGTTTTTAAATGCGTGCGGGCTGTAATCGGCTCCTGTGCTTGCCTGTTTGGTAATGGGGTCTCAAAAGACAGAGCTAGCCTTCGTACTTTTGTTTCCCACACGTGTGGGGTACTCACACAGAGCTGCTCTGGGTTTAGCCTTTAGAACTGCTGTACAGTCGCTGCTTAGCCCAGGACAATTGGGGTTCCCCCTCTAGTTTATCAGGAGCAGTTACTGCCTGAAGAGCACAAGGCATAACTTGTCTCATTGTACCCCTAAAACCTGTTTTGTTTTCTTGAAAGCTTTTTTTTTTTTAAGCATGCTTTTATATGAATTTGTGATATAAGTAATTTCACTTGTTTCTAGCCTTTTCCTGGATTTTTTTGGTCTGTGTGTGTGGTGGGGATGGTTGAGTTGCACATGAAAGGGCCTTTAAACCACTACAGTCAGTGGCCTAGTGTGGGTACTGGTGGTTTTGCAGTTTGCATGACAGTAAACTGCATCTTGGTGAGGCTGG
This sequence comes from Balearica regulorum gibbericeps, assembly GCF_011004875.1. Taxonomy (NCBI): domain Eukaryota; kingdom Metazoa; phylum Chordata; class Aves; order Gruiformes; family Gruidae; genus Balearica; species Balearica regulorum. The sequence continues at coordinate 43,146,423 of NC_046189.1, forward strand.
TCTGTCACTGCAGTGGAGGTGACCATCTCTGGCAGAGGAGTGGGGGTGGCAGGAATAAGTTGTTTCAACTATGCACTTAGCGAACAAAGCAAGCTGAAGGTGGACACCTTTATTCTGACCATAGTATCCTTGGGATTCAACAGAGCTCAGTGCCTTTGTCTTCAGTTTGGGTTTGGATTTTTGATTGGGGTTTTTTTTTGGGGGGGTTGGGGGAAGAGAGGCATTCTCTCTTTCTTTAAAAATATATCATGTTTTAAATATGGAAGTTACTAAAGATTTTAGCATTTAGTTCTTCACTGTTAGATTATATGGCTTATAGGGCACTTGAAAAATAAAAAAATTGAACTCTATATTAAAACTTTGACATATTTCTTAATTGCTGTGAAAAAAACAAATTACAAAACAGCTTTCTGATGCATTCCAGAAGCATCCATATTTAACTCTTCCACTACCATGGATGTGTATGAGCAGGTTTGACAGCAGCTACTAGCAGGTATTTTCAAGTCAGTGAAAAGATCGAAATAAGTCCTGCATTATTTCTAATCACTATAAATCACTTTCTTCTGTGGGCATGTTGATAGTAGACGCAATTCCTGATTGGCCACGTAGTGTTTAAATATCTTCATCCATTTTGGGTATCTCTCTCCTTCCCACCCAACACCCCAGCTCGTGCTTTTTGTAAAGCTTCATAGTGTTAAAATGTTCTTGTGTCCGGATCTCTTCACCCTGCTAAATTAAAACTATTAAAAATGCTTGTATCTAGAAATCACCGGTCCTGCATGTCGGTGTTTAGTGAAGGTCGCAAACCAAAAGTCATGGATCTAGGTTCAGTTACGGTTTTTTATCTACTCCCAAAATTTTAGTTGGGTTCCCACTTGCAGTTTGACTCATTCCTAAAAAGCCCAAAAAATCTAAGCACATAATAAGCTGTGGAAGAATACTTGGGATAACTTGGTGTTCTGGATGAACTTGTTAGAAAGGGAGCATGACGTCAAGAAGACATCAGTCTAAGATCTTGAAATATTCCAGGGGTTTTTGTGGTTTGTTTTTGTTTTTTCTAATCCTTTGTCATTCTTGTTTAAAGATGCCTCTCATGTTATCTCCTACTACTAAGACAAGAGTTTCATACCTTGTGAGCTGAGGGTATTTAGAATTTTGATGCTCTTTATTGATAGATAGTTGGAATTGGTTGACACTTCCATTTCAGAGACTTTTCATTTTGCAATCAGACTCCCAAAAGAATTTGGTTCAGTCTAGATCTCTAGTGTACTTGCAGCTGTAAGATTGCTAGGCTATTCATTGCTGCTTATACAGTGGTATAATTAACTGTATGTATGCAATTTAAAAATGAAAATCCAAGTCTAGATATTGCAGAACTCTAGCACTGTAAGGCTGCTTTGGACATGACTCAAGGAGAATTCTTGTTTCTAAAACTAAACCTGCAACCAGGAAAAACAAGGTGAGTAGTCAGATTTGATAGAAAATAAGTGTTAGTTACAGATGGACACATCTCCCCCGAAAGTGGACAAATACATTTCACGTGCTATTTAGCTGATTAATTCTTAAAACTTTTCTCCATTCCCTGTCCACTCCCTCCCCAAAATACTTGAGCTGAAAACTCTAGTCTTGATTATTCATGATAAGAATAGGAACCTTGCTGTAAGATGAAGCAACTCCTTCAAAATAAGGAGAAATAATGAGTTTGGTCATTCTTATTCTCACAGTTTTAAAACTTAAAATACTCTCATGAACAGGGAGAAAGTATTTCTTTCAACAAGATGTTTTAGATAAGTTTACGTGTTGTTTGCTCAGAATTGAATTTTCTGACATGCCTCAGGACTTAAATTGTTATTGTTAAGTCATCTGTAGCTCAATTAGTGCTAATTGGTTTTGTGATTGGCAGATATCTTAATAAAATGTAATTAAACATGTTAGAACACAAGTACAAGATAAGTATGCAGCTGGTTCTTATCTGCATTATTAGGTTTATTCTAGAGTACCTGGAGCAAATCATGAAACCTTTATTGCTGTTAGTGACATTGCTCAAAAACCTGAAAGTGTTTAGAGGTTTGGTTTTGTTTTGCTTTTTTATTTTTAAAATGGAAGCTCTTACATCTGAAATATATGTTAATATGCATTCTTCCCCCATAATAAGGTGTTAAGTTTTAATATAGTTAGCAGTGACCAAACCCCCTCTGACTTTGATTACAGTATTTGGGAATTGATTCGATTATGCCATGACATAGAAGTTTAAAGTCTTTGTTGGATCTGTTTGATTTACTTCTGTGTATATGTGTGTTTAAAAGTGAAGCATAAATATTGAAAGATGATTTCTTGTTAACAATTATTGGGGGTGTAATTAATTTTTCCTTCTCTAAGTGTACATAATGTGGTACATAATTCTGTAGATCTCTCTACATAAATTATATTTTCTTCTTGCAGTCAAAGCTGGAGGTATGAGAGTGTCTAAAAAGCAAGAAAATGGACCTGTTGAAAAAAATGCTAAACCTCCAGGAAAAGAAAAGACCAGGTATTGCACTGCAGGGCTTGTTTCCCCGCCCCATAGTTAAAGTTCATAGTTAATGGGCTGAAGGTTGAAAGCAAAGACAACTCTTAATCTCTGAGGGGTTTAATTCTTAAATTAACTTGTGCAATTTATAGATAAAACGCAACTTTGAGGTAATTGTCAACTTAAAAAATAAACAAAAAAACGAACCCAAAAAACCTCAAACAAAACAACAAAACATAACCCGCCCTTCAATTTCGAAACGTAAGGACAATGCCTTGCAAAGAAAAAGGCTGAATCTCTTCTCTATTGTCATGTGTTATGGAACAGAAATTAAACTAATGTGTTGCCTACCTGTACCTAATAAAGTAATAGTCAGTTTCCAGTGAAATACAAATGAATTTTAGGCTGTCCTCATTCAGAAGGAAATTAAATCCACATTTGCTACCACCCCACCCCTGCCAAAAGTGTATTATCTCCTGTATAGACTATATCTCGTATTTCAATCTGAAATCTAATTTGGCTTTTTCTGTTTTCTACTTCATAAAATTACTCAAGCTATTTTGCCCACAAATGAAGGCGTGCTTCTACTTTTGAATAAGGTAGCAGTGACTGGTTGAAGTGGTCATCAAAACAAATATTTTCTCAGCTTTTTCAAAGGAGGACTGAATGTTTTTCTAAAATACATGCACTTTTCCTAAATATCACTTAACAAAAAGTTGACCAATATAAGGATAAGACGGTAAAATTTTAATATTTTAATGACTTGTGGTGTTTCTGAAATTGCATTAGAGTCCAAATCCTAAACAGAACACAGTCCCTAAATAGGATTTAGACACTCAGGTTTTTGCTTCTATTGTGATTTTAAACTTTCTCAGTGGCCACCCAATTTAGATGCTCCCTATCTTACCACATACCTTCTTTTTTGCACAAAAAGTTCCCTTTAAGAGCCTGCTAGTTTTGGGGGGCATATCTAAAACTACATAGTTATTGCAGAGTATCTAGCACCCCGTCATCAGTGTTGTCACATTCAGAAACTAGTCAGTGTGATGCTAAGGTTATGTTCAAAGGAGCCTGATCCAGTGATTTGCTCTTGGAACACATCTGCTGTGTCCTGATAGCTATGACCTTGCTGCGCAAAGAAGTGGTGTACATATCCTCCTCTCTGTGATGATTGGGATATGTGAGGAAATGGAAGACCTGAATTTTAGCCTCTTGTCAGCTAAAAATAGTACATATCTTGCTGTGTCACTTGCCTTCACCAGTGAGCTAGATGCCTCCTGTTGAAGTTTCATAGAAAAAAGACTCATAGAAAAAGACTTGAGATTTGTGGGGATAAGACAAAATGTAATGACTGAAGTACTGTGTTTGGGGAGATGGATCTAAAATTCCACTTGGCATTGTAACTTTTGTGCATTTAATACCTTTATTCCTTTTGTCAGTGTTCAAAATGTGTTAGTTGAGACTGGAACTTGGATATTCTTCTCTAACAAGTGCTCCTGCACCTAGTGTACGCTTTTTTCTAGCCCTCTAAAACATGACATTTTTGCTGCTTATTGGTCTAGCTCCGAGAGGGGAGCACAGTCTGGTCTTGTAGACTCTTGAGAGCAGGAGATGAGGGGTTTGTTCCCTTTAGGATGAGAACAGTCTGGAATTCATTGTTCCCTTGGAAACTGTTGAGCATTACTTTATTAGATTTGGGTAGGAAACACACCTGTTGTTGCTTTAAATGTGACTTTGTTATCTTGCAATGAAAAAGTACTCATGATAGCTTGCTAAAGAGGCCTGTCCAAACTGGGAGCAGCTCTAAAATCATGTCTTTATTAAAGCATATCTTGGAATTATCCTGAAAGCTGTGAATTCCTCCTTCCACTGCTGGGGACTTAGGGACATCAGTTACTTTTTACCTATAAGAAAGGAGCCACTCATACTACAGAGTTTCTGTAGTACCCAGGTAGCCATTTAAAAAGCCTGGATTACACAGGATAGGTAAGCGGTCCAGGTGACTTTGTTCCAATTTCCACTTTTTTTTCCATACTGACATTTAAGTTGCCTATATTACTTTTGATGAACAGATTTACCTCTGGTGTTTCTGAATATCTGTAATTGCTGTCAAGAAGGCCTTTTTAGTTGAATGTCTGTGTGTACATTGCAATCATAGTATCAGGGTGTCTGACAGTAATCTAGTAATGCAATGAAATAGATTATTTTGCCAGGAGGGAAAGCTTGTGACTAGACTGACAGCTGAACTCAGTTTTTGGACCAAAATGTGATTTTATTTTTTGCCTCTAAAATGTTGTAATTGGCTGGATAACTTTTAAATTAACTGCGTTTAGCCATATTTAACACTGACATATTGACACTATTTCTTGGCAGGCTACAGAAATCACCACTGTAGGTTTTTGTGTGTGTTTTTCTCCTCACTGGCTTGGAGGACACTAACCCAAAATATAATTTTTGGAACAAAGCTGAGCCAGTAACACTGACTTCTTTCCTGTTTACTAGTTCTTTGTGCCAGAATCAATGGTTACTCAACATAGTATGCACACCTTGTAGGGATGATGGATTTCATTGTCAGGTTGCAATCACAGAAGTCAGAACTTTGTGAAGTAGTTTATTAGCTGTCATATACAGACTTCTTGCTTTTTAAGTTTCTGATTCAGGTGAGATTATCTGAGAGGCTCAAAGTCACTGTCATAGCTTAAAGTGGCTACTCAGAGCTGAGATTGGTCTTGGCAGGAGCTGAGCTTTGAGATTTAGTTCTAAATCACAAAAGCATGCTTGCTCTAAAGTTGCCACGTAATAGATGGCATAATAGAATGTAATGCATCATGTTAATAACTAGAAGCCTGCTTGACGGTTTTCTGACAATACATTACATTTGGCTATACCTCAGCACTTAAGAGCAATTATTCAAAGTTTGGTGTGTTCTTGAGGTTTTGTTGTTGTTTTTTAATAACTTGGGGGTTTTGATTTTTCTGGAGTGAAAAGGTTTTTATTTTCATTGATTTCCGGTTGTCTGGGTGTAATTTTGCTGCTGTCTTTTCCATAGTTATCTGATGGCATAAAGAGATCTCGAATAACTTATATGTCTCAGTGTGGCAAACTGTATTGATCGCTAAATTGAAATTTCAGTAGGAAATGTGTCTTGCTTGATCCACAGAATCATTAACTTAAAGCAGTATCTGCTTTTTCAAGAGTGACATTTAAGGTATCTGGTTCCATGTGTAAGGGTAATACACAGACTGCAGGAATTCCTACAGACTGCCTAGACCTCCCTCCTGGGGCAGGGGCAGACCTGCCTACAAAAGGTGTGCCAGGCAGAGCACCTCCTACAGCGGTGGCTGAGCCGCAGGAGGTGGTGAGAAGGCTGGGTAACACCAGCGAGGCTGAGAAGGAGTTTGATAGCTGGTTCCAAGTGTAGTTTGTAGTGGACCCACAGCCCGTGGCCAGACAGCCAAAAACTCCCCTGCCGGTGCACATAGAAGGGAGGAGGAGCCAATAATGCAGAAGAATGGAAACTTATGACAGCAAGGCCCAGCAGGAGGAAGAGACTTCCCCCAAAGCCTGAGGTGCCTTTGCAGAACCACTTCACCGCTCTGCAGATGGAAGAGGAAAGACCCACCACATGACGAGAAATGCTGGAGCTGAGTAAGGCAGCCTGATCTGCTCCCTGAATAACCAGCACAACTAAGAAAAGGTGACAGGTCATAGCAGTTGTTGACTCTCTTCTGAGAGGTACAGGGGCACCCATCTGCTGATCTGATGCACCCTGTAGAGAGGGGTGCTGCTGTCCAGGGGCTTGGATTGGGGATGTCTAAAAGGTCCTCCTTGGAGACTACCAAGCCTTGTACACTCCGCTGACTGTTATCCGCTGCTGTTGTTTCACGTGGGCACCAGTGGTACAGCCAGGAGCAGTCTGAGGAGCATCAAGAAGTGTTACAGGGCCCTGGGAGCAGCAGTAAGGGACTTGAGCACAAGTAGGTTTTTTTCATCAATCCTCCTGGTCAAAGGGAAGGGGTTTGAAAGGGCCAGTCAAATCTGGCAAGTCAACAAATGGTTGACTGGTGCCACAGCCAGGGGTTTGGCTACTTAGACCATGGGACTTTGAGAAACCTGGTCTACTGGGGGGGAAGCCCGTCTGCCAGGGAAGAGGAAGAGCATCTTTAGTCAGAGGCTTGCCAAGCTGGTGAAGAGTGCTTTAAACTAAAGCTGCCAGGGGAGGGGAGCCTCAGTTCAATCCCACTCCTACCAGTTTGATGCCAGCGCCAACAGTAGATGCCCAGAGCTGGGAGAAGGATCACAGGTCAGCAGGGGAGCACCTGAAATGTTACACAAAGGAATTCCAGCCAGTCAGCTTCATTCAGGGCCCAACTGAAATGCCTCTATGCAAGTGCACTAGCATGGGGAACAAACGAGGAGTTGGAGACATGCGCATGCTTGCGGGGCTGTGATCTTACTGACATCATGGAGACTTGGTGGGATGGCTGCTATGGCTGGAGTGTTGGAATAGAACGATACAGGATCTTTAGGAAGGACAGCCAGGGGAGACAAGGAGGGGGTGTCACCCTCTATGTCAATGACCAGCTGGAGTGCATGGAGCTCCATCTGGGGATGGATGAGGAGCTGACCAAGAGCTTATGGGTCAGGATTAAAGGGAGGGCAGGGATAGATCACATCATAGTGACAGTCTGCTACAGGCCACCCAACCAGGAAGACCAAACAGGTGAGGCCCTCTATAGACAGATGGGAGGAGCCTCATGTTCAGAAGCCCTGGTCCTCATGGAGGACTTCAGCCACCCTGACATCTGTTGGAGGGACAACGCAGCAGAGCATAAGCAATCCAGGAGGTTCCTGGAATGCATTGATGATAACTTCCTTCTCCAAGTGACAGAGGAGCCAATGAGGAGAGGTGCTATGCTGGACCTTGTTCTCACCAACAAGCAGGGGCTGATGGGGAATGTGAAGCTCAAGGGCAGCCTTGGCTGCAGTGACCACAAAATGGTGGAGTTCAAGATCCTCAGGACAGCGAGGAGGGTGCACAGCAAGCTCACTACCCTAGACTTCAGGAGAGCAGATTTTGGCCTCTACAGGGATCTTCTTGGTAGAGTACCATGGGACAAAGTCCTGGAGGGAGGAGGGGCCCAAGACAGATGGTTAGTATTCAAGGGTCACCTCCTCCAAGCTCAGGAGCGATGCATCCCAACAAGGAGGAAGTCAGGCAAAAACACCAGGAGGCCCACATGGATGAACAAGGAGCTCCTGGGCAAACTCAAACACAAAAAGGAAGCCTACAGAGGCTGGAAGCAAGGGCAGGTAGCCTGGGAGGAATTGAGCAGCCAGGGATCTGGTTAGGAAAGCTAAAGCCCTGATAGAATTAAATCTGGCCATGGATGTCAAGGGCAACAAGAAAAGCTTCTATAGGTACATCAGTGATAAAAAGATGAGGGGAAAATGTGGGCCCCCTTTGGAATGCTACGGGAGAGATAGTTACCCAGGATATGGAGAAGGCTGAGGTATTCAACGACTTTTTTGCCTTAGTCTTCACCAGCAAGTGCTCTAGCCACACTGCCCAAGTGGCAGAAGGCAAAGGCAAAGACTCAAAGAATGAAGAACCACCCACTGTAGGAGAGGATCAGGTTTGAGACTGTCTAAGGAGCCTGAAGGTGCACAAGTCCATGGGACCTAATGAGATGCATCCACAGGTCCTGAGGGAATTGGCGGATGAAGTTGCTAAGCCACTCTCCATCATACTTGACAAGTTGTGGCAGTCTGATGAAGTTCCCACTGAGTGGAAAAGGGGAAACATAACCCCCATTTTTAAGAAGGGAAAAAAGGAAGACCCAGGGAACTACAGGCTGGTCAGCCTCTCACCTCTGTACCCAGCAAAATCATGGAGCAGATCCTGCTGGAAACTATGCTCAGGCACATGGAAAATAAGGAGGTGATTGGTGACAGCCAGCATGGCTTCACTAAGGGCAAATGGTGCCTGACAAATTTGGTGGCCTTCTACGACGAGGTTACAGTGTTGGTGGATAAGGGAAGTGCAACTGATGTCATCTACCTGGACTTGTGCAAAGCATTTGACACTGTGCTGCACCACATCCTTGTATCTAAATTGGAGAGACATGGATTTGACAGATGGACTACTTGGTGGATGAAGAATTGGCTGGACGGTTGCACTCAAGAGTTGCGGTCAACAGCTTGATACCCAAGTGGAGATCAGTGACGAGTGGCATTCCTCAGGGGTCAGTACTGGGACTGGCACTGTTTTAACATCTTTGTCAGTGGCCTGCACAGCAGGATCAATTGCACCCTCAGCAAGTTTGCCGACAACACCGAGCTGTGTGGTGGGTCGACACGCTGGAGGGAAGGGATGCCGTCCAGAGGGACCTGGACAGGCTGGAGAGGTGGGCCCGTGTGAACCTCGTGAAGTTCAACAAGGCCAAGTGCAAGGTCCTGCACATGGGTCAGGCAATCCCAAGCACAACTACAGGCTGGGTGGAGAATGGTTTAAGAGCAGCCCAGAGGAGAAGGACTTGGGGGTGTTGGTTGGTGAGAAACTCAACGTGAGCCAGCAATGCACGTTTACAGCCCAGAAAGCCAACTGTGTCCTGGGCTGCATCAAAAGAGGTGTGACCAGAAGGTCAAGGGAGGTGATCCTGCCCTGCTGCTCTGCTGTGGTGAGACCCCCCCCTGCAGTACTGCGTCCAGCTCTGGGGGCCCCAGGACAAGAAGGACATGGAGCTGTTGGAGCAAGTCTAGAGGAGGCCATGGAGATGATGTGAGGGCTGGAGCACCTCTACTATGGAGACAGGCTGAGAGAGTTGGGGTTGTTCAGCCTGGAGAAGAGGAGGCTGCGGGGAGACCTTAGAGCCCCTTCCAGTCCCTGAAGAGGCTCCAGGAAAGCTGGAGAGGGGCTGGTGACAAGGGCAAGGAGTGACAGGCCAAAGGGAATGGCCTGAAGCTGCAGGAGGGGAGATGGAGATGGGATGTGAGGCAGAAATCCTTCCCTGTGAGGGTGCTGAGGCCCTGGCAGAGGTTGCCCAGAGAAGCTGTGGCTGCCCCTGGCTCCTTGGCAGTGTTCAAGGCCAGGTTGGATGGGGCTTTGGGCAACCTGGGCTAGTGGAGGGTGTCTCTGCCCGTGGCAGGGAGGTTGTAACTAGATTGGCTTTGAGGTCCCTTCCAACCCAAACCATTCTAGAATTCTATGAATAATGATTTTTCTCGACTCTATTTTATGTTACACAGGTGTCACTGCAGATATTGTATCAGAAGAACATGCAATCCACTGTTCTTCCTGTTGCTACACTAAATTATTTCATATCCACAGATTGTTTATTTGTGTAATATTGGTAACATGGCTGTTCTTCATTGGAATATGAAGAAGTTAATGGGATCATCTTACGTAAAAAGTTCTTGCTTGACAAATGGCTGCTGTCAAAGCAAACATTCACCAAAAGCAGAGGGGGAATTTTTTTCATATGTCTAGATTGGAATCAAGAAAATTACAAAGTTAAATTTTGTAGTTCTGGATATCAGTGCTCAGCCTCTGTGAAGCTGCTCCACAGTGTACAAAAAAACCCCTTTTGAGATATTTAAGGATATTTTAGATATAGATTTTTGTGTAAAACTGTATCTAAATAAAACAGTCCACAACACAGATTTTGCATTGTTCTATCCTGAGGCAGCATATCTTTTTAATATTATATAGTCTGTAATGTGTTTAAAGGATTTAGCTCCAAAACCTGAATGTCTATTACAAAATGTTGTACATTAAGTCTGGAAAATGAATGATAAGTGTTTGTGTGAGATGGAAGTGCTAAATACTTTCTTCTTTTGCTTTACAGTGCTATTGCCAGTTTTTCAAAAACTCAGAACATGGGTGTCTTGCTAGCAGGTGTGCTGAGCAAAGTAAGTACATCTGGAAGAACAAGATATATGTTTGTCAGGGCTTCTCCATAAAGCTAAGCTTAAAGAAAATCAAAGTTAATTTTCCTTAAACTGCTGTCATCTGACATGTGTAGATTTGTCATCTACTGCTAAACATCCTTGAGAGTATCTATTTCTTAGCAGTTGTGTGGCTAAAATGCTAGATGGCTAAAAAGTAACTAGCCTTCCCTCCTTATTCTGCTATGTTTGGTTCCATTCCTATTTAACATTAATTAGCCCCAGGGTAGTTATGTATACCTGTTACAGAAATGTACAGCAAGATATCAAGATGTGTCCTTTTTTAAAGTGGTACATTGAATTAGATTTATTGAAATGTGGGGAAGAATTATCAGTGACATAGTATGTGGCAGAGCTGGGATTACAACCCAGAACAAAACCTAGTCTTCAGTTCTTTATCCCACTGTGGAAATAGCTTTAACTTCTGTAAGGGTCCAAAGTAGAGAAGTGAAAAGATAGCTTCTTGAAGGAGGTGGGCAGTGCCACTGACAGGTGCCCAGTGGACGCCGAGATGGTAAGCTCATGTCAAGCCACTGTAAGTGATCCCCGAGACAACTGGCACAGCATATAGGGGTAGGACAAGGGGTAATGGGTTTAAGCTGAAGGAGGGTAGATCTAGATTAGATGTTAGAAAGAAATTCCTTACTGTTAGAGTGGTGAGGCCCTCACACAGGTTGCCCAGAGAAGCTGTGGCTGCCCCTGGCTCCCTGGCAGTGTTCAAGGCCAGGTTGGATGGGGCTTTGGGCAACCTGGGCTAGTGGAGGGTGTCCCTGCCCATGGCAGGGGGTGGCACTGGATGGGCTGTGAGGTCCTTTCCCACCCAAACCGTTCTATGATTCTATATTCTACTGTTGCCGCATATGCAGCTATTTCACCTGAGGCCCGACATTAGATAGTCAGGCATCTTCTTGACTTCTCCCCTGGAAGTACTATGAGATCACTTAAAATTTTGTGCTGCAGAGCTCTTGAATGGACCCTTCTATTCGTTGTTATGCTTACAGCTCCTGTCCAGTATCTCTTGCTAGGCTGAGTTCTGCAGACTCTTACACTACACTTTACAAGAACTGATTTAACAAGCAGCTTTTTAATTTGTATGCTAATCTGAAGATCTGACAGTTATCATCTATTTTTCATACATTTGCAGTCTTTAGATTCTGAAGCATACAAGAGTTCCTCATCCATAGAGCTTGGTAAAACATCAGTTGCATCATTTCAACATAAGCCTTTCATCAACAGATGTGATTATAGCTTTAGTATGTAGATCTTGAATTTTTGCTTAGACTTGTTTAAGGAGAACAGATACAACTCATCCTGTTTCTCTCCCACTTGTCCCCATCGCCTCTGTTCTGACCTACCATTTCCTTGTCCTGTTGGTTTCCAGAATCTCATACATGAAGCTTCCTCAGTAGTTTAGAAAGTGATAATTAGATAGTGTAATAATGATTTTGAATCTAGGAAAGTAAGAATTTGAAGTAACTTACTGTTAACCCTGGCATATGATTATTTGCTCTGCTTTCCTTATCTTGACAGCTTGTTCTATGAACTACTAAAAAAGAGAGGAAAAAAAAGTCAATAGTTCACTGAAGGTAGCCAGGCTAATAGCACTTTGAAAACAGAAATTGTAATTTGTGTATGTGCTGTCCATGAGTCACCATGAGTTTTAGGTATTGATCATTTGAACTTTTTGTGGAGTTAAGTTTTACTACCATTTTTAAACTACTCTCATATGATGGAATTTAGGAAGATAATAACAGAAAAGCTGTATTCTATCACAACTTCCCCCCCCCCCCCCCCCTTTAATATTTCAGATGAGCCACAGAATTCATGCAGCAGCATTACAAGTGGCTCACCAAAAGCCGCAGCCTGCCTTGGAGAAGTTCATACTGCCTAAAAGAATTTACATTATTCAACAGCCACGGAAATGTTAAGACACTCATTAAAATACTCATGTTTACTTAAAAGAGAGTCTCTATTCTAAGTAGCACTCAGCACACTACGGTAAAATGATCAAAATTGGTGTGCCTTGTATCTTACTGTATTTCTGTTACTGTCAATAAAATACTTTATAAGAGGAGTTACTAAATGTCCTCGGGATTTATTAAAATACGGCTTCTGTCTAACCTTGTTTTACTAGTGTACAGTAATTACTCAGTGCCAAGAAGTCATCTGACACCGTCACTTACTGTGTGAATTTTGACTGAAGTACTGGAAATTGTCAGCCCTCTTTTCATTTTTATTTTTTTAATTTAACAATAGCAAAGCTGAAGTGAACATGATCCAAAGGAAGCAGGGCATGACTGAAAGGCATGGTTTTTGTTTTCATTTAGGTTGAGGTGTTCCATGCTGAATGTATGCCTTAGGCTTACTGCATAATAAGAAACTTCAGAAAGTCCTGGGAAAGATTTCCATGGAGTGGAAAATATGTTTGTTTCCCCCCTCCCCCCCTGCATTTCCTTCTGTAAGGAAATCCAGCTCCTCTGCAGAGATCCCTCTGCTGGCATCCAGACAGTAGGAAGAACCAAGTAAAAAACAGAGAGAGTGTGTGTGCGCGCGCGCACGCGCGTGTGCGTGTGTGAACGAACCCCTTTGGGGTGGGGAGGATGAGTGAAGGAGGTACCTGACTTGGGGTTGAACCTCTGGGATGAGAGGGCAGATAGGAGGGAGGAGTCGAGGTACAGAGAATGCAGTGATTTGCGTATGGATTTTAAGGTTGGGATGGTGGAATGGGATATGAGACTGAGCATGGACTGTAAGGGATCGGGCTTAATAATGGAGAGGAGCAATTGTAAATACAAGTACAGGAAGGATCCTTGAGCCCTGCCTGCTTATACTGTCAGCAAAAGATAATAGAAGCCAGTCAGTTCTGCCCAGTCCAGAGGGTCATACTCTCCTACTGGTGCCAGTTGGCTGGGTAGCTCAGCTGATGTCTTGCTCTGAATTTAATTCTGCTGGGACTGTTTTGGTTTTGTTTTTAAGTTAGTGATTGCAGATGAATATGCCACTGAAGTTGCAGTCAAGAAGTCCAAATAGACTTAATATCAAAAGTGATGCATGAAAATGTTTATGTTGTCAGTGAGGTTTCTTTTTTTATAGTGCGCTTTCCACATGACTATAGTGGAAATCTATTACAAACATATCAAACACACTCCTCCTTAAATAGAGGGATCCTAGGTGGGTTACCCAGAATTAGTGTTACCATTTAACATGAATATCTGCTTCATTTCATCCATCCATCCATAAAAATGTAAATAGCTTTGCATGTTGATTAAAGATTAAGTTATAATCACAGGAGGTGGTGATTAGTAGTATGTGCAATAAATAATTTGGTTACACCTTGAGTAAGTGGGAAAAATTCAAATAGTGCTGCTCCTGTGAAGATGACTGTGGTTTTTGCCCTCATATTCCTTAACTGACAGGTAGCTACTTGTAAAATATTGTCATTGTTACCCTGGGCAACAACAGCAATGTATGGATACTGAAGTTGTAGGTACGGGATTTGGAAAGCAGCTAGTTCTGCTTTTACATCACGTATAGCACTTTCCACTCCCCAGGCTGACTGTATATAAATGAATATCAATATGAATGTAAATGATGAAACATGATTTGTTCAAGTTGTCCATCATGTGGGAAATGATTACTCACGCTATCAAGACCAAAAATAGCACTGTGCACTCTAACATGTCATGCTCCATACAGAAAGAATATTAGTAAAATGTTTATAGTTCTAATCTTTATCCTTTTTGTTTCTGAAGAAAATCAATGGCTAGTAAAAAATTACAGGATCTGATTCTGTGGGCCTTTCTGAACGTTACTTTCTATGAAGTAATCTGCTTCTGAAAATTTATTTATATTCTGTCCAAGGATTTAATGGAAAATGAGATCTTGTAGGAAAAAGATTGTCTTTTCCGGGGTTGTACACAGCCTTGCCCTGAATGTTAGATTAACCAGACACCCAAGTGTTCTCGCCTGTTTGTGCTTAACATGTACCTGCGTGGAGAAACCGTTTGAACACCCTTTCCTGGTGCCGGGAAGGGAAGGGACGTATCCTGGCACACCGTAGAAACGGGTAACTGTGGTAAGTTGCACCCTGCTGAGAGGAGTTATTTACATACTATAGGGAATGGAGATACTTGGGATCCTTATTTCTGTCCTACATCCCTAGAGCGGTTGGAAACCTTACTCTCCTAGCAGTGTGCAAATCGCTCAGTGGAATTTGACTTGTTATTGCAGTTGTGTAAACACCCGTGTTGTGATGTAACATTATTCGCTGCCCCTTGCAGCAGTGTTAAACCGAAGGATCTGATTACCCTTCTGTTAGTTCCTTATTTGATTTTGCAGTTTGTTTATTTGTTTTTTTAAAATGAATGCTATATAAACTGTTTAAAGTACTGTGTTCAGGGTAAGGATGGTGTACTCAGTGTAGAAGGTAACTATAGGAAATTACTTTTGTGACATAAATCGGGTAGTCATACAGTCATTGCTTATGGATGTAATAGTTCTGTTTAAAAGGTCCTGTATACTACTCTGTGCAGTGCACATTTAGCAAGTTCAATACTATATAGATGCATCAAGTTCTGGAAGTATAGTGTCTACTGTATCAGCAGATGGGAGTTATGCAGCATAGGCTCAGCGTACGCTTCTGAGAAGCATCAGTCCTGGAAAAATGAATCCACACATGTACAGAATGGACCTGGAGCAGTGGTATGGTAGTTCCAAACAGCCTAGCAGAAAACCTGATTTAATGTTGTGGTGGGTTGACCCTGGCCAGGTGCCCACCGAAGCCACTCTATCGCTCTCTCTCCTCAACTGGACAGGGGAGAGAAAATGTAACAAGGCTCGTGGGTCGAGATAAGGACAGGGAGAGATCACTCACTAATTACCATCACAGGCAAAACAGCCTCAACTTAGAAAAAAATTAATCCAATTTATTACCAAGAAAACAGAGTAGAGCAATGAGAGAGAAAACCAAATCTTAAAACACCTCCCCGGACCCTTCCCTTCTTCCCGGGCTCAATTTTTACTCCCCAATTCTCTCCCTCCTCCCGCCCCAGTGGCACAGGGGGATGGGGAATGGGGGTTGTGGGGTCCCTCCCACAGGAGACAGTCCCCCACGAACTTCTGCAATGTGGGTCCTTCCCATGGGCTGCAGTTCTTCATGAACTGCTCCAGCGTGGGTCCCTCCCATGGGGTGCAGACCTTCAGGAGCAAACTGCTCCAGCGTGGGTCCCCCACAGGGTCACAAGTCCTGCCAGCAAACCTGCTCTGCTGTGGGCTCCTCTCTCCATGGGTCCACAGGTCCTGCCAGGCGCTTGCTCCAGCGTGGGCTTCCCACAGGGCCACAGCCTCCTTCAAGTGCCTCCACCTGCTCCGGCGTGGGGTCCTCCAGGGGCTGCAGGTGGAATCTCTACACCCCCTCATCCTTCCTCCATGGGCTGCAGGGGGACAGCCTGCTTCACCATGGTCTTCACCACGGGCTGCAGGGGGATCTCTGCTCCGGTGTCTGGAGCATCTCCTGCCCCTCCTCCTGCACTGACCTTGGTGTCTGCAGAGTTTCTCACATCTTCTCACTCCTCTCTCTGGCTGCAAAAGCTGCCACTTCTTTTTTTTCCTTAAGTGTGTTATCACAGAGGTGCTACCGCTGTCACTGATTGCCTTGGCCAGCGGCGGGTCCGTCTTGGAGCCGGCTGGCATTGGCTCTATCAGACACAGGGGAAGCTTCTGGCAGCTTCTCACAGAAGCCACCCCTGTAGCCCCCCCCAAAACCTTGCCATGCAAACCCAAAACAGATGTAAAGTATCTCCCATGTGCAAAATTTTCAGGTCTAAAAAGGGGACCTAACAAGAAGTCAGGAGGTCTAATTTTGATAAACTGTTTCATGGTTTTACTAAATGCAAAGCAAGCTCCTCTTCTGCTGTAACACGTCTTCTGGAGCAAGAAATCCTGGCAACTGAGCTATTTAATTTCCTGCTTCTGGAGGATGTTGTCCCCTGTGGTGGTATTACAAGTAGTGCTTCATACTTGCTTTTTGTGTCAATAGCACTTAGTAGCCTTTGGAGTGAATCTGAAAGATTTGTATGGAGGACAAACTAAACTCTTCTGTATAATTCAGCACATTCTATAATTAAGAGCACTCCCTTTTCAACCAAGTCAGTCTTTTACTCACCTGTTGTATTTTGACGTGTGCACCGTCAGGTACGTTATTTTCTCCAATTTATTTCTATTTATTAAGGTGTCCTGCTTATAATGCTATTCTTAATAACAGGAGCTAAACAGGAAACTAAAACTGTATTTTGAAGTTCTAAATAATAGACAACTTAGTTTTTCATGTTTGTGCCTTCCATTCTGTGCGTCATTTTAGTTTGTGTTTGCACCATCATTCATGATATTATGATGAATTGGTTGTGTCTTCTGTTTCAGGGAGTTTATTTCAAGTCTTAATTTAGTACTTTGCGTTCATTATTTAAATATTAACTACAGCTAAATTCAGAACATAAGGAACAAATACAGTTGGTTTGCTAGAAAAATCAAAACCTTGCAGGAAGCCTATTTTCAGGCTTCTTGAGCGTTACCACAAATGATGCAGGCATTCAACAAGAATGGCAAGTTTTTTCAGGAAATTATTTTTTCTGTCAATCTTTATTTCATCATTCTGATGGACACAATGTTGGTTCATATGCAGTTGTTTTTAATCTGTAGACCTCAAAACACCTTACAGAGATGAGAATGATTGAAGCCAAACAGATTTCAGTAAATGTTGATCGGTTCAACATATTGGTCAACTTGACAACGTCACACAGTCTGTTTGATGGCCTGAGGAAGACATACATGCTTTGCTGGACTTCTCTGCAGGGATGAATTTCCTCTTGGGCAAGGAAGAGTCTCTGCCTTTAAGCAGCTGACACTCCCAAGTCGGGTGGTGCTCAACAGAGCTATTTGGGAATTTGGCAGCATGCAACTTTGAACTGGTCTGGAATGAACTACGCTATATGCTGTTAAGTGTACAGACTGAGGCCTGAATTGAGAGTATGCCATTTCTGACTTTTGCGTGAAACTGCTGCAGATGAAATGGCAAAGAAATGACACATGGCAAATCTGGGAAGTTACAATAAGACAGAACTATAACAAAAGACTTAAATAAATATTAACTGTTGTTTAAAGCCTGCATCCCTTCCAAGGTGTACTTGTTCAGCCTGTTCCTCTAAGTAGGAGGAGCACAGATTTGCAAATCGTTTCAAGCACAGTAACCTCTCCCTGGTGTACAAAACCCCAAAGTGCTGGTAACTGGTACACACGTAAGCACAAGCATTTACTGAGCTCATCTTTGGTTTCAGTGGTAGAGGAGTGTATTTCTACGATGGTAAAAAAAAAAAAAAAAAAAAATCCTTGCTATGCCAGCATTCTGCAGAATACGTTACTGGACCAGGCATGTATGTTTTCAGTAAACTCCAAAGGCAGTTGGACTTCCCTGGTGAAACCGGTCATAGTTTTCCTTTATTCAGCAAAACCATGCAGAGAACAATGATTCAACATAATGGCATGTTTGTTATTCCTGTCAAACTTGGCCAAGGATTCTACTCCTGGCCATTATTCCACTCTTGCTGAATTTTAATGGAAAACTTTTAGATAATTTTAGTAATAAATTTCAGTCTAGCATTTCATTTATAACAGGATACCAATGTTTAGTTCATTCTTCAATTGCAGGACTACTAAAATTCTGAAGTCTGAGTATTGCTGCCTCTCCACCTAAGAGAGACTCTCCAACTAACAGAGACTCTCCAGTTGTTTGCTAACATTTAAGATTTTATGGAGGTTTATGACACACATCAAGAGGAGCTTAAGACATTTCAATATTTCTTAATTATGATGTGTATACTACTTTTGCCACAAGAGGTTGCTATATGCCTACAGCTTATTCAGGGTCTGCCAGCTGAGCTAACCTCAGAAAACACAGCTATTTTCTTACAAGGAAGTATATTTTAATCCGCTGAAAAAGTTTCAAAGAAAAAAAATAATAGATTAGTTTATGAAAGCATCATTTGGTATTTCACAGAGGGCATGACTCCCTGGAAGTTGTAAAGATACAAAGGGCATAACTTGGTGGTATCTGCTTATCCTTCCTACACTCTCTCTGTTCATAGCTGTAGTCAATTAGAAATGAAACACAGAACAAGGAACAGGGTGAAGAGCATGTTATATTGGTATCAGGTAAATTTAGATGGTTAATTAAGATTTGCTGGTTTTGTAGATGCTTTCATAGTATGTTTCTAAATGTGGTCATTTCAGAACAAATTAATTGCTTAATGAACCAGGCAAGATTGAAAAGCTGGATACAGCATTTCATATTCAACAGTTACGTATAAAGGGTTGAAATTTTTCAATGGCCTTCACTTATACACAGTGCTTTTCTCTTGTATTTTGGGTTTACTTCTGGTGATTAATTCAGAAGCTACTTTTTATATAAAGTGAATCATTAAGACTTTTCCTAAGATACTGTAAAAAATGTTTTATATAATAGTTGCACAATATGTATACCAAAATAGAACAGTCACTAAAATGAAGACTTTAAAATTTTAATCCAACCTTCTACTTTCATTGTTCATAACTTCCTTAAATTCCTTCTAGTTTAAATTTTCCATATTTGGTATGTTTTTTAAAGTTCAAGAGTTGGAGCAAATTCTGAGCTATCTTTAAGCTACACAAGCCTGAAATACTTGTTCTTTGTATGTTACTATCAAGACACATCAAAAACAATGAAAAGCAAGATCATCTATTAAACAAACACCTGACATTGAAAACTTTTAACTTGGTTTATTCTATGGATCTCAGCCTTAAAAAGTAAAACAAATCAAAAAGCCCAATTTAGAATGAGATGGTTTTGTTGGAGCTGTTCACAGATGCCAGTCAAAACTGGGTAGGCACACAATTGCTCATCCACAGTGTGTATGCATTCAAACAAAAGTTTTTTGCGGTTTCTAAAGACAGTACTTTAAAATATGTTACGAAGAGCCCTCCAATTATGTTGAAAACTCTAGCTGCTAGTCCTTTAGTAGCAGCCTAAAATTGGCCATGCTGCCTTGAATTGTAATGAAAAAAAACAAAAAAAAAGGGGGGGGGGGGGGGGGGGGGGGGGGAAGGCAGGGGGTGACAGAATGTCCCAAAGCTCTGCAGGCCTTGGCTGTAAGGAATTTAGAAATTTGGCTGGCAAAATTGGATATACTGCATGCATCTGCTGTTTTAAATGCATATACTGTTCTAAACTAATAAGCTCACACTTCACAAGTTGAAGAACCTTAAGTGTGAAGCCAGTAGGGATGGCAGAATGATAATTAGTCAGATTTTTAAATTTTTTTTTTTAATCAACCCTACTTTTCCTTGCAAAAGGAGAAAAAAAAGGACTACTCACCTCTGGTATTTTTCCCAGCTCACGTACAATCTTTCAGCAGCCTGATGTATGCATTGCATCAAACACTGCCAGTGAAGCACAAAGTGTTTTGCTTTTACGGCTCACTGATTGAAAACAAATTCTCATTTTAAAGAACAGTCCCTAATATTTGTAATAAAAATGTGAAAGAACACTGTTTTCACTATGTTTTGGTTCCAGCTTGGTGGGACAAAAAAATCCCTGTTCCTGAGAAGGACCTCAGTAGCGCTCATCTTTTCACCAGTGTGCTTACAGAGCTGAACTGTAGTGACTGACGAACTCCATTAGGTCTCTTTTGAGACAGTCTTTCCCAGCAGAATCTTCAGAAACATAAATTAATACTGTATGTCAGACCTAAGGCTGCAGAAGTATAATGAAAAAATACACTAGTGAAACAGCACAAATTATTAGCCATAAGCACAGGTCTCCTTACTTTCATGACTTTTCATCAGATAGATGTTTCTAGTGCTTCCAGCTTTTCAAGACATCAATTGGTTATTCTTTTAAATATTTTTGTTACATCCTGTGGATTGCCAAAGTATAAGGTGTTATAAGGCATTATTTCCTACAAATCACAATAATTTTTGATGAATTGTCATAGAAGGAGTGGAGAGACAGGAAAACCTAAGGCAATAAAAGGTCTTAAACACTGCACCCAATTCTTCTTTCAGGTAAGCGTATACACTTTTCACTTTTTTAAGAGGTTTATATATATACATTTATAAAGCTAATTTTGGCACACACAATCCCTAGGCAGTCTAGGTAGCCAAATCATCACTTACTGCTTGAACAGTAATTAAATATCCACGTGTATCATTCTTGTGGTTTAACCCGGCTGGCAGCTAAAACCACCACACAGCCGTTCGCTCACTCCCCTGCCCCAGCGGGGTGGGGGAGAGAATCAAAAAGAAAAAGGTAAAACTCGTGGGTTGAGATAAAGACAGTTTAACAGGACAGCAAAGGAAGACAGTAATAATAGAACATACAAACCAAGTGATGCACAGCACAATTGCTCACCACCCAGAACTGATGCCCAGCTAGTTCCTGAGCTCCGTCACCTCCTGGCCCACCCCCCAGTTCTATATGGAGCATGACGTCACATATATCACAAATATCCCTTTGGCCAGTGTGGGTCAGCTGTCCTGCCTTTGTGGGACCCCCAGCTCCTTGGGCACCCCCAGCCTCCTCCCTGGCAGGCCGGTAGGAGAAGCTGAAAAGTCCTTGACTGCTTGGCAACAACTAAAAACATCAGTGTGTTATCAACATTATTCTCATCCTAAATCCAAACCACAGCACTAACCAGCTGCTAGGAAGAACATTTAACCCTAACCCAGCCGAAACCAGGACAATCATGTAAAAGATTCCCTAGTTCAGACCTTTAAATGTTTCAGATCGTTTGTTCTAACTTAGCATCTATGTATTTTTGTGCATAGGTAATGAATAACTGCTCACTCATTCTCAGTGACTGCCTTTAGAGCTGCCTAAGATAAAAGGGCTACATGAGAAATTCTGAGTGAACAAGAGGTCTCGTAAGTGTAGGGATCTGTCCTGTGGTTTCTTGGATTTCGAGCAGGAGGCTACGTAAAGTGCACTAAAACTTCCACCCTATGTTTTCTGCTAAATTGTATTGCTTTTTGTTGTTGTTTCCTGTAACCAAGAGTAATTTTTTAAATATTCAATCTGTACGTTCCCTTAAAAGATTCCCTGATGTATGTTAGTTCTATTGCTGAAGGTGAGACAGATGTATTAGGAATATGATTTTTCTAATTAGTATCCCCTATCAATATTTCAAATATCAGTGGCTCCTTAGGAGTGCAGAGGTGTGACCATGCTGCAGATTACCTGTAGAAGCAAGGCTAGAATCCAAATTCTGCTTGTTCTGAAAGTACAAGACCTGCTTTTGGCATCTTGCAGAATCTTAATTACCTGCTAATATTACTGGGACCTGCAACACACTATTCAGCTATTCTATTTTTCCTGTAACTCCCTCTGTCTCAGATCATATGACTGTAGACAACTGGCATAAATACATGTTTGAAGAGATGTATCCTAGGCTTTGTTTCTCATGCTGCATGTGTGCAGCTGGCTGTCTTTTGAGCAGTGCCTATATATGCGTTCATGGATTGCTGCATCTGCATGGACTGAACAACAACATTTCTTTTCTTATTCCACATAAAGTTTACTAACCAACTCTTGCTGGTTTTCTGATTCACTGGAGCAACAGAAAAGACGATCTCCCACGCAGCCTCCAAAAAATCATGCAAAAGTTAAATAAGGAATTAATGCTTATCTGCAGATGTAATAGAAAACTTGTTGGGTAACTTAGATCTACTCTTGCAATACTTTACCTCTGACTTAAAGTTGCTTTATTCCTCTGTGTTCATTGTCAGTCCAGCTTCTGTAGTGAAGTAGGAGATGTACTGCTTATCTGTTTCTTTCTTTTCTAAGCAACATCTATTTTTGCGTAATGTGGATTCGGGTTAAAAAGTAACACCTGAAAATCATTCCGGTATAAGCATATATTCACAGAACAAGTCCCTTCCCCCTTCACTTTGACTTTAGAACATCAATTCCTATAAGGCTTATTGTCCTACCTCCCTACGCCTTTCAGAAGTGTACTCCTGACAAACAGACAAGAAAACAGCCTGTGCTAATGCTGAGTTCTCCAAGCTGCTGTCTGCAAGACCAGACCACCTCAGGGGTGAGTTTCTGATAATTTTTTTTAAAAAGTACATAATGGAAGGAGTTGGGAATAGGTGGACAGAATGGAAGCAAAGCATAGGGAAGGACAATAATTGAAATTGAGCTGGAAAACAGTGGACAGAAAAGAGCATAGAGAACAAATTATTAATGGAAGCAATTGCAATAAATGTAACGGCATTTGGAGTATTTTAGTTGATATCACTGATTATTTTTTTTACTATTTGTCCTAGTAATGCTTTTACAAAGTAGCATCAACACCTATAGGAGCTGCTGACAAACAAGTATCATAAGAGATTAAACATCACAAATACAGTAAGTTCTGATGTGTTATCAGTGAAATTACTGAGGCTCTGTACAGAATCTGCTGCGGACACGAACTGCAAGACCTAAGATGGTGCATGTAGTGATCATAGTAGTTTGACATAGGTGGTGTTTGTAACTTGGTATTAAGCTTCACTCTTGTTTTGCCCTGTAAAGCCACGTGACCAACTTCCAGCCTGGTTTCATGGGAAAACAGGCCTATAGATAATCCCTGTGTGCATACCTACTGGTTCTCCTTCCTCCCCTTCCCTGTTAGCTTTAGAACCAGTTGGTTCATTTCAAGTAAAATCAACTGAGAGTAACACCTCAATGAAATGGTTTTAGTTGAAAACAGGCAGCCAAGATGAGACTGCCTCCTACTATTCTTGCACTGTGCCAAGGTGGCATCACAAACAAAAGCAGACTGTGACATCAAATAACTACCTACTGACATTATGAATGCTACTTTTACAGACAAAAAACATAAAACAAAACTTACACCTTCTTAGACATCTACAAATCCAACAGTCCCAAAGCTATTGAATATCAGGTGGTGTTGACTCTACTAGTTATAGAACAAGTTGTTTCTTTAAAATCAGTAAATTGAGAATTTTTTACCAAATTGTTATTTGCATGAGAATGAATCTGACAGGATAAAAGCAGCTATATTGAAAGGAAGCTCCTAAAATTTACAAAATTATCTTCTTTGAAAGAGCCCTCCAAAACCAAGAATTTAAATAGGTTAAGATGAGAAGCCCACGCTAACATAAACCACACTGAAGCTGAGCAGAAAAAGCGAGAACTCTGATTTATTATTTCTCTAGTCCCTAGCATTAGAGTGAGCACTACTGCCATCATATTTCAGACTGGTCTAAGGTTCCTGTTTAAAAAAAAAAAAAAAAAAGGAAAAAGAAAAAGAAAGAAAAAAACAGCTTTAAAACTACTAGAAGCTTGCATGGTAAGTGTGAAACTCTAAGGACAGCCATAACCTTTGTGAGAAGAAAAAAAAGGAAGAGCTGAAGAATTTCAGTGGCTGGGAATGGAGAAATCATCTGAAAAAATGAGTGGACGGAGCAGAGGGCAGAACAGTTAAAGCAGAAAACCAGCTGTGGGCTAAATTCTTCCAAAAGGAAGCTACTGATGGAAGCAAAAATCTTTATGTTCCTGGTATCAGAAGCATTTCTCTACTGAGACAAATAGGGAAGCACTAAAATCAAGCCCTAGTTAAAAATATTTTGATTCTGAGCTTTCCTGTGGAACAGCAGGACCTAAATCCAATTGATGTAAATACTATTTCAAAACTTCTGGGTTCATATAAAGAGGAAGAGAGAGTGAGCACTGGACCTGATGAGGAATAGATCCCGGAATGGTGGAGTCATAGCTCAGATTTTTGTCTCAGATTTCAGAGACAAAGACAAAATCATAAAAGGCTGCCAGAACCAAGACATTTCTTCTGAGAGAGAGAAAATTCCTTTCTTTCCAGACATATGCATCATCACATAGGCAAAACAGAGGTAAGAGAATGTGATGAAAAGGATTCTCCACTGGAAGAAAGAAAAGCTGCTGGCTGAGTCACACACAGCATCCTACCCTTGTTTTGGGACAAGTCAGCTGATAAGCTGCTGAAGTCACAATGAAAGAAGTGTAAGATAACTAATTTCTCTGCTGTTGTAACTCAGAGAGTCTTTGTCTCCATCTTACTCTGCTCCTTTAATACCATACAAGGCAATCATGTCGAATGTTCTTGAGAGGATGCTCTTTTTGTATGTAAGCCTGTAACTGGTTTCTGAACACATGCATGGATTCTCTTCTGTACCCCTTATAGACACGTGAAATGCATGCATAGCATAGAAAATGTTCTAGAATACTGTGGCACTGTAAGAATTATTTTGCAGTTAAATTCAGATTTAGTTTTTCATGATGAATTACATATGAAAATAAATCATAGTTTGCCCAGCAAACCCTTACTATTATTTATAAATGTATTTTGGATTGCCCCTACATTTTCCTTTTTTTGGTGTGAGGAGGATTCATTTTTAAATTAATTATGTGAAACTGTATTGTAAAAATTATGTGTAGGAAAGCTAAGCATTTTGGTCTCTATGCGGGGAATAGCTGGAGTATTGGACGTTTGGAGTGGAAAAGGCATGTAGTTTGAGATTGGCAGAAAAAAACACATGAAATGAGTATTTCTGCTAACTTTATCAACTGTTGTGCTCATAATGATGGCATTCAAACCATGTCTTAATACTTTAAAAAACCCACCACTTTAACACTAAACCCATTAATGTGAGATGGTTATCTAAATATAAAAAAACCAGCTAGAGATAATGCTCTGTAGTGGCTACTTTGATATAGCTCCTCGGAGTACCACAGGTAACGTCCTCAGGCGCACCAAAGTAAAAATATCAGTACCTCATTTTCTTTCTTATAAGCCCCCTTTTAAGATGGCTTTTGAGCCATCTTTCTGAGGAACCTAATATTCTAACACTCTTACTGCTAGGTATCATCTTCAGCCTTCAGATCATTTTTGCGCTTCTCTTCTGCGCCCTAATTTTTCAGTATCTTGAAAATATGGATAGAGACTGGAAACAGTGTTCCACCGCTGGTTTTACCGAAGCTTTATTCAGAGGTAATACCACCTCTCTGCACATGCTCGCTAATCCCTTGTTCACAATACAGGTAAAGAATGCACTTGCTTTTTTTGGCGCGGCAATATTCATGTTGCATGGCTTTACCGTTGCAGCCCCAAATCCTTTCAAAGGTGCTGCTTTCCAGGACGGAGTACATCCCTTTCTGTATTGTGGGCAGGGGCCCCCTTCCTTGTTCCTAAACGTGTTTTTTCCAATCTGGCTGTCTCAAATGCCTTGAGTGGCCCAGTTTAGCAAGTAATTTGGATCGCTGAGAGATCTTCTGCCACTATTATTTATATTCCACCCGTCTTTTTGTCCTTCGGGGATCTTACAAGCAACGATGTAATTATTTTCAGGTTACCGATGAAAAGGGCAAGTGATGTGACCCGCGATCACCACACCTGCCGGGCCCTCTGGGATGAGGACCCTCTCCGTGGCCTCCACCGCGCCGGCGGCCCGGTCCTCTCTGAGCACTTCACGCACTCGGGGCTGAAGTCCCACAGACCCCAGCTGTGGTGCCGAGTTTTCACTGCCTGGTTGAGATCACTGCCGTCCAAGCAAACTGTAATAAACATGATAAAAAGATTACAGAATGAACAGCTGCTCGGCTGTTTTGAGTAGCAGACGTCTGAATTCAACAGGCTGGCGGACCCGAGACCCTTTGCAGGGCCGCGGCAGCTGAGGTGATTTTAGCGCGTCCCGAGGAAGTTCGTCTGGTGGCGAAACACTCTCCTGCGGAGAAACGCGGCGTTTGCCGGGGAGTGCCCCGCACCAGGCCGCGGAGGGCGGACACGACACTGCCGGGCCCGGCCCGGCGCCCGCTGCCCGCTCTCCTCCCTCTCCTCCCCGCCGCCGGAGCTCCGCGCAACCGTCCCGCAGGGCGCGGCGGGCCTCGTGCGGGGCCGTGCCGGGGCGACTGTGGGGCCGGCTCCGCCCCGGGCGCTCCCCGCCCCGCGGAGCCGGTCCTGCGGAGGGGCGGCCGCGGGGGTGCGCGGGGCGGGGACTGCCGCCGCCTGCTCCCAGTGAGCTCATCCCGCCGACGCGCCTGCCTGGCCGCGCAGGATCCTTGCCTGCGCCGCGCTGCAGGAGCCCCTGGGCGAGGGGGGCCGGACCCGCGGGCGGAGGTACGTCCTTCCTCCTCCTCCTCCTCTCCGCCGGTGCGTGCGGGGCGCGCCCTTCGCCCGGCCTCTCCGGAGGGCTGCGCGGAGGCCGCGCGGCGGAGCGGAGGCGCGAGTGAAACTTTCTGGCCGAGGATCGTGTACGGGCATGTCGGGCTGCCGCGGCCGGCGGGCGCGGGGCGGGGGCCGAGGCGGCCGGCGGGGTGGCGGGGCTGAGGCGGTGCCTGCCCCCGCACCGGGGCGGCCAGGGCCTGGGCCGTGGCTGAAGCTGTGGCCGTGGCCGGCACAGGTGGGGGCAGGGCAGGGCGGGGAGGAGCGCGGGAAGGCGCGGCCTGAGGCGGCCGGGGGCCCGGGGCCGGCGGGGCGGGTTGGAGGAGGCGCTCCCCGGAGCGCTCCCGCAGGGGCGAGGCCTGGAGCTGTCTGCGCGGCCGGGATTTCCGCCTCCCCGGCACATACTTTCACGTTTCTGTGGCTAGTACAATTTCCATTCCTTTATCAGTAGAGATTCTGGGGAAAAAATAATCTTGCTTTCAGGAAAACTTGATTTCTTCGCGGTTACTTGGTTTTGGTACTAAAATGTGAGGAAGACCCTGCTAAGAACGGGAAACGTGCCACAATTGTCTCATTAATAGTATGGCAGCCGAAGTTAACAGCTAGGGCAGGGAGAGCCGTGCGTTGCTGAGTCGGGCGGCTGATCTGCCTGAGAGGTCCTGGGCAGGGCTGGCAGGAAGGGAGACGTTCAGCTGTTCACCTTTCTGGGCTGGAAGGGGTGGTGTGGGGGCATGTGTGTATCCGTCGGTAACGACCTTGTTTTGACTGCTCAGATAGAAGGTGCTGCCCTTGTGGTCATCACTGTTGCCTGCTGTGATCTCAAGAATAAAATGATAGTTTGATTTGTCTGTTAATATATGACTTACTAATAATGTATAGTAATTGTATTTTATTACATACTTTCTAAAGCTTTCTGATATATCAGTAGTGTTATTTCAGTTATTTGTTTGCTGTAGCCTCATAATGCATATTTATTGGACAGAAAGTAAACTGGGTCCTAAATGGTCGTTTTCAAAAATAGAACATAGCCGAAGACATCCTTCTGTGAGGATGAGACTCGGGGAGAAAAGGGGGGATTAGATCTGCTTCAGTGTGACTTTGAGTGGGTCTTCTCGACCCTGTTCTCTGCTTTGCACCCACTTCCTTTTCCCCCTTTGTGGCAATGTGAAAGTGGCAGTCATCTGGTCTGCTTCAGAGGTTGTGTTTGCTGACTGATGAAGCAAATACTGCTTTACCATTTGGAAAGCTGACAGTTGGGGATGTGGGAGGTTTGCTTTGGGCTTCTGTGATTGCTGGGTGTAAAACAGTTTGCAAGCGGTGTGCAGGTTTAAAGCATGTTAAATGTTTTACTGATCCAGGCTACTTCAGAGTTTTACAGGATTATTCAGTACGTGCAAGAGTCCTATGTTAGCTTGACTTTTTGATAGCTGTTGCTTAAAAATAGCCTGATGCTTCTAAAATTAAAAATTCCAGGAAATAAGGGAAATAAATGTGATACCTTGGACCCTACAGAATTTCCTCCCGCTGTAGTTTGATATGCAGCTGCCAAAAATGAACCTTTCCCATTTGTTCTGATCTGACAGTTAAGTGCTGGAAAAATAGTATTATGTTATTAAATAATGGTAGTACACAAGGTAAGCACAAATACAGTTTCTTTCTGCTATTGCTAGGGCAGTGTAGTTAGAACTTCATTTACACGGATGCTCAACAGTGCTGGTTGTCTTGCTTTCTCAGTTTAGCTAACCATTGGAATGTCCAAATAGTGATGAATTATGTCTATTTTAGAGCCAAAACATATTTGGTTCATAGCCAAATTTGCTCAGCTTCCCATAACAGTCTGTAGGAAAAAGACATTTTTTGTGTCTAACCACAGTCCTGAAGTTGATGCCATGGCAACTTTGTGATCTGAGTATATACTTTTGAAGACAGCTAAGCAGTCTAAGCAGAATTGTTCTGTTTTTCTTTAGTTGGACTTCTTACTGTCATCAAGATTAAACCTGTCTTTGAAGATGAAAGATTAATCAGCAAGCCTTCAAACTTGTGTGTGTAAGAACATCAACCTGATCTGTTGGATATTTGTAGTGATCCCCATAAACACATCTGTAAGTTGAAATTTATGTTAATAGCTTTAAACTTAAGGTTTTTCTGTAGAGATGCTGTTTTGACTAAAAAAATGGTATTTCAAGCTCTATCAGGAGCTAAATCTTTATGTCTTCCAGAAAAAACAGAAAAAGGTCAGCTTTGGGGTTTGTGTGTGGGTAAAGTTTGAGAAAACTTGGTTAGTTCATGTCTTTTGGTTGTTTTCAGCTCCCAAGACTTAACATGGAGGTTGGAGAGTTTATTTATCACAAAGCTGTGGCAATGGAAAAAGAAAAAAAGTATGACCTAACAAATGTATAAGGTATTATTTTTTAAAAATAAACAGTGGAGGCACCACTGTTAGAAAACTGACTTCTGGATGATAAGTAAGGTGTAGTATAACACCAAACTGAAAAAAACCCCAAAAGTAAGCACTGAAACAGTCCATGATCCTCACTGCATTTGGGTTTGTATTTAACTTTAGTTTTAAAAGTGCCTTGTTTTAAAAAAAAAAAAAAAAGTTTGTTTTGGTGGAGCCTTAAACTCTCTGATCTTGTCCTGAAGGGAAGTAAATAAAGGGATCAGTTGCTTGTTATTAGGCCACACAGTAGATATTTTTCATTATTAACGTGTCTACTTCCTATGCTATCTTTTACTACCATCTCCTTTTAAAATACATTGTTCCGCTTGACTGATTAAATCCTTTACTATTCATTGTATTTAGGAAATTCATTAAGAATATTTCAGCATACTTACCTGATTAGATTATTTATCTAAGTATGAAATATACTGTAGATATTGTGAGTTGCTCTCTATTCTGTATTTAGCCTTACCACGTACCTTTAAGAGTCTAGTGCAGTGTACCTTTCCTGCTTTCTTAGGATGGAGACAACTTTAAATAGGGAGAGTCTGAACTGGAACATGGGTCCAGCAAAATATGGTGCCTTTGGTTTCCTTATCATAGCTAAAATGTCCTATTGGTTTTTCTTTCTCCCCTCCTGTCTTTCAGCTTCACAAAGAGACTAATCCTGCAGAGTTTGCTTTATAGTTACTTCAGGTTTCTGTGCTGTATAGGTGATATATCACTGTATAGACTTCTTTTTCATCCATCCTTGTCACTCCTGCATCTTGAAATAGATCATAGAACCATAGAATACCAGGTTGGAAGGGACCTCAAGGATCGTCTGGTTCAACCTTTCTTGGCAAAACCATGGTCTAGACAAGATGGCCCAGCACCCTGTCCAGCGGATTCTTAAAAGTGTCTAAATATATGCATGTTAATGTAATGACTTTAACTTTTTAAAGTCCTGATTCTCTTGCCATGTTTCAGGAATTCTGTTTTTGTTTCCTCTTCTCAACTCATTGAGAGGAGGCCTTTTAAGCTATAGGCTTAATTGGTAAAGGCACTTTAGTACTGGAATATTAAACTTTGCAATATCTTAACTTCAGTGCTTGGCCTCCCTGTATAATGTATGGAAATGCTCCTGTGCCTAAGTAATATTCATAAGAGTCTGGAAGCAGAAGGCCAGGTAACAAAAAGTGTCTGTTAGAGTTATTTCTCCGTTGTGTGACTGGGAGTAGTTGCTGGAATATGTGCTTTATTTCCTGAGGTGGTGCCATCTCCAATTTAGTATTTCACTTCTTTTCTTTTCTCTTCTTGATCTCAAATAATGATTTCTAATGAGGATGATTAGAAATTATCCTCATTAGAATAAGGATTTTCTAATTTG
The DNA here is from genome assembly GCF_011004875.1 of Balearica regulorum gibbericeps. Lineage (NCBI taxonomy): Eukaryota > Metazoa > Chordata > Aves > Gruiformes > Gruidae > Balearica > Balearica regulorum. The sequence continues at coordinate 43,176,914 of NC_046189.1, forward strand.
AAAACAGAAGTTCCACTAGCTTGTTGGATGAAACGCCTTGCTGATCAGCCAGCTTGCCAGGTTTGAAGTGTCTCCTCATTGGTGTCTTGTGGCGTGGGATGTCAGTTCTAAAGGGATCACAGAGAACAGTTTGGTGGGTTTCATAGACTATATAGTGCTTTCAGCTCGAGCGTCTCGCTGGTCTTAAACAGGGATCAGTTCAGTGATATCAGTAAATGAGCTCTTTGCATAGCCGTTAGCAGAAATTTAAATGTCTTTCGAGGTCAAATCAAGAGTTGCGTTTAGGATCTTGATGTTGTTGAAGTTGGTGGTAATGCTCGGTAAGTTATTGCACATTTGACCCTTTTCTGTAAATACTCTGTGTCAACAGGTGAAAGGGTTATGGTTTTTTAGTGTTTGCGTGGCGACTTGTTTGGTGAAGCACTGCTTTGTGAAGTCCTTCTCGGGCCCTTCTGCAATCCAGATCACTTCTGCAATCCAGATCACTATTTTGGGAATAGGGCTGATCTTGAAATCGTCTAGTTCTTTGTCATGTGCCTTGCTGAATTTAGCTATACATCTAGATGTGTATTGGAAAACTAGATACAGCTTAGAGTTCTTGTGATCTTAAATATTGGAACCATGGAAGGTGCAGAGCTACAGATATGTATTTTGAATATTTCTGTGCATTTTTTATCAGCTGCCTCAAATTTATGGCGTTGCTTTAAAGTTAGAACTTGTGATTTATCAATAAATGCAGATTTCCATGGTTTAGATTTCGAAAATACAGGGTGGTGTTAAAAGAGAAAAAACTTCATAGTCTATGGTAGAATTGTTCGCAGTCTCATTTTGGCCTGCAGTAGAATTTCCCCTTTGAGTAGTGATCCAAGTATTACTCAAATTTAACACCTTTTTTAGAAAAAAGATGCATTGTAAGAATTAACCTATCAAAGAGAATCATGCAAGGTGAACGTATGACATGCACCGCATTGTGTGGGAAGTGACATCGTTGTACGGATGGAGTAGGAACTGCCCATGTGGATGATCTCAAGAAGGACCCACGTTGGCAAATGCATCTTGGCACAGAGGTGGTGTGCGAATGTGCAAGTTCATGACTGGAGTAGGTGGCTTGAGTGTTGAACCTCCTTCACTTCGAGTTCTTTCTTACCCTTCCCCTTCTACCCGCATATTCCCCCTATCTAGCTCAGACAAATCTGCAATTAAAATATTCAAGAATTAGCATGTTCGTAACAAAGTCTGAGGACTTTGTAGGGAGTCTTTTCAGCTTAACCCAAAGTATTACTGTGGTTAGTCCTCTAATTCAGATAGCAAAGCATGCCTGGCCATACTGGGGAGTCTTGGCTTCTGGTTGAACTTCTGACTTCCTCTGTAAAGGTCGCTCGCCTTTACATACATTTGTTGAATTAGCAACTGTTAGTAGTGTTTGTGTTACCCGTACCTAGCATATAAAGTACAGTTTCAGAAACGTGTAGGGCGAAAGGGTGAATGGCCACTACTTGTTTGCTGCATATTTCATATATTTGGTAATTAACAGCTTTAAAAACAAAAATGCCTGTAAATATTTGCTGCATTGCATTGGAGTTGTGTGTATGGTGTGGGTTGTTTTTTCGTTTTGATGGTGGGGCATTTGGTTTGTTGTTTCTTGTTTTGGCTTTTTTTTGTTGTTGTTGTTTTTAAAGACTCAGTCTTAGTCTTGGTTAAATTTAGATCCAGCAGGAGAGGAGCTGGAACTTGTTAGCAGCACAGGAAACGCCCTGAAAGTAAGTTTTTGATGTGTGTGTTTGTGTGTAAATGTGAACTCTGCAGCTATATGGCTGGAGCTCTGTTTAGTTTAGAATAGTTTTGCATCTTTAAATGTTATGTTAGCTTCTGGTGGAACTTTGCTGCCATGCACTTAATGTAATTAAGGATTAATTATTAAATATCTGTGACTTGTCAAAAGCTGGTAGTTGTAAGTCAAATTCAAGGCTGTTGCACTTAAAATAGCTGAGGTGTTTTAATTGCTGAAAAAGGCAGAGTCCACATTAAACTGCTTCTGCTTTGTTTTATCTGGAAGAATACTAGAATTTGAGTAGTCTAAAGATTGTGCTTTTCTTTCAGTCATTTACAGTGAAACTAATCCATTTCTTTCTTAACAGATGTGCATTCTTAGAATCTGTATTTCTGACCATACTTTAACAAGTTAGGATTTGAAAAATGTACAAGTAAGAATAAATAGAAGCAAAATCTGACCTTCGCTTTTTGAAACTTAAATGACATGGAAGTTGCTAGAGATTTTAATGTGTGGGCTGTTTTTGGGTTGGGCTTGGGCTTTTTGCCTTTCTTGTGTTTGTTTTTTTTTGTTGTTTTTTGGTTTATTTTTGAGCAAAAATGACAAAACAGAAAGTGTTCTTAATGTGGATTTTGGAGGGAGACTGTATTTGTGGTTTACACCAGAAATGCCTTTGAGTTAGTTGATTATTTAGTTAATATGGTTCAGGGTCTACTTTACACTGGACTAAATTCCCAGTCAGGTCACAAAGGGATTTTTTTTGTGTTAGTAAGGACTGAATTCCTGGATTTTTCTACAGTATTTGCCAGAAACTGGAAGTTTGAAGGAAAGAAGCAGGAATATTACTGCCACAGAGTGTAGACACGGTTTTGCTATGACAAAGTAAAATTTTCAGCACTTCCCAAATACTGATACAGAATCTTTGTGTGCATGCAAGAATTAGTTTGCAAGCATCCGATTAACAGTTTAAGGTGAGGCAGTATATGCTGTCTTGGCAAACTTGTAAAGATTTACATAGACTTAAGATTTTAATGCATAATTAAATTTTTTTAAAGGATACAAGTATGTATTCCACTACTAGTTAAAATTCTGGTTGTGAGGATTTAATTTTTTTTCTCCCCCCCCCCCCCCCCCCGCCTGTGGAGGGAATGCTTTCTGGCATTTGAATTAGACTTTTAGTGGTGCTTGGCTGTTTAATTACTTAGGACAACTGTAAAATTTTAATAAATATAGGCTTGCCAGGTATTTCATATTTTTGGTAAGAGCATGTAAGATCTTGTCTACACCAGGGAGTTATTGCAGAATGAGGCAGGGTGTGAATGTGAAGCACTTTTCCCCTTGTATAGACAAGCCTTTAATTTTTCTTCGGGAGCAAACTCTGGGATGTTTCACAGATGTTCTTGTCCCTAGTTTAAGTTTAAGCTCCGTAGTGAACTTATGGCTGACAAGGAATAATACCTAAAGCATGTGTCTTGTTCATGTGAATAATCTCATTGATTTCAGTGGTCTACTTGTGTAAAGGGAGAACACACATGCCGGGTTGTGGCAGGATTGGAGGCTTGTTTGTAAGCCCTTTGTGGTAGATACTGCCTGTCATAAGTGTTCAAACAGAGCTCATTTTAACACTGTAACAAGGTCTTTTAATGCTACTGCATTGTACATTAAAATGAAAAATGCTTAAAGGGAACAGGAATTGGAAGAATATGGATGTTGGAGTGTTTCCTTCTAGTTTACACTATAGAAGAATGCCTGAGTCTTGTCCATAAAGTAGCATAATCAAGTGATTAAGACTGGAAGGTTTACATTTCACAAGAGGCAGAGAAAGGCAGCATCCCAGAATTTGAGATGGGAAGTAGGTAGGGTAATGTTTCTGCTTTGCCACATTCCTCCGAGTGAGATCTGGGAGAGCCGATCTAACAGTTTGTTGTGATTCAAAGGAGTGGTTTTCCTTCCTCCTGTACCTGCCGTGAGATCCTGCTCTCTTTCCTCTGTCATCTCTGCTACTCATCTGACTCTTCAGTGCAGCTCAGTGAACACCCAGAAAACTGTATTGGCACTGGCACCGTGCAGCAGGAATGCACAGCTGACCCCTTCGGCCGTCTTGTGAAGACTCGTCCATTATGGCCTTGGCCTTGAACAAACTGGTGTTTGCTCCTCTTCAGCAGATCGGAAACAAGCCTGGTACCCTCCCTGCGGGTTGTTACAAGCAGTAATATGTTTTGAGATGCTCTGAGGAAGAAGAGGCAGTGTATATATAGATGCCTAAGATACGTTCTGATTCACGTACTTTCTAGATTATGTAACTCAGATATCTAGTCTCTAGGCAGCCTCAAGAATGTCAACAGTAAATTCCGAAGTTTGCTAATTTATTTTATCCACTTTAGATTACTGCTTTATAACCTTCTGTGTGTGTGTGTGTGTGTGTAACTGTGCTAACGTCTTCTGGATGACAATAACAGTCCTGGTATGCTTGAGCCTTGTGTTCCTGCTTATTTCCTCATTTTACGGTCACTTAGGAGTTGCATCTTGCGCTGCTTTTCTTTAATGTGTTTGTTAACAGATCCATTTAGGCAGTTGCATTCTCTGAAGGAAATAACTTAATCTGCATTGCATTTTTAATACAGGTTTCCAAGATTTTCTTGTATGACTTGCCCTACTGGAGCAGGGGGCTGGACCAAATGACCTCCAGAGGTGCCTTCCAACCTCAGCCATTCTGTTGTTCTACAGCAATCAAAGAAGTCTTTAAAAGTCACATTAAACCTCCAAAAGTGCTTACTTAACAATAGATACGTTCACCTCTATTTTTAGGCCTGTGAAGCAGGAAGTATATCATATGTCCTTTGTATACAGAGTTTGGATGGAGCTCTGCATTTGATTTCTGGCAAAAGTGAGTGGCTGTGACTCCCAGCCATTTCAAGATCAGGTATTTTATGATTAGGGATTATAGAAAACATACTGTCCCAGAATTTCTAAGGATAGCTGACATGGGGGAAAAAAAAATAGACCAGGCATGCACCTGTTTTGGATGTCAATGTCTAAAATGGAGAGCTGTAGTGTTAGGAGAAAATTATTAGTAAAACAGAAGGAGAGGGACCATTTTTGCTTTTAGAAAGGGAGGAAAATTCCATGAAAAACTAGAGAATAAAATCCTGAAAATAATTTGGTAGGATGGATGAAGAATATAGGAGATCTGGAACTAGATACGGTAAGGAACTAAAACAGAAAAAAGCTTTTGAGTTTTATCAGCATTATCTTACTGTCATCCATGGAACTATAGCTGACTATATTAACGTGCCCTTTTTTTTCTTTTTACCATCTTAGGCATACTAGATTTGTTGAAACTTGGAAAGTAGCTGTGATAATGAAAAAAAGCCACCTTTTCTGTGTTCTGGACATAATACTGACTTGGACAGCTTTGCTTCGTCTGTTGCTAAATCTGTTAAAGGGATCTTCTGTTACGGTAGTTGGTCAGGGACAGTTAAGCTACAAGGTGGCACTTGACATCCCTGAGCAGCAAAGCTGTACTGAAAGGAGCCCTGGGCCAGAGAAGGGAAGTGACCATGGCTGCTACGCGGTGAGGGCCTGCAGTGTGCAGTTACACCAACACAACCTCTCCCTTGCCCGTGTGCTTCACTTGGATGGGGATGATGGTACGTCATCAATGCTACTGATGGCTTTGCTGGTACAGTTTCTTTAATACATCAGTAAAAGAATCCAGGAATAGACCTAGCTTTGGTTTCAGTAGAGGAGCGAAAGTTCAACAGCTGGCATGTAAGAGAAATGGTAATGTACCAGCGTGGAGAGAGTGAAGGGAGCTGTATTGCTGCCTCCTCCACTTGTAGATTCATTTCAGTGTTGTTTTCAAATTCCTTAGTGGAATGACTGCCAACTATCTCAACATTTTTTCCTCTTCTGAGAGATCTTCTTAGCATCTGCCCTGCTGAATTGTCTGCAACCAGAGACAGGGCTGAAGACTGAAAGGAAGAAAACTGTAGGGCACTGCCTTTTGGCAGGCCATGTGTGGTGCAAGTACCTATCAGCACCCTGTAAATTCAGCAGTGTTTTGACTGGTCCCCTCTCCTGTTGTTGCATAGAGTAACTCTGCAAGGAAAGTCGCCCATGCTTACTGCAAATTTGCTTTTCAGTGGATGAAAGAAATGGTGGTAGAAGCCTTCACTTGTAGACACTAAGCATATATTCTCATATTATGTCCTACAATATTGTCCCTGAGTTATGTGCATCTACTAATCAAATACTGCCAGGTTTCACCAGAGCCTGCTTTGGCTTAGTATCCAATGATTCATTTAGCGTTTGGAGGGAATTTATTCTCCTTTTCTGAAAGGATCATCAGTTATTCTGTTAAAGTCTTTGGAATTCAGTGTGGTTTTTTTCATGTACAAAGTGGTACCACTGTCACACTAGATACAGTAGATGCAGCAGGCAGCATTTAGGTATACAGAACCATCTCCTTTTTAAAAATGTGACTGAAGACAGTCATGCTGCGTGTTTATGTGTAGTCTGGTGGTAGAATCATCTCATGGTGACGTACAGTGAAGTTTCTTCAAATCTGGGGCTGCCCAATGTGTTGGGTTTTTTCCTTCGTTCTTGTTTTAGTTTGCTGGTTTGTTATGTGTAGCTTTATAGACAAACAAATATGGAAATTAATGTGTTTGTTGGACCACATGCTATTTTAATTGTATTCAGAAGAGACCTGTGGTGTTAGATCATTTTGAAGTCACATTTTTTGGATATTGCCTAGAGTACTGTTTTCAGAGCTGCCTTAGCTTACCAGTGTACTCCACTGAAATTCTCAAGGCATTGCTCATTTTGGTCAGGTCTAATTTTGAAAAAGGTAGTCTCATTTTTTTTTTTTAATATTAAGGCTGATAAGAGCTTGGTTGGTGTTCTTTGGACTGAAAAGGAACAAAAGAGGCTGCTTTGCAAGATCTGAGTTACAAATACACATCTTAAATCTGAAAACAAGACTCAACGCAGGCACATAACTGAGTAGGTTTATGTGGAATTTTTTTATATGTAGGATTTCTCATCTGCAGTATTTGGCAAGTTGAAAGTGTTAAGCAAGTTGAAAGTGAAACTTAGTAACTTTATCCCCCTTGCTGTTAGTTTAGCCTGATGTTTTCTTCTGGTAAAGTGTTTTAGGATATTAAATCCCTTTACATGGAATAACTTCCTTCTCTTGAAGTTTTAAGGTGGTTGAAATAAATAGTAATTTATTTGTTTCCCTATGTGAGCTGTAGCCTAAAAGCCACAATAAACAAGCAGATGGTGGTTGCCCTGTCTCAGCTCCAGTAGTTCATTTGCTAAGCTTATGGATTTTAGTGAAATTTAGTTAGTCCAGGAAGATTAAGTCATTAGTATTCAACCTCCCTAGGTGGACCTTATAATCTCCTCAGTAGCGACATATGAGAGAAATGTAGCCCTTGGCTACTTACCCATTGTGTGACTGGAGAACTTGTCCATCCTTTGAGGGGAGTCTGAGTTTTGGTTGAACCAGTTATGTCCTAGCTTATGTTAGCAGAAAAATCTTGTGTATGCTATCTGATGAGGAAGCACTGACCATCTTAAAAGAATGTCCTGTATCAAAATTTGGTAATAATTCAACTGTCATCATGTCATTTTGCTGCCTGCTAAATGAAATTTGGTCTTTTTCTGGAGGAGACAGCCATATGAGTTTTAAAGCGTGATGAATCCAATATGCCAGGTAGTGTTTCTGAATCAGCTGGTAGGATTACGTTGCCATGCAGATGCGAAATGAACTGTCATTGGGCTCAGAATTCTTTTTCCTGTGATGAAGACATCACTCCTGGTTCTCTAGGAGAAACTGTATTTTTCCCTTTGCTGCAGCACAAAGAAGAGAGGATCCCCAGTCAGAAGTAGGTAGTGTAGCCCTTTGGAAATCCTGCCCAAAATTATTACAGATTTGATGTATGGCCAATCAGTTTGGTACTGTTATATGAAGTTTGTAACCTGTCCTGTAGTAATAGATGCTTTTGTGAAGTAGCTGTTACTTCTGGTTATTGTTTGTCTTTAACAATAAAAATATTTGTTACATCTAGATTGATTTCTTCTGCTTCTTCCCCCACTTAACTTTCTAGACCATGGCAATTCCTTTATAGTACATGTAGTTTAACAGAAGCAGAAAAAACTTGCTTAAATACAAATTGCAAAGACTAACCCATACAGATTGCCTGTAAAATGTTGGGATCAATTAATGTACATATTGATGTGCTCTCTGTCCCCATTTTTACTTTGCTAGATCAATTTTGTCTTGAATTTCGTGGGTCACAAAACAATGTCTGGAATTGCAGCAGTATGGAGGAAGCCATTTCAACTCCTGTAGAGTGGCAGGCTGAAGGACAATGGTTTTGCCCACTAAGTTATCTGAACTGCAGCCTGTGTAGTGTAAGATGGATGCATTCTGCATTGTGTTTACTTTTGGCTGTTTGGAGTGAATTGTTGTTTTATAAGCAGCTTGTTGATGTTCATCTGGAAATTAGGACTGTATCTAGGACAGTTGAGAAACTGGAGATGCATTTTATTTCTGTACTCCTAATAATCCGTGCTTTCTGGAGAGGACGATGCTGTCATAACCTAAGCATACAACTATTTGGTAAAATAAGACTTGATTGCTGTGAGTTGGGTCCAGATTTTTACTAGCATGATTTTTGTCTTCCTTTCATTTTCTGTATGCTGGTAAAGCTGAAATGGCAGTTTCTGACCTAGTTTTCACCTAGTTTTAAGCTCTTGGTTTTCTGCTGACATAGTGTGTGCAGGGTATCACTTCTGCCAGCTGGAAAGTGATGAGTTTCCTTGCCTAGTGTTTTGACCCTTTCATAATCAATTTTGAAGTAGGGGGTTTGTAACTTTTTCTGTGTTTAACATGGGAGGATTGAGAGACATGGGATGAAAGGCAAGAGAAAAAATAATTATAGTTATATTTCATTTTCCTTTGCTCACTCCTGCCTAAGTGCAAACTATGTCTGTGCTGTCCACTGGTTCCTAGGGATTGCTGGCTGGGATGCTCATAATAGTGTTTCCTCAGGACTACTTTTTTTTAACCGTGTGACCTTATTTCATTCTGTCTAAATAGTGACCTTCCACTTAGAGGAGGGCCAACTTTTTTTTTTTTTGAAACCTTTTTATTGATGTGAGGATTATTGCTGAAGACAAGTAACAAACAGTCTTCCTGTTGCCCGCCCTTCATTATTCCGCTCTCATCACACTCACCCACCTTCTTCTTGCCCCTGAAGCAAAAACTTATTTTGCAGCAAAATCTATGTACACTGATCCCTGCCTTGCAAAGCTGGAGGATAGGAAAGATAATTTGTTGAATTTGGAAATAAAAGGCAGTGGAATGATAGAGGGTAGTTTACTTCTGTAATAAGATAAAATTGAAGGGAGAAAACAGCCCTGGTGAGAGTGGAGTTAGGTAAATGAGATGAGACTAGGAGAGCCCAATGAATCTTTTGATCCTTTGAAGAATTTGGCGATATCTTGTAAACGACAAGAACTGGAGGGGTGAGGTTCAGAAAGAAGCCTAAATAGCAAGGATAAATTTGATAAATTCAGTAGGAATGAGAAGCGGAGGGGTTTTGTTGGGATTTTTTTTGTTTGTTGGTTTTGGTTTTGGTTTTTTTTTTTTTCCAAGTCATAACTGAAGAAAGGTGAAATTCTGTAGAAAAGAGCAGAAGGCTATGGCATTTTCACTGGAGGGATTCGGCAGAATGGGAAGAGAAAGGGAAAAATAAATTTGTCTACACCTCATCTGTGGTCAGGTATTTTTCATATGAGAAGCAGCTGCGGATCTTCAAGATTTTATGGCTCTGTTGACAACTGCTGCTTTTTTCCCCAGTGTAGACAGGCAGATGACTCAACGAATAATTCTTTATCTGCATCGTTGCTGAATCAGTCAGGTTAGTTCAAACAGGTGCTTATGACCTTTGAAGTTAGTATTTCTGACTTGAGAGTGCTCTTCTTCTGCTTCAGTTTTCTTTAGTGCATCAGGGTAGTAACAAGTAGCTGGGGAACAGTAATCTTTGATAAAGAGTCACTTCTCCAATAGCTGGCACCTGACCAAGAATTTTTGGACAGCAGTCAAGTGAAGAGACCATCTTTTCCCCTATGTTAGCAGTCCTTAGAGACACTGGCCAAAATAACCAGTAGTAGGATAAGAGTAGCATAGCAGAAAACTGGGTGATTGCAGGATAAAATTAGGTACATCTGTGACACCTGGGAAGTCAAATCTGGAACCAGACTGGTGGGAAAAAAGCTACTGCAAAAGCACATTCTAATAGCTAACATGATAATGATGTTTTTTCTCATGCTTCCTCATCTTTCACCTCTTTAATTGTATTTTAATAGTGCTTCAGGGCATAATTCCACTGTTTAGAAGTGAGCAGCAAATTGGGAATCTCAGTGTTCTGCAGTCTTCTTGTAAATTGAGTGGAGTATGGAGTACCTCATAGGTAAGGTTAATAATAATTAGGTTATTTAGTGAGCAACAAATAAAACGTATAGCCTGTTGGAAATGTCATGTATGCCATTTACTTTTTTATTGTATGAAGTCAGAGGCAGATCTCTTCAGTGTGCCAGGACATGGAGCTGTTGGAGCAAATCCAGAGGAGGCTGTCGAGATGATGCGAGGGCTGGAGCACCTCTGCTATGGAGACAGGCTGAGAGTTGGGGTTGTTCAGCCTGGAGAAGAGAAGGCTGCGGGGAGACCTTAGAGCCCCTTCCAGTCCCTGAAGGGGCTCCAGGAAAGCTGGAGAGGGGCTGTTTGCAAGGGCAGGGAGTGACAGGCCAAGGGGAATGGCCTGAAGCTGCAGGAGGGGAGATGGAGATGGGATGTGAGGCAGAAATCCTTCCCTGTGAGGGTGCTGAGGCCCTGGCAGAGGTTGCCCAGAGAAGCTGTGGCTGCCCCTGGCTCCCTGGCAGTGTTCAAGGCCAGGTTGGATGGGGCTTTGGGCAACCTGGGCTAGTGGAGGGTGTTCCTGCCCATGGCAGGGGGTTTGGAACTAGATTGGCTTTGAGGTCCCTTCCCCCCCAAACCATTCTGTGGTTCTATGATGACTCAAAATGTAGTAATTTTAAAGGATTTTTTTACTTACTGTCCTGTCTTGATTTCTGTTACATTAGTAACACCGTGCTGCTTAAGTTTTTTTCGTTGTTGTTGCTTTCCTCTTGTTTGAAAAATACAGTTAAGCAACAGGAATTTGAATTTGCCAGAAAAGGGAAATTTTGAAATGTTTCTGTGTGTAAAGAACTAAATTCTTAATGTGTTTAAAGGCAATTAAAGCACTTCTTACTAAATGAAGGTTTCTGCAAACCTTAGGACTGAATTTTGGGATATTTACAAAATACAAAATCACTTCTCAAAATACAGCTTTTCTGAAGTATATGTTTAATAAATCCTACACTGAATAGTGGTAAGTTCTTAAGTACTTCTGTGCAAATGGTAGAATGACTAAGATGTTCCACCCTGTAGCCCTTTGCAAATACATGCTAACTGTTTTTCAAGATTTAACTATGTAGACACTGAACAACAGAACTTTGGGAAGCAGGTAAATGTGGAGTTCACAGGCATTAGCTCAGGTGGTTACATACCATGCAGGATTAGTTTATTTGACCTCTCCAGAAGTGATAAACTTTTGTGGATCTTTGAAAATAAGCCACTCTTATAGGTAAGGTGTAGAAAATATGCATGCTGCAAACCTTTAAGGAAGGTGGAACAAAAGTTACGAATGCGAACAAAAGCTACGAATCATCTTGTTACTGATTTTAGTATCTGTCAGTAGTAGCTATATGTGGAAAATACTCTCATGCAAGGAAGTTGCTTAGTTTTAATGGAGTCTCACAGTCAGAGAGAAAATGTGGAGAGATTTTTTTCTTTTTGCTTTTCAGAGGGGATTCCCTAGGTAATGAAGTACTTAACTTGTAAAAGACTAGGAATGAAGTAAACTGTTGTGTATGTCTGCGTTCCCAACTCTTTACATAGCCGAGCATTTGTATTTTATAAATCTGATCTGGTTTTGGTGTCCCTCATTTATAAAAAAGCTGATCATACAAATTCCTAAATCAAGGGACTTTCCGCCCTGTCCCTTCATGCTCTGAGTATGAGGCGATTGTATGAAACATCTTGTGTATCTAAGGTCAAACAGTTGAACTGGTGGGAGGGGAGCACCCATTTAAAAATGTGTTTGACATGACTGGGATCCAGTTTTGTAAGCAGCTAACGTGATCTTTGATTGCAGAAGCAAAAAGAGTGTTGAGGTATTTTCCTTCTTATTTGACATTATCAGTACCAACCCTTGGATAACGAGTCCACATCTGGTATCCATTTTAAAAATGGAAATGATAGCTTAAGTTTTTAAAAGACCAACAAATCTTTAAAAGAACACAACAAAACAACCAAGCAACAAACAAGTGGTTTCAGAATAGAATTTAAAAACCAATAAACCATTGGAACCAGGAAATTCTAAACCTGAATTGTTTACCAAAGCAAAAAAATTGCAATAGCTGAAAGTGTTTCTAAAATCTTAGGCAGTGAATGATTTTGTTTAAGCTTGGTTGTAGGTAAAGAGGAAATACAATGTGCTTAGAAAAAACAAGATGCAGCATTACTGGAAAATATCGTATTAATACAAATATCTTTAAAACAAAACAAGATCCAATATCCCATCTGTTTCAAGGGATGAGGAAATAGAAATGTACAGTATTGCTGTTCAATTTGATCAGTCTTCTTGAAGTGTAAAAGATGGGTACAAAGAAATTTTTTATATGAAGCTGAAATGCTTTTTGTCAGAAAGCTTCACAGTATGTACAAATAAGTTTTGGGTCTTTTTAAATAACACAGTTTATTTGTAATTGGTATTTCTAAGCTGTAGTATTTGGTTCGTTTCCTAAATGGCTCAACTACACACTGTTGTGGAATTTGACTGATGTTGTAAAGTAACCAAGCTGTTGGCTTTAGAATTACTTAAGACAGTTTATATTTTTGTACATTTCAGCTTGCAAATGAATAGTAAAAGTCACTGTGTTTGTTTTCCTATTCAGAGCCTTTGTTGGTTAGGTCTCTCCTTAAGTCTAACTGACATATCCGAAGGTGAACTTCTCTGAAAGTTGTGCTTCCATGCAGTTGTTTACCACTATTTACCACACAGTTGTGCAACCACGACAGAAGTGGTTATCTTTCATTTTTGCATACAATTTTATAGGGGAGAAGGGAGGAAATGGACTTTGCTTCCAGATAATAGGCAACTTTTTCATCTACACTGACTGCATCTGAATCAGCAACCATCTTGCATGCCATTTGTGTTCTGTATTCGAATAGATCCTTGAAGAACTGTATGCACAGCAGGGAAGTTGCTCTTAATTCCAAAAAGAGAAAATCTAGGATGGAATTGTCCTTGATTCCTTTTATTTGATCTCTTAATACCCCCTACCTATATCCTAAGAATAGGAATGACATCTACTGTAAAATTTCAGTTCTGTATCAAGCCTCTCTGTTCTGGTTAATTGAAAATTTATACTTGTCATGTCTGCAAAATGAGAAGAAAGTTAAATATAATATGCAGGTATTCAGGTGTTGGGGTTTTTTTATTGCCACTCTGTTGTAGCTACGTATGTAGAATAGAATTCTGAAATGCATTAACAGCTCCAGATCTTACCATTGCATAGTGCAGACTTTGTAACACGGCATATGTTTTTTGTATAGGAAAGGAAAGAAAATATTTAAAAAGCAGAGTGTAATAAATACATTGGGACTTTTATTTTCTTTGATAAGTCTTGGCTTAGGAGGTTATGTGGGAGAGGGTGTTTGACTATGTATTTAGAAAAAATGCTTAGGGTTGTTTTTCTTTACTTTTGGAATCCAATTATTAGAATTTCTAGCTCTTGTAGTACTGGGAGGCATATGCTATTTAAAGTAGGATTGAGTGAGTTAGAATGCACTTTCTACTATAGTACAGCTAGCTTCTGTAATGTTCTTATTCTGGTCCATGCCGTGAGGTTTTCTTGAGAGGCGAAAAGCATCCTCCCTGTAGCCCCTTGGGCTGGTTATTTGCTGCCTCTGCTACAGTTTGATCCGAGGTGAGTTTTGTTGGAGAATGTACTTGAACCAACCTAAGAGATTTACAGTTGCATTTCCTGCTATTCCCATCACCCTCCCCCAGTATCTTAGATGCATTTCAAGGCATTTCTCTTCTTTGGAGTGTGAGTGGGGGTTATCCCTTAAAAGCAGTATGTGCGGTGTATTGGCCTACAGGATGGATAGACTTATAAGGAATAGTGTACGGTAAGTGGTACAATGTGCAATGCATACAACACCTGTGGTCAGTGGCAGGCCAGTAACTAGTGGTGTATCCCAGGGGTCAATATTGAGTCTATTCCTGCTCAGCATCTTCGTTAATCACAGAGTGATTGAGGTTGGAAGGGACCACAGGAAATCACCTTGTCCAACCTCCCCGCTCAGGAAGCGTTATCTAGAGCTGGCAGCCCGGGACCATGTCCAGATGACTCTTGCATACCTCCAAGGAGAGAGACTCCACAACCTGCCTGGGCAACCTCTGCCAGTGCTTGGTCGCCCTCCCAGTGAGAAAGTATTCCTCACGTTCGGGGGAACCTCCCGTGTTTCAGTGTGTGCCCACTGCCTCTTCGTCTGTTGGATCCCTGTTTGCACCCATTATTTTTTCCACTGACTTTTTTTAAGCTCACATTTCTTTTCTCTTTGAGCTGCTATGGAGGGTTTCTTTTAGCACTACACCTGTTCAAGATCCTGTAAATGTCATGTTTTATTATTACTATATTTTTCTTAAGAAAGATGCAGTTGTTTTAGTTCTTTTGCAACAATGTCATTGGTTTTACTTTCAGTAGGCTAGCCCCCCCTTACAATCAGCTCTGTGAAACCAAACTCTTTCTAATTACCCTCTTGTATTTTTGGTTCTGGTCACATTACACTACTAAGCTGTATCACTTTTGGGGAAAAAAAAAAAAAGTATCCAGTGGTCTCTATAGGGCAGAGCTAGATGAGACACGCTCTGTGAACTTCAGCAAGACTTCAGGTAGACTATTTCTTCCTTGTTCATGTGGTGATACTAGCTGAATTTTATTAAAGTCACTACTGTTCTGCAAGACTTAAGAGATTTTAAAATGCTTGTAAGTAAAATTTATCATACGACATACCAACAATATACAATACTGAATAATTTTAGAGGAAACATTAACGTTTCAAAGACAGGCAGAAGTTAGAAAATACCAAATTAAGAATGTCTCTGCAGTTCAAATTAGACCTCCAATTCTTCTACATATGCATTATGTTTCAACCTTGAATTATATGATTGAACAGTGTTTTCTTCACTAAATGCTCTGAGCCTGTGAGTGCCTGCTAGAAACGTGAAAAGCTGCAATAACTTTGAGTACAATGACCTCAATTGCAACGTACTAAAATGAGCTGAGAAAGTTTTTGTTTTAAAGAACATATAAAAATGGATTCCAAAGAATGTAAGACCTTGAAATTGTAATATTAAGGTGAAATTTATATCTATAGGTTTCTGGAACAAATGACCAGTGTCTGAATATGAAGCATAGTATGTATGTTGATTCCAAACTCATACATGGACTAGTATCTTATGGTGTGAAGTGGCTGTAAGGATTTGAGATGAGTCAGAACAGTTGTTTTAAATTTTTATTATTTTTTAAGAGTTTTCTACTAAAATTAGATCCTTTTTTAAATGGTGCTCGAGAACATGAGAACAATGGAGCTGGAGTCTACTGTTTGCTGGAAGAAATAACAACAAAGACTTCTGAGAGTTTGGCTGATAGGTATGAAATGTGTATTACAGCTGTCCTGTAGCAGTACGGTACTCTACACTGTTGTGTGATTCAGAAAACATCAAAGAAGCCTGGTGTTTAAGCAAAGAACATTCACTACAGCACTTTTAATTATTTTGTGTAGCCAAAGTGCATGCAGTGCACACTGGATGTGTATGTTTTTACAGCCATTGCAGTCTACACGATAGGCACAAGGAGGAAGCTATTCTGAAAGAACACTTAATACATTTGGGAAGTGAATCATGCAGATTTTAGGAAAAATACGCTTAAGGTGTTTGAGCAATCTTTTGCCTCTGTGTATCACAATGGCCTTGTGGTAGAGCCAGAGCTTTCCTGTGCCCCAGTCTGTGTGCTGTAGACAAACAAGGTTTTAGTTTGCGGACATCCTTTGCACCAGATGAGTGGACAGGACATGCTTACGTAATTAAACTTTCTAGCACAATTTATGCACAAAAGCAGCACAAATTTGGAATGCATGGTCCAGCCTTTAAATTTATCGTTTCCTACTAATAAGCCTTTTTTTGTTTAATCTGCAAGTTTTAATTTGCGCTCTTATAAGAAGTAATATTTTTAAATACCTTTTTCCATACCTCATAAAGACAAATATTTTATAGGGATAGAGGAAAGATAGCTGTCTGTAACATTAGAATATCTGTAATAATTCAAATAATGCTTTTATGCATAATTTTTAATGTAAAGTGACTCTTACCTCATACCTGTTTCAAACTATGGAAGATATTCTTAGGTTCTTGATTTGTTAATACTGTTTGAAGATGGATTTGATTTCCAAAAATGTAAAGTGTTCACATGACTCTTTCTCAAAAAAACCTCAAGACTCCATTTAATGAAAAAAATTCTTCCTCATGCACTAAATTTCTGTAAGAGATACCAGTTGTTAAAGGAAAGCTGCTTGAATCTTCAGAGTTCAAACCCTTTTTAGAGTGTTTTTTTCCTTCTTATCTACAGTTTCATAACTAGCTTACAGATCGGATCCATCTGAAAGATTTCCATTATTAAACAACTTTTGATAAAATTGGAAGAAAAATAAGCTTTGAAGTTTACAATCCTTTTTCATGCCTGAAGAAGCAGCTTGTGAGGTTTATGGCTTGTCTTGTGGGTTTTATTTTGGTTTTGTCTTCATCCACTGACAACTGTGTCATGCAAATGAAATACATTAACTTGTCTGGATCTTTCATCCTCTAACAAATCTTACTCCAGCCAGACCAGTTGTGTGGGTTTTTTTCTTGCAGATATCTGTTTCAGAGATAAATATTCCACTCTTTCCTTATGGGCTGGCAGTTTTCCTGTAGTTTGTTGTCCATACTGCTAGGAAGCTTTTTCTTAGTGTCTAAGCTAAATTTTGTGTGCTGCAAAGCAGACTCTCATTACTTCATCTATCAAGAGTTGATAGGATGGATTGTTCCCTTCTGTGTAATAGGCTTAAAATATTTAACAGGCTATTGTAGTTATGTCTCTCCTCAAGTTGTCTAGGGGATCACCCTTCTGTGAGGGTGCTGAGGCCCTGGCAGAGGTTGCCCAGAGAAGCTGTGGCTGCCCCTGGCTCCCTGGCAGTGTTCAAGGCCAGGTTGGATGGGGCTTTGGGCAACCTGGGCTAGTGGAGGGTGTCCCTGCCCGTGGCAGGGGGTTGGAACTAGATGATCTTTAAGGTCCCTTCCAACCCAAACTGTTCTATCATTCTATGATTCTGCTCTTAAAAATAAACAACCTTTTCAGTCTCTTAAGCCACAGTGTCTAGACCTCCGATCTCTGGTGTTGTCTTCTCCGTTCCCTCCACCTGGTCCAGATCTGAATTCTGGTGCCCACAACGGGACGTAGGCTCCTTCAGAAGACATCTGCTGGACAGATGTGTTGAGAGCTGGCACATAGCCTTTGCCTATAGAATATGATTGGTGTCAAGTCACTGATATTATAAGCCCATAGAGTATACATTTAAAAAACCCCGCTTCTTCCCCATTGGCATTCAGCATTCTAGTATAGCATAGTCACGCTTAATTTCAGAAATTTATTTATGGTTTGTATTCCATAAATAATCATAGTTTGCCTCCTTTTAGTTTATTTAATTTTTCAGTTAGATGATCCAATTTTGGAGGTGTTTTTGTGGGCTTTTTCAGTTTTTTAATGCTGAAACTGGAGAGGGCTGCTTAGTTTACGTTCTTTGGGAGACACCTGAAAATACTGCATAACTTCTTTTACTCCTGTAGTTTGCAGAGAGATGGCATTAGCAGAGCATCTCTCTTTTCTGTGTGTAATCCCTTAGCAGACAGTTGGCCTGAGATGCAGAGCACCGAAGACAGCGTGTTCACTGCCTGCTTGCCCTACATGGTGTGTGATACTAAGGCGTGTAACTCACTGGTACAAATTGCTTGAGATGTTACCCTGGCATGTGAAAACCAGCCATATGTGTGCACAGCTGTACCTGTGTGGGACTGACCCCGGGATTTGTGCATTGAATGTAACACAGGTTCTGGAAACCTTCCAGTTTTGTAATTAGTATTAGTTGTGCGTGCTTCAGGTGATTCATAGAAGCTTAAGAACTCTGTTGTACTTATTTTTCTTTTTCTGCTTTATTTCATAAAAAGAAGTGGACTTTCTGAAGAATCTGTATTTTTCTGAATGGAAGATTTTTGCTTTTCCTCTTGATTTCATGTGGGTTTTATGGGAATCTGCGATGTAAGACAGCAGAGTTGGATTTTTTTTTTTCTTGTTGCCTGTTCTGTACTGCAGGTTTTCTAGAATGAGATATCTTTGAAATTTTTCAGTAGAGAAAACAAATAAAATTAGAATTTATTAGAGCTCCAAAAAGCTTTTTGAGAAAGAAGTGCCCTTCATAATTCCTTTCATTCCATTTTCCTTGCTTTGTAACTGAAGATAGTTATCAGAAACAACTGTCTTCCAGGTTTACATCCCAGATATGTTTTCCTTATAACTAATAATCCTCTGAAATCTGCAGCTGCTGGTCACGTGAAGTTGATTGTTAAATTTGAGATGTGGAAGTCAGAAATGCGTGCGCTCACAGGCACGGATGAGCAGTGATTTAGGGAATTTGTTCAGCTGTTTCTGTGTTGGTCCAGTGCGTTGCATATAGGTGAAGAACAGTTGTGTGGTGGTACCATGTCCCATCGTCACCTGTCTGTTTTACGCTCCTGCAGTTTGGAGTCTCCAGCTGATAGCAGGTTTCTAACGTGTTGCCTGCTCCCCCCGGCTACGCTGATGAACTCTGGGCAGGAGTTAGACCTTTATTCTGTTTTGTTTTCACCAGAGTGTCTTACAGTACTAGTTTAGCCTTATAGCCTTAATTATATGTGGAATGTGGAGAATGTTACATGATTTTTCTGTATAAGAGGACAATGAACTCTAATTGCTTAGTTCAAGTATTAAAACATTCCTTGTGCATCAGGACTTTGCTTAACCAAACTATGTTGTAAAAAGTAAATGTAACTTCCAAAAACTTTCTTCTGATTACCTCACTGTTTTATTTGTATTGATCCTACCTTTATTTTGTTCAATTCTGTGTGAATGGACTTTATTAATGTTGTATTTATTTTTGTTTCTTTTGTTATCCTTTAGGAGCAACATTTAAAATGTTAAAGGCAGTTTTAAAAAAGAGCCGAGAGGGTGGAAAAGGGAACAAGAAAGACTCAGGTATGAATATTAATAAAATACTGTGTAATGTAGAAGAGTTGTGCATTATAAATCCAGCAATTAAATTCATTCTGTTGCAGCAGTGATGCCCCGTTTTTAGGGCAGCGGGTGACTCCTGTTGCTGACACCAGCTGCAGGGAGGTCTGCAGGCCACGGGCGCTCCCCTTCCTTTTGGCCGGACCGCTTGCATGCAGAGCATGAGTAGCAGGTCTGCAGCTGCCTGGAGGGGATCCAGCACTCCCGAATTGCTGCTGGGAAGGACCGATGAGAGCAGCTTGCTCTTGGTTCTTACCATAGAAATACTGAGGGCAGGCTGTGCGTATTGTCCTGCCAGCTTAAACATGGCCAAAGGCCAAATGTATTTTAAACTACTTACTCAATTACATTATAAGAAAAACCGTTATGTATTATGGGCGATATAATTTTTATTATTCATGTCTTTATGAAAAATATTGAAAATAAATTTAGTGAAAAGTTTTAAAGTTGGTTATCAAACTTCTATCAGGTTCTAGTTTTGCTTTAACTGCAGAGACTTTTGAAGGTAAAATTAATCATCAGCAAATTTTACTTTAAAAAATATAAAGCTTATTTTACTAATAATCATAAATTTAGTAGGCCACTACTTGTCTGTATTGTCTTTGACAAAAAAGGTAACTAAGAACTCTAGTTGCCATTTTCGAGGGCAGAGAAGGACCAGCAATGCCCTTTGAGAAGGAATAATAGTTACAGAAGTGCGGGTGTTGGTGGCTGACCATTAAACCTGCCTGCTCTGTGCAGGTCATGCTCAAATCTTTGCTGCAATGGCTAGAAAGCTCATGCATCTGAGTAACAGTTACCTTTTCTTCGGTCTTCAACTTCAGACTATTAATGTAGACTAATAACATCTGATTTTCTGATGGATTAGATCCTAAATTATCTGTAAGAGTGAACTCATGCTTTTCAGCCACACAAATTTATTGCTCCCAGAATAAAATAACCCATAAACCCAAATATTCCTTTAATGTGTTTTGTACAGAATGTAATATAGACTACCACATTCACGTTTGTCAGAACCCTCAAAACAATGCAGTCATATTTTCTTTGACAAGCAAGTTTTAAAAAAACTGTATTATGTTATACTGCGTTCCTACAATGGGAAGGTATTTTAACTGTTCTTTTGCAAAAAGCAGTTCTGTGTTCATCTGGCAGGTAATGCATGCTTCAGGAACTTCTTATGGTCTTCTGAAATTTACACTCCATCATGGTTTCTTTCTAAGTGACTGAATGATGAGAGCTGTCCTGAAAAGAAAAAGCATTGACACTAGATGAGAGATGCGCAGAAGTGAGCACAGAGCAAGATGAAAGGCATCCTGTTAATTTTGTATGTACTGCTGACTTGAAGTTACCAGCTGGTGTTGTTTAACCATAGTGGGCTAAAGATTCCTGTGGTGAGGCTTTCATTGGTACATTTTTCCTTAAAATACTAGATGGAAATTGGTTTAAGCTCAAAAGGAAAATCAGGCTGCTTGGAACGGAGCTTTGACCAGGCTTTGATTAAAATCTGAAGCCTTTTGCCTTTAGCTCAGAAAACACACATTTTTTTATTTTAGGATCTCATCACATCTGTCTGGATTAGTGTGTGCAAAAGAAAGGATTTTCTCCCTTTGCTTTTACAAATACAATGCTGCTGTATTTCTGAACACCAAGGAGAGTGTGGGAGGTTTTTTAGGGATTTTTGTTTCATTTTTGGTTTGGTTTTTTTTTTCTGGTGGTGGTTTTTTTTTTTTTTTTTTTTAAGCAAAGCTCTAGAGTTTCATGTATGAATTGAATGTTACGGAAACCAAGTATTGGGAAAAATTGGTGAATAATGCCTGGCTGGTGAAAGCTAGAGCAAGGAGGAGTGCAGGAGCCACCTTTTAAAAGGAAGTAATTTATACAGTGGACTCCAGAGATTTTGGTTTATTTTGTATTTGAAGATGATGTGAAAAGTTTGAAATGAAATATGTGCATTCCATTCTGTGTAACATCCAGGACTTCCTGTAAAGTTGTGTTCAGTTTAATAGTTTTCCCTTTTGTTCCAAAGGACCTTCCAATTCTTTCAGCTGTAAGACATTTCTCAGCTTTTAGAGAAGATGTGAAGCAAGGCAAAGAACATGGGTCTTTGTAGAGCTTAGTTTTTGCTCACTCCTCTCCCTGATCCTTAAACTCCAAACAATGAGAAATGGAAATATTTTTAATTGTGGAGTTGTCCCATTTCACAGCCCTTCAGGTCCTTAATAACAGCAACAGCTCTTAAAATTTACTGCTCTCTAAAGAGCTATGAAGAGAGTGAAAATGCGTGCTAATGATGAAAGCTGACTTGAGAGACAGGTAACGTGGAAACATCCGTCCTTCTAGCTACCATTGCAGAGTAATGCAATAGCAAGTATAAATGCTTCTCTTGGCTTTGTAGGCACTTAGATTTGTTTTTTTTTTTTCTTTTCTGATGAAGTTTTGAAAAAGTTTTCAGGTTTTTCAAAGCTTCAGAATGTAGCAGGAAGTAGATGAGTGCAGCTCAGTAGTGCCCAACCGAACCTGATCAGGAAGACCTCTGTGATCTTTTTTTTCAATATATACCCAGCTTAGGAATAATGCTGAACAGCTAGAAGGTAGTAAAATCTTAAGCTGCCATGGACATTTCAGAACTGACTGTATGAATGTGCTCGCAAACTTCCGCTAAGGTGCGTGAATAAATCTATTGTACTTTGCATCCCAGCAGACAGAGGAGAGACGTTGGGGCGTTGAGTTGTAGCTGAGCGGCAGTACCTCCTGAAAGCTCCGTCTCGACCGCTTGTGATCGTTCCACTCCAACTGAAGTCAAATTGGAAGAGGTTTAGGCTAGACTGCAGTAGCTTATTCTTAAACTGAAGTAACCCCTGTTGTCCCGTGGGTTTACTTGTGTATAAAAGGAATGCCTGGAAGTCTGTGTAATTCAACTCTGAGGGGGATGATTCCTGTTTTACTGACTAGAGCTTTCCTGTTTGTACATTAACTCTGTCTTAGTGGTTTTATGTCTGTTAGCCTTGTGGGACCAGTGCAAATAGGAATGGGTATTTTTCCTGGATTGAGGGCACAACTGTAGTGTTAAAGTCTGTAAAAGGATTAAAGAACAAAAATAAATTAGGACTGTTTGGGTTTTTTTTAAATAGATTGTATGGATTTTAACGTTAGAATTTCTTCATTTGCCCTGACATAAGGGCTTAAGAGCTGAAGATGTGCATAACATCTTTGAAATCTAGCTGCTGAGTATGTTAATTACAATTTTTAATAACTTTTTAAATTCAGGGTTATCTTGAAAAAGTGGCAAGAATTAGTGTTGATGGTTTTGGGAGAGAGACTGAAGTGCTATGCTAAAGACTAGTAGAGGGTCTTTAAACAACTTCCACCCTAATCGGGCAGAAGACTGTCATGTGGGAATCTCACTTTTGGATGAAAAACAGCACCTCAGGCTGCTCCAGTAGCAGTATGCTAGTGATACATTGTTGGGCTCAGATCATGCAGTTGCTTCGGTAATAATTCTTTCTTCTACAATTGTTTTATTAAAATGGGTTTGTTTAGATGTGTCTGGGAGGCTTTGATAGGTAGGTGGCTGTTGTAGGATTAGGTAAAATCTAAATGAAGCAAAATTTGTGTGTTTAAATGTGCACATACATAATTATGTACATGATCGTCTATCAGTATTTGCAAACATACATGAACATAGATGAGAAGACAGTAGTGTTGACAGCATGTTTATGTGTGGAGCAACTTTTCAACCCAAAACTTACTAAACTGACATCTAAAAGTGGATTTGAAGACAACATAGTTGATATTGTATTTAGGTAAACTGATTTTCCAAAGGAACAGAATTTCAAACAAACTAATTTTTTGACTCAGGCATCCAACTTTTTCTGCATCCAGCTTTTTTTAGGTTTTCTGCAGTACAAAGCAACCTGTCTTTACACCCCTTCAGACATAGTTATTTCTGGTATGTGGATATAAGTATCTGTAAGTTGATTTTTGTTTTGTCTTGTCCCCCTACCTTCCAGTAAAGTGATGTACATACTTGGTAAAGGACAGAACTCGAGGGGAAAAACCCCACGATCTGCACCTGTTGCATTAAAGGAACAGAAAACTGTTTCGTGAATGTTTGGAACCAAGCAGGAAGAGGGTAAACAGGAACATTAATTTTTGTGTCCTGGAGAATAGTCTGTGGTTTTATACTCTCATGTACATTGAGCTGGAAATACACAGCAATTACTCTCTCAGTTTCCCTTTGTTTCTCAAGGTTTTCATTCAGTCTCAGGAACAAAGTAGAAATTTGTTACTTTCTCCTCTTCGGCAGGAGGAGAAATACATACCATCAAATACATATTATCTCTTTAAACTCTGAAAGAGTTTCCAAGTCCTGTAGAGATTCCTTAGAAGGTATCTTTCTAGTAAGAAGTGGCAGACCTCATCTTTTTGATGGGAGTCTGGTAGTGTAACTCTCACGGGTCCTTACAACTTCTGCTTAGGACACACCTTTTCTGTCCTTATTCTTTGCTTTTTGCTTTGTTTTGTTAATGGACTTTATTTTCCAGATTTAAGATAATCTTGTTTCTTGTCTTTATTTCTACACTGTGTTTCTTTATGACTACCTTGGAAATTTCTTTCTGTTCTCTCTTCTGTAGTTTTCATAGTCAATTGTGGACTGTATGTTTTCCAGTTTCTTTCCTTGAGGTTTTTAAATTCACCTCTGTAGCAACTGGGAGATTCTCTGCCTCTCTTGGAAGGAACTGACTTTTTTTGTGGTAGTATAGCACAGAAACTTCGTATCTGAATGTCACAATTCAAGAAGTCAGAGCCAGAAGACTGTTCTTCGAACTCAAGTTCTATCTGCAAGTCTTGTCTGTGTCTACGTTGAGGTGATAGTATAGAGAATAAACATAATGAGCTTCAGAATATAAAGAAAAATACTTTTTAATTATGATTGTTTTAGTAGAAGTTCCTCTGATCTACTCCTTTTTAAATGCTTAAAAATGCTTCAGAGGTAGATTTGTATTAGTATTTAATGTTGGTTTTATATGCTGCCAGCTGCTTTGCAGTATATCATTATGTTTGTTTTCTTTAACTGTCCTGAAGCCAGCAACTTGCTTGCATTCTGGGAATCTGCTTTTTTTTTGTTGTTTTTTACTTAGTAAGCAAAAGACCATTCAATATACAATACTGGTAATATATTTAAACTTAAAACCAAATCCCTTATATTAAATTTCTACAGAACATGCTCAATTATTTCAGATGGCTTTTTAGTAGCATGAGCATTGTTGTTCTGTTGACCCAGTATCAGGCCTGAAGGAACACGAATAATGGCAGTATTGTGCTTAGTTTGCAGTGTTCTTCCTGCACTAAATCCCATCAGATGTTTATCATCATATGTAGTACACGGTATGCATGAAAACTTGGTTGATTTCAGTAGAAGTTAATGTGGTAAGTAGTTGGGACTTCTAGGTTTTCCAGCTTAACATTCATGTAATTCATGAATGTTAGACATTCATGTAATGCTCAAATAACAAGAGACAAATTATTATTTTTATAACAAAAAGATAATGTTTGGAATGTAATACTACAGTGCTTTATAGGTCGAGAATCTGGAGAAGTTAGATCAGTGGTTTTTTTATTTCTGGATAATGAAGTAAAAGGAATTGAAGCGCTTATGTATTCATATGTATCATACTTCCAGAGATTGTCTTCATATTCAGATTTTTTTAATTTGGGCAACAAAGAAATTCGATATTAATAAATCTTTCTTGGATCTTGTTTCATTCTCCTGTAGATCAGACTTAATTTTTTACAATACTTTTTTGAGACTTAGTTGCCTTTGTTTCTCCTTCTTCTCATATTCTAGTATCTTTATGTAAGTATCTTTGACCTAAATGTGAGTGTACAAAGCTTTTGAATGTTAGGATAGAACAGATGCTTCTATTCCTGCATTATGTTCTGTTGTAGATTGACACACACTTAGTTACTTTGTATGCGTTGCTCTTTATCAACATTTCATACTAAATAAGTTGGATGAAATCTGTGAATTTGGAATTTCTTCTTTCTTTTACTTATGATTAGATACAATTAAGAAATTGAGATTATACTTAGTAGTATTTTTGAAAAATAAAATGGCTTTCAAATGCATGAGCTGCGATCACTCATATGATGTTCTGCCACTCTTGTTTTTCTTTCTTCCTTTTCTTTTAGCATAGGCCACTGTTACAAGGCTGGCAGACAGCGCTTTGATAAGCATAAACGTGCTTAAATTCACTGACACAGGGGTTTTTTTGTAATGGCAAATAAATTGCTACTTTAAAATAAAAGTGAAGTTGCTATGCAGGAAGGCCTAATCTTTTATTAAGACTCACTACTTAATCATTATTTTAAAATTAAGTGTTTTCAGAGTTATTTCCCTGTAGCAGTAAAGGTTCAGCTCTCAGTTGAACTTGTTTAAGTAAATGCATATTTGAACCCCACCTTTTTTGCATTATGTCTCCTTAAACATTTCTATCTTACTAATACAGTTGTAACCAAGCGGAGAGTATTAAGAGCATTACCCTTCTGGCAAATTGAGAGGCTAGAAATCATAAAATAAGTTTGCACTTTAAAATTAAACATGCAAATTTAATTGACTCCAAACTCTCTATGATAGTGGGCTTTGAATTTTAAGTGCAAAGGGACTTTGTGGTGCATCAAGTCCACATCCACTAGCTGGAACATTGAACTTGTACTGGAATACTTTCAGGCTTCAGTTTGACTTTTTGTTGTTACTCTAAAAATATCTTGCAACAGAAGAAGCATTGTTTCATGCTTGATATACGGAGCTGTTTTTCATTATTCTGTGTTGCTTTGCCCACTTTCTGTGGCTGTTGACAGTTATTTAAGAGTTTAAACTCCTTTTTTTGCTGAGCAGTGGGTATTTCATGTGGTGAATGTCTTTTCCCAAAAGCTAATTCCTGTGACATATCCCATGTACATATAAACAAACACACACCAAAAAAAAAAAAAAAAAAAGAAAAAAAAAAAAAGATCCTACCCTTGAAACACATAAATAGAAATTCCTTCAGTGGTCCCAATAACCTCTATTTATTACTGTATTCTTTAAAAATTGGTTGTTTTTTTAAGTAAGCACTACAAGAGAACATTATTGTTATTTTGTGTACTGAAAAAGTAATCCAGAGTTCAGAAATAAATGCCAGAAAGTGAGCAAATAATGTCAAGTACGAGCATAATTGGCAAAGATTGTCCATTTGGAGCTTTTATTCTAATCTTTCCTTAGTTTGTTTCTCACTCAGTGTACTTCACTGCTTCTGTTACTTCAGCTGTAATGAGTTTTCTTCCCATCCCAGGCTAGTTTCTCCCTTCTGGTCTCTCCAGAGTCTCAAGAGCTAAAGAATTAAATGTTGATCTTCCCTAATGCATGCGTTTTACATGACAGAAGCCTGTTTTCTTATCCCAGAAGGCTAGCTGATCAACTACTACACTTACCATGAAGTTTTCTTCAACTCCTGATTGGTGAGTGGTTACTCTTCCTAACTGGAAGGACCTGGTCACTTGGCTCCTTCTTTCCTCCTAGATTGCCTTCGCACTGAGTTGGACTGGCTGTGCATGTAAACATTTTAATTTTGAAAGACACAGACCCTTTAAAGGACAATTATCACTGTTTTGCAATTAAAATAAAGCAACTTATGCACAGTCACTGAGGCATGCTACATCTACATCTGAAGCATGTTCCGTCTACAGTTGCCTGTCAATTCTGTTGAAAAATAGGATGGGAGTGGAACGTAGAAGAAAACTGGTTTTTAAAATATCAAAACCACTGTTTTTGTTAATCCTTAAACTATTTCTTGTTTCTTAGACATAGTGGTGCCTTGTTCTGCAAAGTGCTTTCTAGCTGTATTGCTTTCCTTATGCCATACAACTAATTTCTTTTTCCCACTCAATTTCCTTCTGAACTTATCTGGAAAGTCTCATCTTTTCTTAACATTTGTTAGGATGAAACACATCCTACAATGCAGTAACGTGTAAGCACATCTGAATGTTAGATATTCCTGTTTGCAGAGACAGTCTTTCTTTTCAGAGCGCTGTGTGTGCATGTCGATTGGTGCTGTTTGCTACTGGTGCTGTTCTTCACAACTCAGCAGTTTTCATGGAGGTATCGTAGGGCGCTTGGTGTAGAGCAACTAACAAAATAACCCAGCAATAGTTATTGTCATTACAATCTTGTGCATGCTCCCCATGTCAATGTGATTTCATTCTGTCTCAACTCAGACATGCTTGCTCTAAAATAGCAAAGGAATTATACCTCTTAAGCTCACCTTTCCAGCTTTTGCTGGAAAAGATTCTCCAAAGAGCCGTACAGGAGTTTCAGTGATGGCTGTACATGCAGATATTATCACAGAACTGCTGCACCGTGGTTACCCGGGACTGTGTCCCATCAGCGTTTGAGCGTCTCTGGAGATGGAGACTGCAGCCTCCCTGAGCAGCCTTCTCCACTGCTCTGCCACCCGCACAGGTTTTAACACCACCACCACGCTAGTGGCTGACAAATGCAGTGATTCCTCTATTCCAGTCGAAACGTCGGGCAGTTTGCAGACAGAACAGTTGCATGCAGGTTGAGACTGCTGGTTGTCTTCTCTTCTGTAAAGAATACCGGTTTCTTTCTCGTCCTCACTGTGCATTGATCTCTGAGGACTCTCGACATAAGCCGGCAGTGGCCTGGGTGGACACATAGCCCTAGACCAGTCCCATTAACATTCTCTCTTCCTAAGGAGACTTAGCAGTGGCTCCCAGGGTTCTGTCACCTTCTGGTCTCCTGCCCCTAACCTGTTATAAAAGTGCAAAGTTTGCAACCGCTACGTGGCAGAGTTTGTTTACTGCTTCTTTGCTTTCCAGTTCATGCCAGAATAGTCTGGTCAGAGCTGGGCTGTTACCGCCAAGTTCTCATTTGTTTGGGAGGTGTCGTCGGTGCACTTCACCCCATGGTGCTTGCGAGGAACCTTTTTCAGCAGTAGGATCCTGTAGTGTAAATGCTGTGCTTTTTTTTTTTTTTTTAGAGAAACATCTTAAAGATTTCTTCTGCTGTAGTACAATTTTATATCAGGTATATTTTTTAAGTGGGTTGAGAGTCTTTGTTTCACTTCAGTAGATAGCTGACTTTGTCTTTTTCTCCCTTAACGTATCTCAGACATACCTATTGAGAGAGGTCTGTGGAATGCTGTTCTGCAGTCGCTGTCAGTAGTCAGACTTAAGGAGTCTGCATTTTCATTGTTTTAGCTTTCACTGCTTTGAAGGTTGCAGTCCTATTCCTTCATGTCAAAATAATCTGAATTGCAACATCTGCATCATACTCCAGTTTACACATATTTTGGTGAAGTAGTTAGCATTCTTCTGGTTTCTAAGCAACTTATATTGAATGAAGAATTATTTGTGTTTTATTATGTTTAATACTGACATATACACTGTAAAGGTTTTCATTTTAGTTATCCTCTCTATTCAATAGAAGGATTAGTTTAATCTTGAAGTTCAAGTTCTCTTTTAGGATATTAGGCTCTACAAAATCATTACTTAAGTCAGCCATCCCTGTATCTTTTTGTATTTCAAGGGGGTGGGGCGGGGGAAAGTAGTTTGTTAATCAGATTATGCCTTTCAGTTGCATCCCTAGGTGCAACTAAACTGGGATTTGATTTCCAGTCTCAAAGCTTTTTGTGTGTGGTTTTTAAAGCTATTAAGTTGTTTCCATGGTTACTTTGACCACTGAATAAGAACTCTCGTGTTGATTGATGCTTATGAAACTTTTTTGTCTGGAGGCTACTTGGCAGTGGAAAGTGTACAACTCTGAGGTTTTAAAAATAAGAAAGTGGGATTTCACAGGACCTTTCCTTAGGTTTTAGTTTGACATTATTAAAAAATTTGTGAGCAGTCATCTTCCGCGTATTCCAGAGCTGATGTTTGTCTGTTTTACATGGGGTAGAGACCAAGAAATGTAACTTTTAATGTATAGTTCTGGTAGCTAAAATATTTGAAATTACTAACCTTTAAGTTAGTAACAAATAATTTCGGTTTTCTGTGTGCATCAGTGTGTGGCATCTGGTTATATTCAGGCATTGTAACAAATTGTATTTTGACAGGTATTACTCATGCATTTTTCTAGTATTGTTTCCCTAATATCAAGTTGTTGTGTGGAAAGCATAATGTATTACCTTGTGGATCCCACAAGCTTGCTAGTTTTGGGTCCGTCTTGTCATATATGTAGATCTAAGTATCTAGGGGATTTTTGCTGTAAGTTGGATGAAATGTCTAGATTTGGTCATCAGCCCAATTTACACAAAATAGAAAATGTAGGATTAGAATAAATTAAATATACAGGGCAGATTCAGAGGCTTAGGAAAGGATAATATAAGCATATAAAATGAAGCTTGCCGTCCCACGTTATCACACATGTAATTTACCTATAGCCAGACGTAAATAACATTGCTTGGGTGAAATGAAACCTCCCTTCATGCTGTACTGCAAGAAAAATAAATTTTGTAGGTCTATTTGGAGAGGCGTAGGACCAAGAGATAGAGGTTATCTGCCTCTGTTTTTGTCCTGTAACTCTCACTGTGGTATAGACCCATTATAAAACTGTGTATGTCTGAGGCAGGTGCTTTTATATTCAGTTGAACTGGATTGTCTCTTGGGAACACGGTATCTCAGAGTTGTAACGTGGCATGAAGCACTATTCCTTCTGCCGTGGCTCTGTTACACGTGGTGCAGAAAGGTGAGCCTCATCCCAGCATCGCTTGAGACAGGGTATATTCCCACATCTTCTGCCCAGTTCCATCCTCCTGCATGCTTACGTCTTTGTGCCCCCACACCCTCTTTCTTTACCTCTTGCTCCATTTAGGGGGGTGAGAGTACGTTTACTTCTGTTAGGCAGAAAGCCCTTGGGAAGAATAACCTTGCGGATGTGCGCAGGGAAGATGGAAAACAAAGCAAGCAGCTGTCCTGCTGACCCTCTCACCAGCCTCTGACTATTCGTGGACTCGGGGACTTCCTCACCTGAAAGTAGCTTTTAGTTACCGTCGACAGATTACTTGTCTGTGCATAGCCCCTTCAGTCCACGTAAGCTTTTAGCATTCAAACACCACACGCAGGTTTCCACTTACTATTTATTACTATTAGAGTTCCTCTCAGATCATGGGGGTCTGTGGGGAGTTACTCTCCTGGTAGAAGGCCTTGTTTGTGCCTATGGCTGGACTGTATTTGGAGGGTTGTGGTGTATGAGTTCTTTTGGTTCCCTTCTGTTCCTGTTGTTTATGTTTTTTGAGGTCACAGATGCGCGGTTGGTCTGTTAGCTAGTGTCACATTTAGTTAACAGGTTTTTAGAAAGCGGTTTCTGCTTTCTTGGAATGATTTGTGTCTAGTAGCTGTCTGCTCTTCTATAGTGTACTAACCATTTTTCATTGATAATGTGCTTTTTTCTGCTTCAGTAGAATACATTACTGTTTAAACATGTTCCAGCGTCACTGAGGATATGGTGTCCCCGTATGTTGAAGTTGGTGTGGTTGGATTTTTCTCAAGGTGTGATTTTTTTTGCTCTAAAGAGCTATTGTATCTTAACAGCATGGGTATGTGAGCAACAATAAGCAACAGCATGTTGTAAAATGAGGAAAATAAGTGATTGAAAAGGAGAATTTCTGTGGTACGCATTTTGGATTTTTGGTTTTTTTTAGTCATACTGCTCTTAGAATCTGAGTCAGGAAAGCCCCATCTTTGTACCTCTCTGCGCAGTATCTGCAGTGCTGTCAGGAAAATATAATAATAAGAAAAACCGGAGTACTGCTGTAACAAAAATTGCTAAGATACAGTGGTGTGTGTATATATATATATATAGACTGTCATGACTGTTGCTGTCACGATCAAATAATCCAAACTTACTGATTAGAGGTATGCCAGCGGTGTGTTTAGCCCCATCTAGCTCTCTTCCATAGCGTAATATTTCATATATAATAGAGAAGGATAAATGAAAATTAATTCAAAATTCAAAAGTCTGCTCAGACAACAATGAATGAAACCGTGATTGTTTCTGTCATAGTAAAAGGGAAAATAGAAATTAGGGAATCGCAGGTGGAGTTACTAACCCTAAAGAGGGAGGAGGTAGTTTTTGTTTGTTGTTCTCTTGTCTCTTGTGCATCCTCACTAGCATTCCAGCTGGAATACTTACAGAAATTCCAAATTCCAACCTTGGCAACGTTATCTAGTAAAAAAACCTTCTAACAATAATGCTAGTATTTTCTAATTGTAGTTAGCTGCATTACCTTTCTACTTCCTTGCTTTTTGGTTATGTTCAAAGGAAAATATGGAATATCACAAGTTTCTCTGTGTTCTTCAACAATTTATGAAGCAAACTCACATGTACTGTATTGAATAATAAATAATAATAATATACCTAATATTAAGTCTGTGTTTAAAAACAGCTATTGCAAAAGTTTAATTTCTAAAAGAACAGAGAAAGAATCCTTAGCCTCTTAATTTCCAGTGAAAGTGAATGGGAACTCAGTAATTTAGATATCTTGGTGATTCAAAAAATATCCTATATGTGATTATAGTGTCTAAAATATTTAGTCTTTTTATTGTAAATATATACTTAGGCTGTACTTTTTTTTCAGTAAGAGCAGTGTGTTACAGCTAGATTGCTAAAACATTGAAGCTGCTTTTCTAGCTCCCAGGATTTAAAACCAATTATTACACTCCTGTAATAGTTGCAGTGAACTTCAAAAAAGAATATAAAGTTAGTTACTTAGTTTTTAATTTCCATCTTGACTTGATGAAACTAGAATCGTTTCCTTAAAATCATTACCTGTTACTATGAATTTTGTTTGAACAGAGAAGAGGACTTTTGGAAGGTGGTATTTAGTTGGTTTCAGGGGAATGAGAAAGTTTAACAGTTACAAAACGTTAAGAAGAGTTGGAATCTAGCACAGCATTCTTCAAGGTCATTTATCATACATAGCCCTCATGTGGCTCTTGTGAGGAAAAAAGTATGGCTAGAAAAAACCCCCCAAATAATCTTAAATGCATGCACCTTCAGAATTAGGGAATTAGACTTCAACATTCAGGCATGTTTGGTTTTCTTATCTTCCATGCCTACCTCTTAAAAAAAGAGAGTGGCAGTTAAACTGGCAAAAAACTTTTTACTTTTCTCAAAGGGTTAGGTTTGTTTTTTTCCTTTTGACACAGTGTGGAAGTTTGTTGTTTGCAGTTAATGCTGCCTGTAGTGGAATGTGGTAGGGAACAGCTGTTAAAAATTGAAGGCAACAATTGAACGACAACAGAATGAATAAGAAATGCAGATCTTGTAGAGCCACAATTATCTGAAGTGTTTCCTTACTGTAAGAAAATAAACCTGTTATGAGGGAGTCATATTTGAAAAGATATTATGTCTCCTTTTTTAGTCTTTTCTTCTAGTTGTACTTTGGGTTACAGTACTTCAAACCATGCTGCTTGTTGCACGTGGACTTGTCTAAAAAATGTTCCTGCATTCTCTTTCCTCTTTGCATCAGTTTTGTTTTGCTATTTTTTCATCTTTCATCACGCCAATTCAATTTCATCAGTAGCTCATGCAAATTATTGAGCAATACCCTAGTTCGGATATTTAAAAAAGCTGTAGTTAACCTTTGTTTTTCAGCTCTGTCATCCGTCTAGGAAAAAACTAGTACTTTCAATATGTATTTCTGGTGTCTTTGAGTCACTACTGTAAGCAATATATTTTTCTGTTGTTTTGAAAATATGTTCTTGATTTAGCTGAAATTGCATTTTCTGCACCAGCAAGAAATTTCCGTTTTGACTGTATTTCCCTGTTTTGATGTGCCACTTGGCATGTTGTGAACGAATAGATTGTTTTTTCCTTAGATAAAAAAAATCACTGTGGCTGTTAAATTGCACATAACTGGACCTCACAGTTTTAAAACAGAAAAATGAAGCTTAGACTGCCCATTTACAAGTGTACCTTTTAGTGATCCATCTTTTAATTGAGTGTAAGGGGTAACCCAAGTAAATTCTTCCTTTAACTAGTTCAGTAAACAGTATTTTCACATGGGCTTGACTTTTGGGATATCACAATAATCCTAAAATACCTTTTCAGCTGTAAAAATGCTTTTATCTTCATAAGAGACTTGGTTTTACCTCTAAGGATGAAATCTGAAAAGTACTTACTTTGTTGAAAAGTGAGTTTTTTCTTCCCCCTTGCTGTCTCTATTGCAGTAAAATAAAATCTTGCTTACTTGCGTATTTAAATTTTTCTAGTGGTTATCTGGATTCTGTAGCGGAGGGTGCACAGTGTGATGAGTCATGCTCAATTGTTGCCGGCAAATATGTTTTCCTATGTTAAATACTTGTATTTCAATGCAACTCTGTGCCTTTTATTTTAGTATATCGCATAATGGATGACAACATTTTATTTTTAGCAGGTGACTCCTGCCCGGAGAATGCCTTGCAGGTTATAGCAACATCTGGCCACAATGCAGATTTTCCCATTGGCAGTCAGCCAGCCTCCGAGGACACTTACAGAATGAACTTGGCTAAAGGAGTCTCAATGTCGCTGCCGTCTTCACCTCTGCTGCCACGCCAGTCCTATTTGGTGCAGTCAAGATCAAACAAAAAGTCTCCAGGTAAAATGAAACTGATGAGCAACTAAAATCTTCATAGCACTTTAACTCAGTTTTTGATATGCTTTATATAAAAGTAACACAGTAAAATCACGTTAATCTTTTGCAATAAGAACAAGCGCAGTGAATGCTTTTTGCGTGTTCCTGGGGGGAAAAAAGGGTAATTGGTGATTAAATAGAATGTATTATTTCATATAGCAAAGAATTAGTCTAATTGGTACTGCAAATACCTATATTGAAATGTCCAAATAAGTTTAAAACTGGTTAGTTATGATTAATATATCAGTTAGGTAAAAGCTGCAAAAACCTTTTGTTTATGCTTATGTTAGTGACTGTGAATGTTGTTTGTGGCTTTTACGGTTCATTCATTTTACTTGTATCTACATGCATAAATGCATTAATAGATAAATTGCTGCTGAAGTTGTGACAAGAAACTTGTTAATTGTCAGTGGTTGTGTCCTTAGTAATGACCGCATACTTATGTATGAGCCTTGCTAAATAAGGTGCTCCATCTGGTTCCCTCTTTATCAGCATTCTGTACATGTAAACCATTCCAACACGCTAGCATCACTTGGGTTCGTTTAGGTCAAAGCTTGAGCGTCAGCTGAAATTGTCCATATTCCTGTTAACTTGTGGAGACAGTCAACAATCTTGAGGTTCTTTGTTGTAAACTTTACAAGATCTAGGAACAGAGAGTGTCAAAAGTTGTTTTTGTCAGCACTGAGAAATGCCTTGGTTATTGACCCATTTTACATAAAATTAAAGAAAAAAATGTTGCTCAAAGAATTGTCACAGCATAGTAAATACAATTTGTAAAAAGTATTCTTGGTTTAGGTTGTCTATCAATATTTATTTTTTCCTTTCAAAATTTAAAAATAATAATCTTACTTCACGTTTTAAGAATTTTGGGTTGGTTTTGACAGTTCACATAAAAATATTGAGCCACGGAATGGTATTTTGTTGTTTTGTGTCTTACTACAAATGATTTGTGTGCTAAACAACTTTAAAAGACAGGGTGAAGTCCTTGTAATGGAGAAGGAAATGGGATTTTTGCTAAAGACTTAAATGAAGGTCAGGATCTACCTCTTAGTTTTGTTATTGTTAGGAAAACTCGGTTAGGTTAACTGCATTCTGGGTACATTGGAGATAATATCTTATCAACCTCCCCACTCCATGATTTAGTTCAGTGACACACATTTTTATAAGCAGAGTATAGGCTACTAACTCTATCTCTGGCAGAAAATGTGTAACAGTTGATAAATTTTGAATTAAAAGCCATATTCACGATGACTTCAAAGTCATTCCACTGTGATACACAGCCAAAGAAAAAGATTTCTTAAGATTATGAAGTGCTGTGAATGCATTGGCATTTATGTATCATTATTTTGTACAGATACCTAACCGGGTGATAGGATGCTGATGGAAGCATTCTGTGCTATTCCTTTGACTTTCAACAAACCATAGCTGATGGAAGATGATTTAATATGAATTATCTGTCGAGCATCTGGGGCAGGAGTAATAAAAACACAGAGTATGCTAATGTACTGATTTCAAAGCACTCTGGTTTAGTAGTTTACAAATAGCATGTTAAAGATTTTTCACAATATGGTGGATGAAAGAAGAAAGAATTGCGCAGAAAGTTAAAGTGGTATTCTGAAGTTAAGATCTAGTGATGAAGTTATCTAACCAGTGGTAGGACAAAATTCTAATTTAAGTCCTCTCAGTTTACAGGTAAAGACAAAGCAACTATTTAGAGATATATTTTTCAATGTAAATCATATCATTAATTTTTTTAAAGTCATTGAAACTGTGTAATAGAGCAGAGGAAAAGATGGTCCCTTGACATGGAATCATTTATTCTACCTTTGTTTCTGTTCTGTAGTTCTGTTCGTATAACCCAGGCCTGTATATGGTCGTATATATAAGGTGATACCCTTGCATAAGTTACTTCCTTGAAATAAAATTCTGTTTAGTGTCTACTAGACTGAAGCAACATACTGTATGTATACTCAGTAGTAATGATTAAGGAGTGTATTCACTAAATGCTACCCAGATTTTAATGAAGAGTTTTTCATAACTTTTTATTGAGTCCAAGCAGTTCTAGTTAAAAATTTTGGTTAGTAAATTAAAAAGTAAGATTTTCCTGACAGTGCGTTACAAAGTTATAAATTAAAAAGTAAAAGTTGTAGTTAACCAACAGTTCTTTGCACTAATGTTCAGGAAAACATTTCTATTTGAGGGCTTCATAGTTGGTACATTCCTACTTTTCTAGCAAATTTGTCTATACTCTGTCTTACATTTATCTAGTCCTGCATCTATACTTGCTGATTTAAAAACACTTACTTAATTATGTTTATATGATCAATGAAAAAAAAATAGGTTTTCCTGGTTAAAAAATTTTTAAATGATGCATGGAAGAACATTCTGCAGTAAAATGTTTTATGTTTTTGTGTAACTGGTATTGACACTCAAACTCTTTCACAGAAAGACTCTGGCGATGTCTAGAACAGAAAAATCTTCAATGTAAATTAATTGGCAAGTTGGTCTTACTGCTTTTCCTTTCATTGCCCTTTCTGCATATTTCCAAGTGGGTGTTAATCTGTGGCTTCAGAGGGGTATCTTTGGTTTTGTGTTTTGTTGTAATTTCACCTCTTCGCTTGGCTTCACTGCTGCCTGAGCAGCAAGCATTTCTATCCATTGTCATTTCTTTAACATGTGTCGGCATTTGGAGTATTGCTTGAGCAAGCTTTTTCCTTCTGTAATTGCTTCATCCACTCGCGGTCTGGTTATCCATCACAGAAAACTGTTGAAAAAACAGCATTTTAGTTCCACCAAAAGTGATTTAGTTAATGATGGAGGTATGTTTTATACTTAATTTCCTATCGTTTTAGAAAGTTGCACACTCAAAAATAGACGGTGCTTGAAAG
Organism: Balearica regulorum gibbericeps; assembly: GCF_011004875.1. Taxonomy (NCBI): domain Eukaryota; kingdom Metazoa; phylum Chordata; class Aves; order Gruiformes; family Gruidae; genus Balearica; species Balearica regulorum. The sequence goes on from NC_046189.1 coordinate 43,213,795, forward strand.
AAAACAGATTCTTTGACTGTATCTTGTTAAGCAAAAGGTATTGCAGACATTTTGAACATGTTAGTATATTTTGGTAATTTACTATATCGTTTAACAGTAGTACGTTATGAAAAACAGCAACAACAAACAAAATATAAGGCCAGTTTGTAAATTTACATTTAAGTAATGTATAATTCCCAAAAGAAACGATTTAATTTATAACTTAAAATAATGGAAAAATACTTTTTTTTCCCCCTTCTGTCAAGCATATTCTTACTTGTGTGAACACTTGCTAGTTTTGAAGGTCATTTTACCTTCTAGGTTGCTTCAGGGTTGGTTTTTTTTTTTTTAGTTTGTCCTTTTTTTTTTTTTTAATTAAAAATGCAATTATAGGAAAAGGATGTTATGCTTAAAATGATTTTCCCTGTGAATGTTGTATACCTCTCTGTAGTTTTCTACTCCAGATGACTCAGAGAATAGAATGCTTTTGCCGGTATGGATTAGCCACAGAGGTACGGTGGGGAGCATGGTGTTTTTGTTCCGTCCCTCTAGACTAACAGGATTTTGTTCCATCGTAGGCATATTTGTTCCATGAATAATGTAATTACCAGTTCTCAGGTTTGGACTCATCTCACTGAGAAAAGCACTTAGGTACCTTAAATGTTTAGCAACTTAGAGGTATCTGTTCAAAACAGATTTGGAAATTGCTAGTTTGGGAACCACCCCAGCCCAAAACAGGACTCGCTGGTTTTGGTGTCTCGCAAGCTGCTATCCTGATCTCTGGCATCCCACTTTTCATTTCCTTTCTCTCGTCTGCTGCCCCCCTAGGTAAGGGTTCAGGCTTGAGACTGAACTGATCCGTCCTCGTATGCTAGGAGGCCAGTATGGTAGCACTGTTAGCTATTTTATTGATCCTGTCACGGTGGGCAGGACAGTCATGATGACAAATGTACGCAACGGAAAGAGGCATCTTTGCTGCAGTGTGTGCGTGGTCATAGCTGCTTTTTTGCCTGTCCGTCTGCAAGTAGGTCAGCCTCTAGAACCTCATAACACATGGGCAGGCAAAACCACAGGAGAGCAAGCTGAACTTCTTCACTGAAACATGGAAAGCTGCACAAGCCCGTTTGCACAGTCTACTGTGAGTGACATTGTGGTTTAATTATTTGCATAGGGGGTGGGGGAGCTTTTTCTTTGTGAGATGAGCTTGGAAGCGTACCAGTGTTTCTGGCCCCATTTCAGTCTTCAACTCTTAACTATAAAAGGAGGAAAGAGAGAAACTATATCTTACTTTACTAAGGAGCTTAAAATTAATGGCAGAACTAAAGTGATGTTTGGAGTCAAAAGCTTCTTTAATGAAATCGTTCATTGAGGAGAAGATGGATAAAAGAGCAGAAACAAACAGAACAAGGAAAAAGTTGTCAGCTGGACAACTCTGGGAAGTGGAACAGTAAATAAGAAACTGTCACAGAAAGTTGAGTTTCTTCTAGTATAAAGTTAGAAAGAACGTTGCTTGGATTGGTGATCTTACAGGTGTGCAACTAAACCAATATTCATGTTCTTAAAGGGGTAATAGTTGCTTGTGCTCTGATTTAGGAGGGTCAGCTAAAAGAATGAAAATACTGATTTCTAAAGGAGGTTCCATAAAATTGGTTGTTGGAGTTCAAGGTGTGACTGAAACATACTGCTGCTACCCTTGAAGTAAATGTTCACTGGCTTAAGTTATTGATACCATTGTACTTCAACAGAGAAAGGAAGCAGCTTTCCTTTCAAAGATGTCAGTGGGTGACAAAGATGACTGCTGGATGAGTCTTCCATAAATATGCAATAGAACTTTTAGTTTTTAAACTAAACTTTAATTTAAATTTTTAACTAATAAACAAATTAATCGCATACCTGATACTTGAAACTAGACTAGGTAAGAGAACTGGTTTCACCTAAGTCTTCAGTTTTGTGCACTGATCTTGAGAACACTGGGAAGCAGGTCCCCTTGCATGCAATAAGCTATCCAAGTGCAAGGTCCTGCACCTGGGTTGGGGCAGTCCCTGGTATCAGTATAGATACAGATTCATTTAACGCTGATGGGAGGAAAAGCCGGTTCAGAGGATTAGGAAGGAGATGCACAGGTTACAATAATCTTGTGGAAAATCAGCTCTTCTGCAGTCAAAAAAGCATTCAAAATTACTAGGAAAGCAATAGATCATAAACAAACCCAAAAGTATCGTTATGGAATTGTATACATCTGTAGTTCATCTGCCTCAGGAAGATAGTGGTATAGCTCTGGTGATACCAACTTTAAAAATCTACAGTAGAGCTAGGAAGGAGCTAGAGAAGGGCTGCAGGAATGACTAAAGGTGTGGAATGGGTCTGAAGGAGAAATTATTTAAATAGATTTGGCTGGTATTTTTCTGCCTGGAAGACAGACAATGGGTGGGAAAAGGAGACACTATGATTACCATTTCATGCAATGTTGGGTTAACTTGTGGATGGTGCACATTGTTAAAGAAAGGCCGGGATAAATCCTTGGAAGGAAAACCCATCTAGAACTCTTAAATGGAAAGTGACCACTTCTGACTCGGGAAACAGTAAGCCACTTAACACGAGTCAGGAAAAGAGTACCAGGGATGTATGTATGTTTTCCCTATCTTAGATTCTTCCTGCCGTTTGCTGCTGATAAAACACTGTCCCAGATGAACCTTTTATCAGACCTGATTCAGCCATCTAACACTTCTAGAAAAGAGCTTAAATTGTGCAGATACAGTTCACATTTAAATGGGTCTTTTTTCATCCATGGATTAATTCATGTGTCCTATTCTAGATTAGTGCATGAAAACAAACTTACCATGAATTTTCCTAGTTATTGCAATGCTGCGTATCAGATTTGCAAGTAGTGTAAGTCACTTCCGCGTTAGTTTGTGAGGAAGAAAATTCAATAAAGGGTGTGCTCCACAGCTTGAAGGGTGAGTGTTAAAAATACATGATGAAGATATTTCCATTCTGATCTATTTTACATGACTGCTACATGTTGTTCTGGTCCTGTTAGAATGGTTGCTTTTTGTTGTTCAACTTTGATACATCTAATTACTCTTCTGCTTACAAATGACCGCTTTGAACTGTTGTCTCCTTAAAGAATGTGATCTTGTTTCAAAGAAATGTATTTTTAGCTGCTTTCACCAGGGCCAATGCCCTTATTTTTGTTATGAAATAGCGTTGAAAGAGCACCCTCTGGTGATAGTTGGTAACTAAGCTATCTTTTAGTTTAAAAAATATACTCATGGTGTATAGGTAGAGATATAAATGTATGTTCATATATGACTTACATTCCCTGCCCAGTATTTCTTACCGAAGACATTAGGTTATCACCGTATTCCCATATTCCTCTTTTAGGTGGAAATCTGAAAGAAAGGTGGGTCCAATAATGAAATGCCTCAGCGCTCATGTAGAACCAGATCGTACCTAGGGCATAATGTTCGTAGGCCAGTGACGTGATGGGGCTTTTTCGGGTCGGCTGCAGTGTGGTGGGCAGGCTGTCAGCCTGGTGTCTGGTGGGGAGCCTGAGGCCCAGATGGAGAGAGTCACAACTTGTCTTTAAAAGCAGTCATCAGCCTTGAAGTACTGTGGTGGGTTGGCCCTGGCTGGGGGCCAGGTGCCCCCCCAGAGCCGCTCTGTCACTCCCCTCCTTCACTAGACGGGAGAAAAGGTGTAACGGAAGGCTGGTGGGTCGAGATAAGGACAGGGAAAGATCACTCACTAATTATCGTCATGAGCAAAACAGAGTGAACTTAGAGAGGAAATTCATCTAATTTTTTACCAAGCAAAACAGAGTAGAGGAATGAGAAATAAAATCAACTCTTAAAACACCTCCCCCCACCCCTCCCATCTTCCCGGGCTCAACTTCACTCCCGGCTTCAACCTCCTTCCCCTCAGCGGCACAGGGGGACGGGGAATGGGGGTTACGGTCAGTTCAGCACACATTGTTTCTGCCGCTTCTTCATCCTCAGCGGGAGGACTCCTCTCATCGTTCCCCTGCTCCAGCATGGAGTCTCTCTCACGGGAGACAGTCCTTCATGAACTGCTCCAGCGTGGGTCTCTCCTACGGGGTACAGACCTTCAGGAGCAAACTGCTCCAGCGTGGGTCTCTCCTATGGGGTGCAGACCTTCAGGAGCAGACTGCTCCAGCGTGGGTCCCCCACGGGGTCACAAGTCCTGCCAGCAAACCTGCTCTGGCGTGGGCTCCTCTCTCCACAGGTCCTGCCAGGAGCTTGCTGTAGCGTGGGCTTCCCACAGGGCCACAGCCTCCTTCAGGTGCCTCCACCTGCTCCGGCGTGGGGTCCTCCAGGGGCTGCAGGTGGAATCTCTACACCCCCTCATCCTTCTTCCATGGGCTGCAGGGGGACAGCCTGCCTCGCCATGGTCTTCACTACGGGCCGCAGGGGAATCTCTGCTCTGGCGCCTGGAGCATCTCCTCCCCCTCCTCCTGCACTGACCTTGGTGTCTGCAGAGTTTCTCACATCTTCTCACTCCTCTCTCCGGCTGCAAAAGCTCTCTCTGACTGTTTTTTCCCTTCTTAAATATGTTATCCCAGAGGCGCTGATTGGCTTGGCCTTGGCCAGCGGCGGGTCCGTCTTGGAGCCGGCTGGCATTGGCTCTATCAGACACAGGGAAGCTTCTAGCAGCTTCTCACAGAAGCCACCCCTGTAGCCTCCCCCCACTACCAAAACCTTGCCACCCAAACCCAATACATTACTCATGAAAATGAGCAAGAAATCAATGTAGTTTTCAGAGATTTAATGTAGCATCTGAGACTGCTGCCAAAAGGAGAGATGGGACATTTTGTATGAGTGCAAGTGTCATGGCCTAAATACGCTGTGGGTTTTTAACAAACAAAGTGTGGGATGTCACAGAGAACTTCGGTATGCCCTTGACTTTTGAGCCAAGTAAAAGGAAGCTATTTGAAGACCCAAACTGAAGACAAGAAAACCACCATATCAAGGGCAATGTGGTATAGTTAGCATCAGTCCTGCATTTGCTCTCCAGTGCTGTCTGAATGGGAGGGAGATGCAGACCAGAAAAAGGAGGAGAAGCTGAAAGCCTGAAGTGCAGTGCTGAGTTACGTACTGGCTGTAAGGAGGAGGAGGGGAGGGAAGCCAGCCCACTGGAGTTGTTTGCAGTGTGCAATTTACACACCAGGTGCTAAGAATAACTGGCAAGCCAGTTCTGTTCTATCCAAATACTGCAAGCACTTTCAGGTGAGGTAGGTAGGTAGGTAAGTACTACTTTTGTTCCGGTGTGAGAGGAGGAAAGTGAGCCCTGACGGGCTGCAGTGGCAGAGTAGCACTTAGAAAGGCAGTAGTACAGTGAGGTGCTTGTCCACTGGGTCGGAAACTCAGTTTGTGCCTGTTGTTTGTTTTGGGGTCTTTTGGTAATTTTTTCTCTTGTTCCAGTACATTATAGCCTATTTTATTTTAAAACTGATTTTGTTGCTGTTATTGAGGATGTATTTTCGTTGTTGTTTAATGGGACATTCACCTCCTTTGTTTTGAAAACTCTACCTTTGCTTATATTTTGTATATTTAACTTAAGGAAAGATGCTAGCTGTATCATTCATTGCTTTCTTGAAATCTCATTTTAAAACTACATAGAAGTCATCACTTGTCAAATGCTGCAGTAGCATCTGTGGATGCAGTTATAGCTGTCCATGTATACTAAAAGAATAACAAATGCTGGCTTCAGAAATAGTGAAAAATTACTTTTGCACTGATTTTGGGAATTTACCAGTAGCCTTTTACTTCTATCTACTGTAACTCTCTTGTGTCATGAGACTTCTACTTGATAAGTTTGTGAACTTTTGTAGGAAGGAAAGATCTTGCTTAATAGCTTGATAACTAAGCCCCCCCTTTTTTTTTTTTTTTTTTTTCAGCTTGATTTCCTTAGGAAATGAGAGAACTGAGCTTGTTATATAAATCTGTTAACCAATGAGGTTATGTTTGTAAAATCAGCTTTTCAGTATGGCACTTTATTCATGATATTGTAGTTCCTACATAAAAGAATACTTGTCTGAAATCTTTTTTCACTCCTTTCTTTTTAGAAATGCATGATTTCTCAGTCAAACAGTATCTAATGTGCTATTCTATAAACTTAAGGGATTGAAAGACTACAAAATGTAATTTAAAAACACTTTTGATATCATTTTGAGTTTTATGTGAAATCTGTGTAAGCTACATTATGAATATTAAGTGCTTCTGTCAAAAACTTTGCTCTTTAAAGATTCCTTTAAGATTGTAGCAGGCAAAACTCATGCAGATGCATATCATAGGCATGTAAAATCATTGTGTGGGCTTACAAACCATTAGGATATAAGATTCATGAACATTTGTGCTGGGTGGATTGGATGTGAGGGGATGGGACATGGAGGATGTGTTAGCTGTTGCTCCAGAGATCTATTGTGAACTGCCCTTGGTTCCACGCAAATGCTTTCTTGGAGCTTCCTGGCTTCAGCTCTGGCTTTCTTTGGAAGCGCTGGCCAGTGCTCAGATCCAGACTTCTGGCACTCTGCAGTTACAGCATGGACACAGAAGTAACTGGGACTCAAATCCTGGATGGCAGCGTTTCCTGGCCTGCTGCTGTTGTAATTCTCATTAACCATGAGTTAAACTGTTTGCAAAAGGCCTTCCATCACTCTGTCCCTAGTTCTGCAACGGGCAGTTCTGGGTTAAAGAATTTGAATAGCTCAAAGTCAAATTTACTAACTCCTTTCTAGTCTGATTCTCTGATATTTAGTACTACATCTGCATTCATTACAGCGTTTTCCATAAACCTTTGGAGTGTTCGTAGTGCATGTTTGGTGTCACACCTTTTTTTCTGAATTGGGCAGAGGTGAAAAACATTCGCTTTCTGGAGTTCCCAAAACAAAATGTTGCTGCCATTTTGAGGTTGTGTTTTCTTCTTTCCTAGGATATATAATGTAATGTAGCGCTTAAGAGTGTAGATACAATACAGTATTTGAGTTGAGTTCCAGCATTGCAGCTTCTCCCATTTGAATTTGACAGAATTCAGCTTTGGAGTTCTTTATTTAAAAAAGAAAAAAGTGACCGTGCAACTGTAAGTTCAGGATTCTGTGGAGTATCACAAGAAATGTTCTTCATGAAATATGCTAAGTTCTGCATGCCTGCTTTTGAGACTCTGCTTTTATTATTATTATGAATAAAATTAGAAGAGTAATATACAAACATGTAAGATGCAAAAGTGGAATGCTGCCAGCAGAATGGTTTTCTCTTGTGCTTTGTCACTGTGGCCTAATGTATGTCTATAAAAATTGTTTGGCTACAGCATGTCAGACTAATTTTGAAGTGAGGACTACTCTTACGATGATGTTACATGATAAACAGAACCTGAGATTGTAGCCCTGTAATATAACAAGAGGCTGTATTTAAATAAGAAGGGAAAATCACTGTATATTGCCAAAGCTGGGGAAATCCACAGAAAATACCTCTGTTGGAGTATTTTGTTAAGCCCAGCAACTGACTGTGTTTCTACGGACTTCCAGCTATGGTTTAGGTTCTTCTGGATAAACATTGGAGTCACCTGGCACACCTCAAGCTCACTAAAACTTTGGAAGTTTCAAGTGTCTTTGTTACACCCATTACAAGAAATTGGGATTGTCTTAATGAAAAATTAGGACAAAAATTTGGGTTTGAGTTTGCATGATGATGATGTTTCCATTTCCCATTCCATTTAAATATCTTAGCTTCCCAGTGTATAACTTTGCAAGTTTCCCTGTGTTTTTCTACAACTCTTAGTGTTGCAAATGCCTTTATTGATATAAAATTCTATTGATGTATTCTTCAGGATGTGGATAAATACATGGTGGAGTTCTAGTTCTACAGTATATTGTGCATCAGCGTAGCAGTCTATCTGCCAATACTACCAGTTGCTGTGAATTAAGATCAGAATTTCACCCTCTGTTTGTAGTGCCAGCAGGTATTTTTTGATTCGATAGTAGCAGCATACTTTTTCTGGTAAACCTTTAGAGGGCAGCATCGTTCCCCTTTTGTTAGATAAGTTAACATTTCCTGTGGTTGCTACTAAACCATATATAGCAAAGAATAGAATCATAAACAGCCTGAAACCAAAGCATGAAGCTAACAGTGAGAGTAGAGTGAATCAGTGTAATTTTTGAAAAGTATGCATGTGTGTGAATACACAATTCTTCCTAATACTGGAAGTGGTATGTTTGAACTTAGTATGTGCTGATCTGGGAATGCTGCTGTTCAGTGCAGCCAGAAACCATTAGTAGCTACTAATGTTTTCTTTTGGTTTTTGAACTAATGGTCACCATTCCTTATGATCAGCGTATGTGTCAGTATTTGGAGAAAGTATGCTGTAGTATAAAGCTTCTTGGGTTTGAATTACTTAGTGTGTTGATGTTGCAAGCTGTCTGCCTATAGCCTTTTCTTCCTAGCTTCGAAGATGCTGATAACAAAATTATTTTCCTGTTATAATGGAAAATAAAATCTCTGAACCGAGGAGGCGCATTGAAAGTTGTCTGAGTTTGAACATGAAAAAGTCACTCGCTACCTATACAGGAAACATTTTAGGTTTGTCACAGCAAGCAGATTGGTTTTGTATTCCAGCAGGCTTTGCGTTCCAAAAAGCTCAAAGAGAGTGTTTCTTTCTCAGGAGAGTGGAATTGCAGCAGCTCGCTAGTCTTTATGGTAGCAGCTGTGTATGTAAGAAATAATTCCTCTGTTTTGCATCGTGGTGGATAGACACTGTGCATATGAAACTTGTGATCCACCTGGAAGAAATTAGATAGACTCAGCTCATTCCCATTGCAGGTCCAATCAGGAAGCCCAAGTATGTGGAAAGTCCTAGAGTGCCAAGTGAGGCAGCTCTACCACTGAGAAAAGGATCAGAGCAAGGACAACCCGATCAAAATGGTAAGAGTCTGTTCAGTGGTATGTTATTTGGTAGAACAGTTGTTCATTTCAGACAGAGTGATACAAAGGAGCCTGCATAATAAGGAAATCTGATTATTTGTAAGAATGTTTTGCAGATTTAGTATGCTTGTGGTAATGAGGAGATGCTTGCTGTTACATGTATGTGATCTTTATAGCTGTCTGTATTCTGGAAGCTGTGCATGTACTGTAGGCAGAATGATGTCCGAGTGTTGCTGGTCACTACATATGCTGAAGGCCTACTAGAATTTTTCTGAACTTATTTTTAATGTAAATTGATTCCAAGTGTGCAGCTCTGCACTGGGTACAATCCTTCATTTTAGAAATTTTGTAAAAGCTTGCTAAATAAGAAGGCAGTAACAGCAGACTCCTGTGTTGGCAAAGCTGGGAAAAGCTAACTCCCTAGAGTTAATTGGTATTCTTGAAAAGTTTCATGTTCGTTAAATTTGACTAGTGCATAACAGAGTGTGGCTTTGACAGTGAGTGTCCTGGTCAAAGCAAAATGACCCGTAAGTTGGTATATGACTATACACACATGGATTTCATATGCCTCGTATTTTTAGATTAATTTTTCAGTTTAACTAACCTCATTCAATTTTTTGTTTTCCTTTTGCTTCAATTTTAAAGGAAACTACAGTTTTAAAGCCAATGTTTTCTTTTTTAAAAAGCCCCTTAGTTTTGATACTTACTAGTGAAAATAGAACTCATTATAATTGTTTTCACAGTCATCTTCTGTATGCCCTATTTGATATGTTATAGTTACCCTGGTCCTTCTTATGTCTCCATCTTCACAGCCATCTTAGTGCTGGCATTAAAGTTTTACATCCAACCGGGAGAACATGTAGTCCTCATCTTCCTAATCTAAAGGTGACCTTCCCACTATGTTCCTCCTCTTCGCAGAGTTGTGCTCCCAGACAGTGAGATTGCTGAGGGTCAAAACTAAACTCTAGTGTTTAAGGATTAAACAGCAGTTGCTGGGTTGAACACCTTCGACTCTTGGCTTTTATGTCTGTTGCTGAACTGAATTTGGAATTTGTTCCAAATTTGTTTGCAAACCATGGGGTTTATGTCACTCATGCAATTGAAAAATTGTTGAAGTAATGCTTACTGGTCAAGCTGTTCGGTTAAAGCCATTGTTTTCTATGTTTTTCTTGCAATCTGGAGCTTGGGGAAATATGTGCAAACACCACTGAATGTCAGCTGTGTTTTATGTGGTTAGACACCATATGCTCTTCATGAAGAGCAAATACTGTGCTAACACTCATTTGGCGTGGTGAAGCCAGAAAGGAAAGACCAAAGAAAAAGAGGCAGTTCAGCCTTTTTATTTCCTACCCCTCGTTCTACCTGTCGATAATGTGGAAGACAGCGCAGCGAGAGGCTTGTCTGAGCTCTCTTAAACTGCACCAGTACGTCCATACACTTACATCTCTCTCCCTTTCCTTGCTCTTCCTTGGAGGCCCTCCTTATCAATTAGGAACTTCTCGTTGCATGAAATCTCTAAATGTTAAGCCAGTACTACTGTTCAGATGTCCCTACTGTCTTCCAGCTGTGCGAGGATGATGTCCCGAAGCTCAGTGCCTTGCCGAGACGGTGCTGGTTGGGCAGGAGCAGTACGGTGCTCCTGCTTTTTTCCCTCTTTGCAGAGTCAGGTGGTAGCTACTGCAGCCAGCAGTTCTGTGGCTGAGAATTCTTGCTGTGAGCTATTTCTCAGAGTGGTTAGATGATGCTCCTGAATTAATTGACTGTTTATACCTGAGGATGGGGCAGGCCTACCTATTCTTTTTTTTTTTTAATGGAGGAAAGAACTAAATACTGCATAAATGTTTCTGCTAGGGAAGAGCATTACAGGTTGGTAGGTGATGCCAAACTGTTGGCATTAAAGAAGGAACATGCAGAAGGTGCTAGTTTGTGAGATTATATTAGCAATAGGTGTTTTCCCTAAGCAGATGTGTGACTGGCTGTTTTTGTTACCTCATTTTAAACTTTGCCTCATTGTATCTGTGGGATACCAGAAGACATTTTAAAGCACCATACTGATAAAATGAAATCTTTTTACTACCAGAAAAGCTCGAGCATTTAGAACTGGTGTCACATCCTTTGCGTAGCAAGCACAACAAAAATGTATTAGTTGTAGTGTTAACTATGAGATTACAAAACATCTGTATTATTAACCTCTACTTTTCATGTTTTTAACATTACAGAAAACTTTATAAAAAATAACCGGAACAGAATTTGAGTCTGCCACTGAGCTTTGATAGCATTGAGTTTAATGCTGCTGTTAGGAGAATAATCATGTTGATCATCGGTCCAGTGATGAACTGGTTGCACTTAACCATTTCTGTTTTGACTGGCAGGGTGGGGTTTTTCTCCCCTAGATTTGTGCTGATATGCAGAGGATCCAAGACCCACCAACAATTTAAAGTCTAATGGACAAAAAGTTTGAATGGCATTAACTTCTCTGTTAGATATATTGCTGACAGAAGAACTGGTGTTCACATTTGATTGTATTTTTTCTACCTATTGTAATGGTTTCCAAATGTAAGACTCTAATCTTTTTCTCCCCACTCCAAAGCAAAGCCTGAAAAAGACTCAAGCTGTTCTCCTGCAGCACAAGAATTGATGACAAGATTGGGTTTTTTACTGGGAGAAGGGATCCCAACTACTGCTCATATAGACGAGAAAAATGAAGTCATGGTAGGATAATGGAAAATAATATATTTAATGTTCATCCTATTTCTGAGAGGACTAATGTTATTTCCTCTAGTTGCAGTTACTTGATACTTAGCAAAATACAATCCGTTTTAATAGACATATGGTAATAGAATTGTAAATTAATTAGAACAAGTGTATGTTTTTGTTTGTTTTGAAATTGAGAGTTGATCTTGCATTCTTAAAAAATAAAAATAGGTTCCTCACCATTCCTGGAAGTTAAATCTAGTCTACTGTGAATGTGAATAGCTTCTAGACTTCTCTCTGCCTTATTTTACTATTTCAGTTGATCTTTTTTTCCCTTCTATTCTCAGTGCTTTATGAGAATGGAAAACATCAGTGGTTTATTAAAATAGGAGCATGCTTTGCGGGGTGGGGGTGGGGGGTGTGTGTGTGTGTTGAGACATTCACTTCCATTTGATAAGTCTTTCTTCTTCTGAAGTCGCTTTTTAAGAGTAATCTGAAAACATGTCATTAAGGTTCCTAATCAAGATAAAACTTCCGCTTCTTGAAGTTTTTGCTTAAAAATGGGCTCTGCTTTGTTCTTATTCTACTTCACCTTGATGTTTCTAATTTTCAGCACAGTAGCATCCTGCCTCCTGTGCAATAACTATTCATTTTTCATCACATTGCAGTGTACAGTAACCAGTCGAGGAGTGAGTCCATGTTCCACCCTGACAAGCAGCACTACATCACCTAGCACTGATAGTCCCTGCTCAACTCTCAATAGCTGTGTTGGCAAGACAGCAGCTAACAAAGGCAGTCCCTGTGGAACCATTAGCAGCCCCAGCTCTACCCTGGAGAGCAAGGACAGTGGAATTATAGGTAAGCATCTTAATTAGTAATGCAATTAATAGAAAATAATCTTCTCTTAATAGTACAAGACTGAATAGCTGCTTCATGTCATTGTGTTCGATTTTATGCTGTCCATGGATCCCATTTCAAATCCTCTGTACCTGAAAGATTGAAATCATATTCTTTGGCTATAATAGTTGCTGTTGTTAGGCGTGCATTTCTCTTCTTTTGTTTTCCTCATGCAGTTCTAATTTCTCCATGTTTTCCTTTTAAAATCATTAATTTCCTCTGTTTCACTCCATTTGTTATTTTATTCTACCTTTTTCCTTTCCCATTATATATGTCTCTGCAACGCATTTCATACTGGTGAAGAACAGCATAGCTTGAAGGTGGTTTAATTTCCAGCTGGGAAAAAATAATTGATGCTACTTCCTATGAGAATAATGTAAATCAAACTGTTTAAAAACAGTGCAAACTTTTGAGTAATTGGCATGAAAATGAAGATAAAATGGGATGTCATGGAAGAGGTGAAATTGTGTGATCCTCTACTGAATAGATGACTGAAGTAAGGCTATATATGCATCTCCTGTGGGGAGTCAGTTATCTTTGGAGGGGCAGCTACCATCACAGGTCAATTGTTACATAGCTTCTTTTACCAGCTAGCTGAGTATTTCAATAAGTCTGTTCAGTACTAAAGAAAAGATGTAAATTCTTTGCTGCCTTGTTTGTGCCATCTTCCCTATTTCTGCTCCCTGCCCTGATGGGTCTTTGTCTGTACCACTGTCTACTCGTGCCTTTGGGCACCCAGGTGGTGCTTTAATATTATTTTCTGGAAGGTCAGACTAAGATGTAAAAAGCATATTTTTCATGTTACTATAAACTGTGGTAGGAAGGTGTATTCTTTATTGTTGGTTGTTTTTTGTTTTTTGATTTTTTTTTTTTAAATGATGACTCCTTAACCAATTGATCCCTTTTAAAATTTATTTTGTAACAGCTGTTGAGCTTACCAACAAAAAGAAAGCACAAAATGCCCCCTAACCTGATGCTTTCTCAATATACAGAAGTGAGCTTTCAGTTTTATTTAAGTCTAGCCAATGGACTAAATGTAGGGAGGCTAATAAAAGGAAGCAATTCTAAATCTTAAATCCCTAGATTTGGGAAAGTAAACTTAAGACATGTCATTATCTTTGACTGTGAACTTAGTACTTTTTTATTTATAACTTTTGTTTAGAGAAGGAATTCCAAGTGCAAGTGGTCTCTGCTTGCCATTATGAACACTACCATGATGATCATTGGTGTAGTGCTTGCCAAGAAATAGTGATAATACATGTTTTCATAACGCAGTTGATAATACTTTGCTCTGTTATAGATGTTCTTGCATTTTATTATGAAGTAATTAATAGTCATAAGTTACGACATAATACTATTTTTACTGATCAGTTACCTAAAGAGATGTTCATCATGGGTCAAAAGACTCATTTGTATAAAACTTAAGTACTTCAGTTTTAGAAAATTATTTTGTGAACTCGTTCCATAGTAGATTGATAAAAGCTATTGTCCATGGTCAATTTTATGTAAGACCTTATTTTGAGACAGCATTAACATTTTGATGTAAGGGAAAGGGTATATCAGAATTGTTGCTCTTGGGTTGACAGATTTCAGTCGTTGCCTGACTTGAGAATAGAGTACATTAGTTGTAGCTTTTGTCAGAATGTAGGGTTTCCTGTTTTGATTACACTGGTGCAAGTATAAAAAAAAAGAAATGGTTTTACAAGTGAGTGTATTGGTGTAAAAAATACAACAACGTATGACTAGAAGAAATGGTAATGCCTCTTGTTGCAAAGATTATTTATGTCAGTACAACTTAGTCATTTCCTTGTTTAAAATGTTTCGTAGGGGTTTTGCTTTTTTAATAGAGAAGTTTAAATCAGTTCTCTGAATGACACAGGAATCTATGAGAGTTGTGCCATTAAAACAAAATAGGCTTCCCAGATAGGGTGTGGTTACAAAGATACTTCTACCTTCATAAATGCATTCTATGCTTAAGCTTTTACTAGCTCTCTAAGTGGTGTGTAAACTAATAGGCAACTCTGCTTAGGCATGTTTCTTAAAAATTTGGGACCTTTGTTAAGGCTTCTCTAAGTGGTGAGTGTTTGCCTTTTGTAGAAGAGGAGTCTTGTTGGTTTGGAATACTTTAGGTGTTTGGAGATCTAAACCAAGGTGTTCAGTAGCGCACTGAAAAACTTAGTTGACTTTGCAAAAAAGTTTAAGGACTGCACGCTGTTTTGCATGCAACTTTAGTTTATATCCATGAGAGCAGCATCAACGTGAGTATAAAAATTGTCATTACTATTAGATTAAATTGCTTCTCTGGTACGTGATATAAAAGGGGAAAAAGGGATCCTGTTTCTCTGTTAATTGCTTTCAGCCTTACTGAGCTCTTTTGTGAGGTACTGCAGCCCAGGGGAGGCATGCACGTGTGTTTTGTATATGCGGTTTAATGTCACAGGAGATGCATTTCTTATGCAGATATTTTATGAAGTCTTGGAATAAATACATTTACAGTATCAGTAACGCATAGTTCATCCAAGACTATAGAAGTGGCTGCTGGTTTTGGAGTGGAGTAGGTTCCTTCTTTTGCTTCCAGAAAGGCAGGATAGTAGGCTTGAGCTCTGTTCTTTATCTTTCTTTAAATTAAAAGCTGTGCTTGAGTGAGAGCTTCTCTTCTCTCAGGTTCACAAAAGTAAATACTGATATGAACCTACTACCCATGCTCTGCAAGCTTGAAATATTCTATGAGTATGTCCATGTTCCAAATGAGGTCAGAACTAGACTCATGTTTGTTTAAAATAGTACATTGCATGACAACTACATCATCCATTGTATAACCTTGTAAGCTCTAATATTTTTAAGAGAAGATTTTTGAACCCGGTGATAAAAGTTGCTTATTGAACTAATGAAAAGGAAGAAGTTTCAAAAATAGGAGAAACATGAAAGTAGGCCCTTTATTTTACAGGGAGAAGAGAGGATGGTGGAGTTCTGAAGCATATGAGTGTGAGAGCAGGGAGGAAAAACCCAGGAGAAAATAGGGTGAGGGGGAGCTCTTATGTAGCTCCTTCAGTCAAGTATATATGGCTCATGATCATGAGACTGGATGAAAATCATCTGCCGCAGTTCTGTGGAGCTGTCATTCATGTCTCAAATTCAGGGAGAATTCGAAGACCCCTTGGCAACCCATGGCAGCACCCATTACATCTATAGAGGCATGAAACTGGGAAGGGAAGTAAGAGGCACCTCTGATAAATGTCCCGTGTTCTTGGTTTTTTAAATACAAATATGTCTGTGCATTCAAATTTGTTATTAGTAGTAAATGTGCATTTTAAAATTATGTTTAGCAAGTATATGTTTTCTAATGTCTTTGATGGAGTTCATCCAACCATGAAAATAGCTTGCTCTTTCATGCTGTTTATGTGGGCTTCCATTGTTATCCCACTATGTTTTCTGGGCCAGCAGACTTGGATGGAAAATCTATCTTTTCTCTCTTTTCCTCTTTTTTACTTATGGTTCAGGTTTCTTTTAGGTTTCTAATGTTTTACTGCTTTAGTTGAATTCTTCTGTGCTTCTGTTGAGTTTGACATAATAGTAGTGGAGGCAGGTTTTAATCTTCAGCAATGAGCTAAGTAGGAGAAAAGACTGGGCTACTGGCCAAAACATGAGCTTTTCTGGATCCTTGCCACCATTTCAGTATGGAAATCTTGAGCAGCAAGGTTTCCTGGTGCTACATTTCACTCCAGGAGAACTCATAATTTTAAATACTTCAGACTTCAGGAAGAGCCAGATTTTTTGACACATTTGATTTTTTTGACCATAAAAGTGAAATAAATGTGTCATATGGAAGTACAGTCTAAGCTGTGTGCAAAGGTTAATGGAATGCCTAAAAAGCTTATTCTTCTATTGCATCTGAAATGTATGTTGTATTATTGGTATTTCTTAGAATACAAACTCTTGAATTTAAGCATCATATCTTCAATTTCTTGTGAATGTGAAGCTAAGCTGGAGAATGCAAACTTGTATGAATACTTCATCATCCTGCAAGGCTGAAGCTGCAGTACAGTTGATGCAAAAGAATAGTTAGTGCTGCTTCTGGCCAGAGAAGCCTCACAGTTCTAAGGGGCAGTCTGTTCGTTTGCATTTTGTTAGTGGTCTAATGAGCCAGAATGTTTTACTTAATGATTTGGTCAGTTGAGTGTAGAATCACCACATATATACCTTTAACATTTAAAATTTTAGCCTGGAGTGGACCCACAGTTTACATAGATACTATTATTATTTGAACTGGCATTGATTTTATTTTTTTAAAAAAATTTTTTTTCCTGATGCCCTTTCATCCTATTTTGTATTTTCCTCTCTTGCATTCAAGTGTTCAAAATGCATTGAGTGTTGGCTTAACCTTTAATAAATATTTATTGTTCAGTTATTTTGTGAGAGTACTGAAAATGTTTTAAATGAAACGGTAATTTCACTATTAAACATACAAAACCCAGTATATATTTGCAAAGTGTTCTTATGCGAGCACATTAGCATCATTTTATCAAACGTTACACAAGTAGGTCTTTAGGAGTATAAATTCTTCACACTTTCAGTTATTGCAGGAGGCCTTGATTAACTACAGTCTTGAGGAACTGAAGATGCACTTTAATAACCCTCAGTCACCAAGCTGGAATATTTGGAGCACTCTAGATAAGGCAGTTAGTGCTGTTTCAGCTTTCTTCGTGTGAATCAATACAGCAGTGGAAAGCTACTGTTCTGTGATGTAGCGTCCAAAACACATCTGTGGTCTTTAGTTGTCTTTTAGCCGAGCATCTGTCTACCTCTCTGTTGCTTATTTTGTGGCATCTGAAATTTTCATAGCCAAAAAGCACATCTTACTGCCAAAAAGTTTCATACAGTATGGAGAAATTACTTGTAAACATTTTCTGGTTGGTTTATAATGACATCAGAAACAAACCCCAAAAAAGCCTTTATTTGAGCCTCTGATTTACTTTATACTGCAGTACCCTGAAATACTTAAAAACCTAAATCATTATGTTTAATATAATCTGAAATTTTGTTCATATACTCTACTGGGTCTGATCAAACATGCATCTAGCCTTGTATGTTCTGTCTGACAGTGAAATGTAGGTAGTACATTTCTTAAGAAAGAGGTAGTACATAGCTGAGTTGCTTGAAGTTTTTTATCAAGATTAGTTTGCCAGGTATGTGAGTGCAGGCTGAGTGTCACCCTACTGTAGCTAAGCTATCTGTTTTAAGTGAGCTAGATCTCTGAACAACATTGAATTTCTGTCATTTATGCTTTGCAATATACAAGATGCTTGGTCACAAGTGGGCTTGTGGAAAGCCCCCCAACTTTGGAAGAACAGTGCAAGTTTTTTCAAAGAAGTGAATTTTGAATTATTTTTGTAAAATACTAGTCTTTAAAAATGTGAATTATCAAACAGATGCATTTAATTCTTTTTCTTGCTCTAGATGCTATTCTTAATGAGCTTTTGTTGTCTCCATGTTTACAGAATGGTTTGAAAATTTGCAAGATATGTTACAGAATTTTAATTTTTAAAAGAAGTTGAGACATGTTTTGGTGGAGTAGTAGATTCTTCCTATAAGGTCATAAATGTTTTGGTTGAGGTGTTTTGGTTGAGGTTGTTTGGTTTTGGTTGTTTTTCTTTTTTTTCCTTCACAAATTACATGGATCTAAAGATACACCAGTATATAAATAATATTCCTTAAATTTAACAAAATATCCCATGAAGAAATACTTGAATATCTGCTGGTCCAAAATGCCATTAGAGTATGAAAATTATAACGCATATTAACACAAGTGTGCCATTTTCCTCTGATGTGTACGTTAGTTGGGGTTTTTTTCTCTTTTTCAGCAACTATAACAAGTTCGTCAGAAAATGATGACCGTAGTGGATCCAGTTTGGAATGGAGCAAGGATGGGAGTCTCAGAGCTGCAAAACATCAAGGCATTAGTCATGATCGAAGAACAGATAATTGTTCACCAGTTGCAGAAGAGGAAGCCGTTGGATCTGCTGAGAATTTGCCAAAAGAAGTACCAACAGGAGAGGGTCCCGTTCCTTATGCTCAAAGTTCTGGCTCTTTAATAATGCCTCGTCCAAACTCTGTTGCAGGTAAAGTCCTGAGGTGGAAAAAAGGGTGTTCTTAATAATAGGACATTTCTGTTGAATCTTGCTGTTGAAGTTATGTTGTAGTATGAAAAAAACATAGATTCCAAACTGAATAGATGAGCATTACTTAAGTTGTGTGCAGTTGTCATACAGAGGGCTTTTATCGTGCTGTTCAGTAGGTATTGGTTAGATCAGGACTGATGAAACACTTTAAAAGTCTATCAGTCATTCTAGGATTGTATCTGGTGTCAACTAATCCTTGAAGTCGTTGCTTTTGTGTGCGCTCACATTTGCTAGATCTGTAAATCTGACTAAGACCAAAATCATACTTTGACTCCGTTGAACAGGTGACTTTTTTTTTTAAGAACTGTGTGAAATTCTGCCTTCTAGTTGAACCATTCATTCAGAAAACACAAGTCTGTTGAGTTGTGACTTTACCATTACTTTTTCTAGGTGTTGTGAAATAGACAAATCTCTGAAGAAGTACTTCTGACTTGAAATCTGTTAGTAGAGCCCATCAAATTCTAACAGTAATGGGCAATTTGCTTACATAAATGCAAGAAAAAATGTTCTGACAGTGTTCAGAAGCACAGGTGCCACATGTATGGCAGGAGCTTTAGCTAACTAAAAATTCAAAGCTAAAAAACTGGGTAAATGCAGAGTGAAGAAAACTTCAGTAATGAGGTTAGGGCTTGGGAGTTGGTGATTCCTAGAGGGAAGAGGGGAAGATGTTCATTCCAGGTAGAAAATATTGTCAGTAAAAGGGAGTATTTTTAGTATAAAGATGAAAAAAAAAAAAAAATGGATGCATGGAATTTTCTTAGTTTGATAAAATGTATAGGGGAAATATTGCTAGTAAACCAAATTTTGAAATTGACAATGGCAAAATTTTGGCAAAGAGCATGCTAGCAATTTTGATGAGAATCTTTTAAGTTCTGACAATACCACTTTAAATTTTGGAATGTTATAGATTGTAATATGAGCACTAGTTCTGTGTTTTCATTGTGAAGGCACAAACATGTTGGATCAGCTCAAAAAGAAACAAACATTCTCCATTTCATTTTCAAAGGAAGTATATAATGTGTTCCGGAAGAGTCCAACAAATTGTAATATATTGGAATTGCAACAGAAAAAGTTGTTAATATGCAGCTCAGTAAATGGTATCAAGAACTTAAGATTTGTCAGTAATAGTCAAAATCCAATGCTTTAAAAAAAAACCCCACAACAGTCCTACCTTTAGAATGTGTCATGAAGTGTCATGGAAGATACTGAAACATACAGTGCAGTCTTAATAAAGTTAATTTGAGGTTTTAAAATACCATGAAAGTTATTAGCACCTTGTTTCAAAATTCTGTGGCTGAAGGATTATTTTGCAGCAACATATTATGATGCGAATACAATAATGCCCAGATTCACAGAGGGAGAGAGAATACCATGGTTCTTCATGAAACGGCTCTTAGCACAGAGCAAAGCTTTCTGGCTTTCTATGTTTGTTCGTTAGAATCATCCTGTTGACAAAAGTGAATGTCTTACAGTGAAGATCAGCAAACAACTGTAATGAATTTGCATGTCTCTAGCTATTTTACATAGGTATGCTTTGAAAATAACTTGATTTATCTGTAATTTGCCTATTGAATGAGCTGAGCTATAGTTTTTATGCTCAGTGCAAATTGCCCCATGCCAAAGGAAATGTAGTATCCTGATCTTAAGTGTTCTAGTATGTGATAGTGCAGAGATTTTGGCTATAGATTTTTGTGAAATCTGTTGTGCTTTTAAGCTGTAAATGACTGTTTCCTGGCTTTTGAGTGCCAGTGCTAAATATCTGTCTTTAAAAATTGGGTACTTGTGCTACATGTGCAAGAAATCAAATTAATCAATCTGCAACGTCCTTGCAGATAAGAGTGACTGAAGAACTTTTTCCTAGATGAATATGGAATTGGAAGTTGTCACACCTCCAATCCTTGCTAGAGAAGCAGAAGTGTTGTTTTAGGAATCATTGAATTGTGTCGTGCTGTTACTGCTTTCCCTTTTATTATGTCTATTTATTCCTGTTTTGGAGTTCTGAGATGGACTGTAACCATGCCATGCTCCTGCTTTTACTTTTATCTTATGTTGTTATCTTCCTGAAGAAAACTTGCTAGTTCATGAACGTGACAAAGATGATATTCCAACTATGCATCATATGTCAAGCTCATGCATTCTGTTCTGATTATCATTTGGAGTATTTGTATTGCTTGCATGTGATTCATGTTTTTATACACATACTTAATCTGCATGTTCATTTAAAGCTAGTGCCTTTTGGAGATGGACACTAGTTTTGCGGACTCGAGGACATGATGAGGGAGGAAGTAGCAACCACCTTCTTTTCATGTATATTATAGCACTCCTGCATAAATTTTGGGGAATTTCACTGTGTACTAAATGGCTTTGTTGCCAAAGAGGACTGCATTAACTGCCCTTTCATTGTTTTAGCTGCCTGAAATACAGATCCTCAGATTTTAGCTTTGGCTTCCCATAGACTTATGAGTACCTGAGTTTTTGGAGTGTTAAAAAAGTGAAGACTATTTTAGGTTGTAAGGGGCCCCTGGAGGTTTCTGGTCTACCCTCTCACTGGAAGCATATTCAATTAGAACAGTTTGCTCAGGGACTTGTTCAGCTGAATGTTCAGTGACTCCAAGGATGAATATTCCACCATGTCTTTGGGCAGCTTGTTTAGGTATCCTCAGTGAAGTTTTTGTCCTTTATATTTAGTGTGCATTTCCCATGTTCCAACCTGTGTTCATTGCCTCTCATCCTGTTACTGTGCCCCTCCAGGAAGAGTCTGATTGTGGCCTCGTATTAGGTAAAGAGTGACAGTAAGCCGCTGCCGTAGCCATCTCTGTTCAGAGCTGAACAAACTCAACTCAAACCTCAGACCTCCCTCACAGTTCAATGCAAAGGAATTCTGCCCAGCCTCTCATATTTTTAAAGTGACATCCACAGGAGCATTGGCTTTTTTTGGCTCTAGCTTTTTTTCTAGTCTTTAAATTCTTTCATTTCATTGCTTTAGTATTCATTCATTGTGTTCAGGACTTCTTTCATTGCTGTAAATGTGGACTGGACCTTAATTTTCAGGCTGCACTTCTGCTCCTTTAGGACTGAATACTGTGACTCTGAACATCCTGTTGCAAACCCCATTCACATCTTACAACTTGGACCTGTACTTTTGATTTCCCTGCTTTACCTTGGGAAGCAATGGTATTCTGTTAATGCTCAGTAAGTCTGTATCTTTCTTATACTTGGGGAACCCAGAACTGGACACAGTACTCCGGATGTGGTCTCACCAGGGCAGAGTAGAGGAGGATGATTGCCCCCCTGAACTCGCTGGTAACGCTCTTTCTAATGCAGCCCAGGATGCTGTTGGCCGCCTTTGCCACAAGGGTACATTGCAGTCTTATGGTCAGCTTGTTTACCACCAGGACCCCAAAGTCCTTCTCTGCACAGCTGCTTTCTAGCCTGTCAGTCCCCATTGTGTACTGATGCCTGGAGTTACTCCTCCTCAGCTGGAGGACTTTGCATTTCTCTTGGGTGAACTTCATGAGATTCCACTCGGCCCAGTTCTCCAACCTGTCAAGGTCTGTCGGAATGGCAGCATAATCATCTGGCATATCAGCCATTCCTCCCACTTCTGTATCACCTGCAGACTTGGTGAGGTTGCACTCTGTCCCATCATCTAGGTCGTTAGTGAATCATAGAATGGTTTGGCTTGGAAGGAACCTCAAAGATCATCTAGTTCCAATCCCCCTGCCATGGGCAGGGGTACCCTCCACTAGCCCGGTTTGCCCAAAGCCTCATCCAGCCTGGCCTTGAACACTGCCAGGGATGGGGCCTCCACAACCTCTCTGGGCAACCTGTGCCAGTGCCTCACCACTCTAACAGTAAAGAATTTCTTTCTAACATCTAATCTAAATCAACCCTCCTTCAGCTTAAACCCATTACCCCTTGTCCTGTCACCATAGTCCCTCACCATCTTTTCTGTAGGCCCCTTCAGGTACTGGAAGGCCGCATGAAGATGTTAAACAGGATTGGACCCAGTGTCGACTGCTGGAGCACACCACTAGTGAATTGCCTCCCACTGGACTGTGTGTCACTGATCACAACCCTCTGGCCCATCCCTTCAGCCAGTTTCGGGTCCACCTCACTGTGCACTTAGATAACCTGTATTTCATCAGCTTGTCCATGACAGTGTTACGGGAGACAGTGTCAGAAGCCTTACTAAAGTGAAGATGGACAACATCCACAGCTCTGCCCTCATCCACCAAGCCCGTCACATCATCTTCTAATGGTTTGCATTGAAAGGGACCTCTAAAGATCACCTAGTTCCAACCCCCCCTGCTGTGGGGGACATCTTTTGCTAGATCAGGTTGCTCAAAGCCCCATCCAGCTTGTGTTCAGTTAAGAGCTCCTTGCTTATCTGTGCAGGCCTCCTACCATATTTGCTTTATTTCCTACTTTTCAGGATGGCCCTTTCTTGAGCTTGCAAGAGGTTATGCTTGAGTGTCAACCAGCTGTCTTGGATCCCTCTTCTCTCCAGGACTGTATGCCATGGGATTCTTCCAAGCAAACTCTGAAGAGATTGAAGTTCATGCTCCTGAAATCTGGTCTTGTGCTCCTGCTTTTTGCTCTGCTCTCTTTTGTTAGGATTCTGAACTCCACCATCTCATGGTCACTGCAGCCAAGACTGCCCTCAACTTTCACATCTATGACAAGTTCTTCCTTCTTTTTACTAGGTCCAGCACAGCATCTTTCCTTTTTTGGCTTTTCAGTCGCCTATGTCAGGAAGTTGTTGTCAGTGCACTCCAGAAATCTGAATTGCTCATACCCTGCTGTGTTGTCCCTCCAACAGATGGAAGATTTTGGATTTGATACCAATCTGGGAACTGCTTTTTTTTTTAATGTGAATATTCATTTGGTTTATTTCTGGTGAAAAAGTATATAACCCTGATATAACTTGGCAAATATGATCTCTGGATTTTCAGTTCTTCCTTTGTATAGCTAACATTTTGGTTTAAAAATTGAAGAAAATAAAAAATGTTAGGCAGAATTCTGTACCATTTGATACAAAAAGAATATAAATATTTCCTCACAGATGGTGTACTAGCAGCTAATATCTGAATCTGTTCCTAATGCGTCTGACCTCACTGATATGGTTGTTCTCATAGTAAAAAAGGAAACTGTATTAACATGAGAACTGTTTACCATGTGAGGAAGTTAAGGCAGACGTGACGGGAAAAAATCCAACTGAAAGGGGAAAAATCCAACTCAATCTTTAGTGAACTTGATTGAAAAGCATTTTGTAAATGTTATAACGTGAATGACTCCAACCACTGCTATTGTCTAGAAAAACTTATCTGTAAGTACTATGTCGAGGAAAGAACTGTAATAAATAATAACGCTCTTTGTAACTTATGCTGAGAGAAAAATAAGCTTCTATCCTTTAATACTCTAGCAACAAGTTCAACCAAACTGGAAGATCTGAGTTATTTGGATGGACAAAGAAATACTCCTTTACGCACTTCAATTCGCTTACCTTGGCACAACACTGCTGGTGGAAGAGTGCAGCCGGAAAGTAAAGGTATACATACTTACATCTGCATCTGTCTTGGCACAGTCATACAGTTCTTCAGTAGTTTTGTAACAGGGATGTTCTGTGATCTTTGTAAACACCCCCATCCCACAAAGTGTTTTTTTTAGAGTGCTCCTGACATATCACTCAACAGGTCTGAAAATAAGATGCTTGCTTACACTTTTTCCTGCATAATGCTGTGGTTTAGAAATTAAATGTATGGCTTTTAATAAGAAATCAGTATATTGTTTATCTAATTGTGCATGGGCAGAGCAGTGCAGATCATGTGAATCTCCAAACTGAAGTTGTGCAATACCAGTATTCAGGAACTGTACTGAGTATTTGCTTGACTGCCAGATTTTATCATCTGACATTCTGAGAAGAGTGTACTGCAACTTAAGAAATACTATGCTGAATTTAAAGTCTTCAAAAGGCTGTCATTAGAATTCTGTTTTAGGAAGAAAACTGGTCTAATACTACTAGACTTATTATGAGTAATATATATCTCGATATCTCTGGTCTTTTGAGTCTGAAAACAGCAGGTTTATGTTAAATGCAAGTGATACATGCAATTTTTTTTCCCTCCTCTTAACTGACTTAGTCATTTGCAGGCTCTGTTAATTTACCAATGTTGCAAAACGGGTGATTTAGACCACTTAAAGAACCAGTGTCAAAGGTATCAGCAAAAGTGGTTTTATTGAAATATGATGTTCTAAAAGTATGAGTTAACAAAGTTTGATGGCAAGGTTCACTCTGTCACTTACTGCACAGAGGATATAACAATGATTCAAAGTTACCAAGACAAAATCTTAGTGCACTGTAACACAAGGCTGTGGACAGTGTCAGTCACTTACAAAGATCTGCAGTGTGTGAGAGGTCTCTCCGCCTCGAGGAGCAACTTGAGAGGTGTCCCAGCTCAAGGGGAGATCGTCGTGCTGCCAGGCTGCAGAGCAGGGAGAGCTCAGCTTGCTTAGGCTGCCATAGTTATGGAGTAGAGCGGTTGGCTTGCAGTCAAAGTCCATGCAATGGGGAAGGTATGCAGCAGACTCCTTGAACCCACAGCTTTCTTTGTTCCTTGATAAATGAGTCTTGGAAAAGCCACCTGCTATTCATGTGTTAATCGCCTGATCAGGGTTCAGAGCTCATCTGCATCGATGCTGACTGTGCGCTCTGCTCCTTTGTGGGTTTCCAGAGAACAGACTGGAGCTAGAGGAGTTCTTGGCCCGGTTACAGCTCAGGTCTTTGCCTCCTTTGGAGCCTGATCCAAACCACTGCTAGTTTGGTCAAGGAGTTGAGTGCATCTGTCACAACCAATAACAATTAAAAGCAGAAAAATTTAAGCACATTCCTGGTAAAACTGATCTTGAGATCGTATATAGATGCTATGCTCTCCTCTTTTGATTTTTGTTTTTTCATAGTTGCAGATTAATGCTGAAACAGCATTTGTGCAACATTAGATTTGATTAATGAATCCTCAGAGCATTATATTAGTGAACATTATTACTTCTCTAAATTTTGATGTATTTTATGCAGCCACACCCAAATTGTTCTTCTCTCTATAAGTCTGGTCAGGCATTTGCCAAATGTATGTATTAAAGTAATCAAATATGACCACACTTTCAGCTGTGCTTTGTAATTTCTGTTCTTGTGGCCTCAAAAGTACAGGAAAACAGAGTAGTAATATTTTTTTTTACATTACTTTAAAAATATGGCAGTTTTTAAAGCATAAAAATTTATTTATTCTCTGTACCTTTTTCTATTTCTCTGTAAATATCTTTACAAATATGAAGACCTGACACTGAGATGCTCAGCAGTGTGTTCATTCTAAACTGAAAAATGTTTGGCACTTACCCATTTATAGAATTATTTTTGCATTTTTAAGAAAACTTTTGGATTCTGCCGCTTACTAACTCAAGTTCAATTGTAAAAAAAAAAAAAAAAAAAAAAAAAAAAAAAAAACCACAAATTATACTTGTAGCTTCTCTCTAGAATTTAATTCACATAGGAATTAGGGAGGTGACCTGAACTGAGCAAATCAGTCTTCATTGTTTTCATGATAAAAGTTCTAAGAAGTCTGATTATGAATGCTATTAACAAGGTCACTGAATGAACTGATCTTCTGAAACAGTACTGTTTGATTGCATGTCAAGTTTCTTCTAATAAAATTTTCTCCCTGCCACCTCTTCTCAGCTCGTTTCATCCCCTACAAGCCTCAAGACATTTTGCTGAAGCCACTGTTGTTTGAAGTGCCAAGCATAACGACAGACTCGGTCTTCATTGGAAGAGAATGGCTGTTTCAAGCGATTGAAGAAAAATTGAAGAATACTGATCCAGCAGAGAACAGGGGAGCTGTCATTACTGGAAATGTGGGATTTGGGAAGACTGCAATTATTTCACGGCTGGTGGCACTTAGCTGCCATGGAAGTCGCATGAGGCAAATAGCTTCAAATAGCCCTAATTCATCCCCCAAAAGTATGTTCCTTTTCTCAGTAATTGTTTGGGTTATTGTACTGATAACAAGAGTCAAATGTTGTTTGCTTTTTGGCTTAAGGCAGTTGGGCCTCATCAAGTCCTTGCCAAATACTTGTTTCCTCCAGCAGGAAAAGGAAAACTGTTAAAATTATATGCTTTGACAAATACCTTCCACATAATATAGTGTGGGCTCAGCCCATCAAAAGAGACTGTAAAATGGAGACAATATTTAGAATCTCTTCCTTCGGTCAGGCAGCATGTACCTCAACTCTAGTGGTAGCGTGATTTGTTCTCCCATTAGTTTGGAAAGAGAGAAGTGACATGTTTCTTCCCCACTGGGTACCGCTTTCTTTTCAGTACCACCTATTTTCCATAGAACTTCAGTAGAGGCAAGAATAAAGCTATGGAGAAACTCATTCTGTCCTCTACTGGGATCCATAGGATTCTGTCACCTGACCAATTCAGTGCCTATGTTAACTGGAAGGCTGGTGTGAGTTGTTTCTGCTACTTCCCCTGCTGACACTTCTATTATTATTATTATTATTAAAAAATAATATAATTTATAGATACAATAATAATGGTAAATTGTTTATATTTCCTAAGAGTTCAGTCATATAATAACTTGGTTTAAATGAGTCATCACATATGTCATTTTCATAAGGAAACTCTTCACATCAGCACAGTTTTGCTTTCAGTAATTCCAGTTTTGATCTAAAAGTCAGTTGAATTGTTTTAAAATTGTAAAGTTGCACATATATGCCTCTATAGATCAGACCAGTTGCAGGCTTCTTTTAATGCTATTGTTCAGTTTTAATTTATACTCTAGCAATAAAGATACTCCATGATGTTTTCCCATAAAACAATCTGCTATCAGTAAATTTGGTCTTTTTTTTTGTATTTGTTGCCTTTTAAAAATAGGTGGTGACTCCTGTCAGGAGATTCCCTTAAGTCAGTTATCCCTGTCTGCTCTTCCAACAAGTGGTACCAATACAATGAAGACTCTGATTTGTCCTGGTGCTCCTGAATACCAAAATCAAACAGGTGATTCTGTGAGACGCCTTGCTTCAAAGGTGAGTTTTCACTTATTAATAGATTTTCAGTAGGTCAGAAAGCCTCTAACCTGGGGGAGACAGTCCGCTCTGCAAAGCCTGCTGGGCACGCCCGTAGTCAGTTGTGCGAGAACAGGCAGTGACCTTGGACACTTCTGAAAGATGTGTACATTTCATAACTGATGAAATCAGCCACCTACCTTTTCTACCTTTCAGGTTATTACTTGAATTCTGCTTGACCTTAGAAAGAGTTACGTTAAAAATCTCACATCTGTTTTATGTGTGTATGGGAAGTTGGAATCGTTTACTTCCAAAAGGGGATGTATGTTCCCTACAGGTAGATGTTCAGTGTACCTTCCAAAAAGCAAAATTCTGGCAAAAGAAAGAAGATAAAATGTTTGGTCTGTGTATAATCCATCTATATTCTATGATACAGATTGAATCTGAATGTAGTCTTTCTGTTTTCCATCCTCTGCGAGTCTGAAGTAAGCAATTAAAAGTTATTTTTGCATTAGATTATTATGATAAGTGTTTTAATATTTGCCTAATTAGTAAAAATAATTAAAGTCTGAATTGCATACTTTATGCAAATAGATGTGAGGAAAACATGAGGTTATTGTTACAGTCTTTAAGTTGATGTGTCTTATTGGGAAACAACATTGAGAGCCACTAAAGTACAAACTTTTTATTTACTGTGAACACTGTTTTCCTTGTGGTTTGATTTCTTTTTCAAAGAAATATGACCTATGTTACATTTTATTTTTAAGTAGTACACACCTTTGCAATAATCAGAATAAAGCCAGTTGTCCTCTTTCTCTGTTTGCTATGTAAGAATGTCTTTAATAGCTGCCATTTACTTTTGCCTAATGATGATCAAATTAGTCCATGGGTCATTACAGTGTGTGACACAATGTTGTTAAATTATAGCTAATAAGTTGCTTAGTTAGAGCCTAAAGTTATTTTTCTTGTACTACTTAGTTACTTAGCCAGTTACCCACTGTATCGAAATGGCATGAACTCACATTACTATGTTTTCCTGCTGGAATCCGACATTTTGATTTCTTTTCCCCTTTGAATGCCCTACAAGTTCAAAATGTATTTCACTGTCTTCCTTTCAGTGTCTCTGACACAGGCCATCTGAGACCAGTTGCAGAGTTAGATAATTATTCTAACATTGAAAAATAATTTGTAGTGGAAAGAGAAATTTAGTAACACTTTATCATAATTGGACTAACTAGTAACTAAAATATTGAAGGGATAACACTTTTTTTCTTTTTAATTCCCCAGGTTGTTGCTTATCACTACTGTCAAGCTGACAACACATACACGTGTCTTGTCCCAGAATTTGTGCACAGTATTGCAGCTTTACTTTGTCGTTCAAATCAATTAACAGCATACAGAGATCTTCTAATAAAAGAGCCTCACTTACAAAGCATGCTTAGCCTGAGATCTTGTGTCCAAGATCCAGCAGCAGCTTTTAAAAGGGGAGTGTTGGAACCACTTTCAAACCTCAGGAAAGGTAGGTTAAGCAGGAACCGACTTGGAAAGTGAATCTAAACTGCATAACAAGTGAGAAAAAAAAAAAATCCAAGAATACGTATTTTAATGCTCTAAGAGAAACAAATAAACCAGAACGTTCCTGGAGAAAGGAGAAACATACCTTAACTGTGGTAGTTGTTAGTAACAATAATAGGTAGGTTGTGAACAGTTGTTTCATGTTTTAAAATAAAATTCTATGAAACTTATTAAAGATCATGGAAACTTTTTCTTTTTTTTTTTTTTTTCCCCTAGAAAAGTCAAGGGTAACTGTGTAGCTTGAAGGGTGGCACGTTTGCATTAAAGGATTTTGTTTTCAGATGCTTTTGAGTTTTGTGCTTTTTGTTTTGTAATTTTCTGTGCCTCAACACCTGCAAAGTGGCTGGATTTTTTGCTTGCTTTTAAAATTGATGCGGCAGTTTTCCAAGAAAGTGCGTAACAACATGATTTTCATACTTAAAAAAACCCCAACAAACTAGCAAACTCCTCCTTGAAAACAGCTAGCTTCACAGTATATGCCAGCTTGAGCAGGTACTTGATACATGGCAAGACGGAGGAGATTTGCTCATGTGTGAACAGAGCATGTGTCATTCCTATGAAAACTGGTTTGCAGTTCTTGAATTTCGTTGCCAGTCAACAAAATTCCTGTGAAATCCATTGGAAAATCTTATGTTTACCCCTGGAATTTTCTTCCTTAACAAGTGCTCAAAATGAATATTTCTAGTTTCTCAAGCTGTTGCAAAATAACCCTTTCTCCTCAGAACTGAAAGTGTAAACCTATACCTTTATGATTTTTGCAAATTGTAAACTTTTTTTGTTTGGTAAGTCAAATAAATGATAAGTAAATAGCTAATCAATAAAAGCAATGTTAACTTATAGTTTAAACAATCTACATATGCCTTCTTCCCATATCCATGCATCTCTTAAACTAACAGCCTTGTTTAATCTTTTAACTCTTTTTAAGAGTTTAATCTTTTAACTCTTTTTAAATCAGTTGTGAAATAGATACATAATAATAGTGCAGTAAAAAACACTGTTGTAAGTGATTGCTTCCACTTTTTATCATTTTATGCCAGTGATGTTTTCTATCTCTAATGTTGTTTTTAGTCTCCTAAATAATGCTTAAGTGCCTTAAGATGTATTGCTCTGCATAAAGATACATTTTTATTTCTTGATGTTCAAAATTTGGGGATGAAAATATTTCACTTAATAGGAGACATTGTATTCATCCTTTTCTTTTTTGTTTTCATACTTCAGAGCGGAAAATTCCTGAGGAAGACTACATAATTTTGATAGATGGTCTAAATGATGCTGAATTTCATAAACCTGATTATGGTGACACACTTTCTTCATTTATCACGAACATAATCTGTAAGTTTCCTCCTTGGCTGAAGCTCATTGTGACTGTAAGAACTAACTTCCAGGTAAAAAGACCTTTTTAACTTCTTTTCTTACCCTCAAAGACTAAGTGATCTTTGGTGCAGCTGCATTATTACGAAAAATACTGGGTTTAGAGGAATTCTAAGTAAAGTCTCTTGGACTTTTTCCTTCCTTCCCTTGTTGTTGCATGTTTGTTTACAGTGCACAAGTGTGATATGGGAGGCCTTTTTTGTTTTGAATCGCTTTCTTGAGTAGGATAGTGGAATTGATAATACAAGAAGTGGTGAAATCAGAGTATCTTTCCTTGGCCTTCAAGAGTGAAATGGGCAAATGAATGATTGAAAGCTTTAAAAAAAAAAAAAAAAAAAAAAAAAGTAATTAGAAGCCGATAGTGATTTTCCCTTCAGTATTTACAAGTTAGAGTGTATTTCTGCTAGTACTAAGTTCTGAATTTCTACTTTTTAGGAAGGGATAAGCCACAATTCCACTATCTATGTTGATAAGATTGATTTCTGGCCTTATTGTCATTGATGTCTTTGCATCTCTTCATCTGTTTGCTGCCTCAAGACTTCTGGTTAAGACATTTTGACAGAATTAAGCAGCAAAGAGATACTTGCAGAAATCCTCAGAGTGTTTAAGTGAGGCTATACAGAATTCCAGTTTTTCCGTGCTGGACAGCAATGTTCTGAACAAAGTTCTGGTTTTGTTTTCAGCACTAGTCGGGCTGTTTTAAGATAGTCGCCTTCAGTTCACTTCAATTTAAAAAAAGAAGGCCTGTCTGTTTTAGTCTTTTACCATATCTCTGAGATAGGACCTTTTATATATTTTGACAGTGCTTGAGATACAGCTCTACCAGTCCTATACTGCTGCTTGACTAGGCAATCCTCATTCTCAAAGAGGAAAACTTGAAGGAGGACCGAAGTCCAGCTCTGTAGTAGCTGTTTCCTAATGCGATTGAGCGTGTATCTGGACAGAAGTAGGCAGATGGCTCCAGAGTTGCTCTGTGCACCACGCTGATGAGGTGCAAGACAGTGCTGATGTGAAGTTTAAACTGAAGGAGGGGAAATTTAGATGAAATCTGAGGAAGAAATTCTTCCCTGTGAGGGTGGTGAGGCCCTTGTACAGGTTTGCTTCAGTACGGCCTTCTAAGAGTTTACTTCCTATCTCCCTTCTTGCCACTAGGACTGTAAGCATTTAACTGGCTGAGGAGCTTAGTTCTCAACTAAATTTTTATTTTTAGCAATGGATTTCTGTAGTAGGGACTGTTTCCTCTCTGGAGAAGTGTGTGTCTGTGATCAAAATGTCTGACTAGCCTGAAAATTCAGCTTTTTGAAATCTAAGTAACTACTTTAAAGTGGAATAGAGAGTTCCTTTTTGTGCTGTGAAAGTGTTGAGAAGTTTGTTAAACTCTTCTGATATATGCCTGTCTGTAAGAAGCTTTAGGTCTTTTGGATCTTTATTTACATAAACATAAATGTGTTCTGTGTTACATAAACATAAATGTGCTTAGGTAAACCTGTTGAAGTGTCTGACTGTGCCATACTTGGTACTTGCCTTGAACTAAATGGGGCTGTATCTGTGTGGATGGTACCTTTCTGGTACATGGTTACTGGAAGATGTGACAATGAGGAGATTCTGTTCTCTCTTGTCATTTATGATATTTCTTAATAAGTCATTCCTTCTTAATAGATCATTCCTTCTACCTCCACCCTTCCCCTGGCCTGTCTTAGGGTCCAATTCTGGTAACTTTTCTGTTCCCTTAATTTTGAAGTGATCATTTCCATAGCTCATCCCCTTCAATTGCCTTGCTGAGTTTGGTCAGTAAAATATTTGAGATGTTCCTATGAAAAATAATGAAACGTAGAAATATTGTTCTGCCTGTTATCAGGGGACAATATTTGTAAGGCCGTTGCAGAGATACCAAATGTCTTTTTAATCTGTCTGGTATTCATTGCAGAAGAGAAATATAGCAAAGATGCATTGTTAAGTTTTCAGTGCTGGAATACTATAATGCCTATGTGGTTGTTTGGTTTTTTCCTTTCTTTTTTTTTCCCCCTCTCTCCCTCACAGGAAGTAGTAAGTTCACTGCCTTTTATCGCAATATCCCTGGACAATTTTCCAGACAACAAAGAAATTCATGATGACTTGAATGCTTATATTCAGTACAGAATTAATAACAGCCAGGAAATTATGAACAACATATCTTTAAATGGAAAAGCTGATACAGCTATTATTGGGAAAGTGAGTAACCACCTGACCATGAGAAGCCTGGGATCTTATCTCTATTTGAAACTCACTCTGGATCTTTTCCAAAAAGGTCACTTAGTAATCAAAAGTGCAAGCTACAAGGTTGTTCCAGTGTCTCTATCAGAACTGTACTTACTTCAGTGCAATATGAAGTTCATGACAAACTCTGCTTTTGAGCGAGCCCTGCCAATATTAAATGTGGCACTGGCATCCCTACATCCCATGACAGATGACCAAATTTTCCAAGCTATTAATGCAGGCCAAATAAATGGTGAACAACAATGGGAAGACTTCAGCCAAAGGATGGAAGCCCTTTCCTGTTTTCTGATAAAAAGACGTGACAAAACACGTATGTTCTGCCATCCTTCCTTCAGGGAATGGCTTGTTTGGAGAGCAGATGGTGAAAATACCGACTTCTTATGTGAGCCAAGGTAAATGAAACCTGCAGTAAATCATGTTCAAATAACTGCAATTATGTTTTATATAATTGGTTGCAACAATTGATGAAAGCAGAGAGTAATGCCTAATTTTTTCTAAAATGAAAGCTTTTATACATTTAGAGGTAGACTTGACCAGAAGTATCAAAGGTTACAATGCGTAATTGATTTTGTAGAATTTGCATTTGACTTTGATGCCTCCATGGAGAAATGAATGTACTATGTTGCTATTAATATAGCAAAATTGTTGAGAGTTATGTGCAGCAGCACCTTGTCTATTTAGAATGCAGGAACAGAAAGAACAGATCATTTGGGCTCTTCTAAACATAAACATACTAAGACATTTTGTTTTATAATTATATCCTCTTGGCATTGTTTCAGTTTGTTCCATCTAACCTTCTTTGACTTAGCATGAATTAGTTAAATTGGAGACAATAAGCTGTTACTGTACGTGCACATTCTTGCAGTCTGCATCTTCCATTTTTTTTCATGTTCTTCAGGGGTTTAGTTTTTTCATTTTTACAAAAGAATAAATAATGCTGACATTTAAAATTGTCACCAACCCAAGACTTCTCTGTGCTTTTGAGTGGATTTAACAAAACCAGTTCATTAGGTGGAATTATCAGGGTTGCAGACTGTTTGGCCCCTCCATTTTCCAAGGTTGCTATCTGCCCCTGGGGCCATTGAATACCTGATGTGCGGTGCATGCTCTGACAGAAGCTGGAGGGTTGCTTAGTCTTACTTAAAGCTTCCCTTTTTGAAAAGTTCTGTTCAGTAACCTCTGAAGATGAGGTGAGAAGCCCCCTGCAACTTCATCCCCCAGAAGACTAGTCTAATTAGTGTACGGTTAACTGCCCAGTTCAGCATATAGTCAGATTAATGAATAGTATATGATAACCCTGTTTTCTCAGGGTTATGACATTTCCACTGTTTCCTGGAACACTGACCACTGACTACTGTAGATGTAGAATTACTAAACACACATTTTATCTCTAATTTCAAAAGGGTTCAGATATTCTACTTATAAAAGGATAGGGTTTTATCTGAGGTACCTGTAGTTTCTGAGTGCAATGAAACAAGACAGAAGGGGAGCGGTATGCAAGTCAGTGTCCAAGGCTGCATTGGTTCTGACATGGGCCTCTTGTGAGGTGGCAGTAGAGAAATATTAGGAGTGTGTTTCAACTTTGAAATCTGTCTTTTTTTCCTCTTTGCATTATTTCATTATGGAAAGAATTTTATTTAGACATAATGGTATGTTTCAGTAGTCTCACAAAGAAAGTTGAGCTACTATGACAGCCATACAGATGTGTTAGGATATTTACTGAAAGTATAGTTATAAAAGCAGTTTTCTCTTCATCCTTTTTACTAGGAGTGGGCATGCTCTACTGGCGTTCATGTTTTCTCGACAAGAGGGAAAGTTAAACCGCCAACAAACTATGGAACTTGGTCATCATATACTTAAAGCTCACATTTTTAAGGTAAAGCTTACAGCTTAATAGGTTTTATGAATTATTTATATGAATGCATCTTAGAGATTCTCCTCTGAGTTGCTATAATAATTTGTTAGAAGCTTTTGCAAAATACTTGGTAATGCTAACAAACAAAATTGTTACTTCTCTTTACACTGATGAGATGTAGATATAAATAGTATTTCTAATCCTACAGAGAGATCTCTTGTTATATCATTTCTGTTAGGGTCTCAGTAAAAGGACTGGAATTTCTTCCAGTCATCTTCAAGCCTTGTGGATTGGTTATAGTACTGATGGACTGTCTGCAGCCCTTGCTTCTCTGAGAAATATTTATACACCCAATGTGAAGGTAAGAAAATAAGCATTCATGTACAATCTGTGCTTCATCTGCCACTGTTGCTGTAACTCTGTTGATGACTGTTGAAATTAATGTAACCCTTTAGAAGAAAAAAGCCACCACTATGCATCTGTAACTGAACTCCTTTATAACAAGTCTTCATGTACTTTAAGTTGTTAATTCCAATTCGGTTTTCCTTGATAGTTCTGATGGAAAGAAGGGTTTCACCCTGATTCTGATGCAGCTGTGCTCTGTAGCATAGATAAGCGTGTGGATGCATTTTCAGGGGGTCACATGCACCACCTGATTTGCTGCGCAGACTTCAGCCATATTGTAGGGAATATTGAAGGGAATTGTAAAACTGGAAATACTGTGAGAGTGAAAGGATGTAAAATGCCGGAACTTTGCACTGTTATTTGTGTCCCTGGATTATGGATAGGGAAATCCAAGTTGACAAGTTGCAATTTTAGCCAACTGCTAAGCCATTTGATTGGAAATTTGCATGTACATGCTCTGATAAGTTTTTTGAGATTGCTTTTTATGCAATCTCGTTCTCCATTAATGGAGTCAGTTACATAAATCTGCGGAGTAACAGCAAGTCACACGGATTAAATTGTGGTGAGAGAGCAGTGAGTTTCAGGGGAGAGGTGAGTCTTCTATTAGGAGTACATGATTCAGAAATACAATAATCTATTTGCTAACAGATGACTTTAAACTTTCATATTGCTGTATATGTGATAAAGTCGATGTCTGCCAATAAAATCTGCATCAAAATTAGGGAGCAACATATGAATACCTGAATCAAGATGTCACAGTCTCTTAATAAATTCAGACAAATTTGAGGAAAAAATTGTTTTGTTTAATTTGAACTTTAGGTGAGTCGGCTGCTGATCTTGGCAGGAGCAAATGTGAATTACAGGACTGAAGTACTAAATAATGCTCCAGTGCTGTGTGTTCAGTCGCACCTTGGACATGAAGAAGTGGTCACTCTTTTACTAGAATTTGGAGCTGCTATTGATGGAACTTCAGAAAATGGGATGACAGCACTTAGTTATGCAGCCGCTGCAGGTCACATGAACATAGTTTCGCTGCTGTGTAAAAAAGGTGCAAAGGTAAGCTTATGCACAAGGATTGCAACATTTGCAGCCAAAAAAAATCATGCAAAGGCCTAAGAAAACTGTTGTTGATTACATAAGTATATAATTAACACACGTAGACTTGGGGCAGGGCGGCGGGGTAGGCCACAACATCTACACAGACTTCCATGAAGTATTTTCCATGTGCCACTTTCAAAACCCTCTGGCCCATCCCTTCAGCCAGTTTTGGGTCCACCTCACTGTGCACTTCAGTAACCTGTGCTTCATTGACTTGTCCATGACAATGTTATGGGAGAGTGTCAGAAGCCTTACTAAAGTCGAGTTGGACAACATCCACAGCTCTGCCCTCATCCACCAAGCTCATCACCTCATTGTAGAAGGCTGTCAGGCTGGTTAAGCATGATTTCCCCTTGGTAAGCCCATGCTGTCTACTTCTGATCACCTTCTTGTCCTTGTCCTACATGTGTTTGGAAATGGTTTCCAGGGTTAGTTTTTCCATCGCCTTCCCAGCAACTAAGGCGAGGCTGTTTGGCTGGTAATTCCCCAGATCTTCCTTCTTGCCCTTCTTGAAGATAGGAGTGACATTTGCTTTCTTGCAGTGTGCAGGAGCTTCTCCACTCTATGGTCTTTCACTAGACTTAACTTTGAATTCTTTTTTCCCTCCCTCCCCCCCCCAATGCAGGCTGATGATGTAGACAAGAAAGGCCAGTGTGCTTTGGTCCATAGTGCATTGAGAGGGCACTGTGATATCCTTGAATATTTGCTCAATGTTGTTTGGATAACTCCTTCCCAAGAACAAAATTCACTAACAAAAAGCCAGGCACTGCAACAAGCTCTAACAGCAGCTTCCAGTATGGGACACTGTCAGGTAGGTTGATAGTTCAAATATTTCCAATACTGTTTGAATTTATTGGAATTGTACAACAGTGCTTGCAGCTATTTTTGAGAGGTTTGGAAAGCAGAACTATTTAAACTTCTGATACTTATAGTAGTATGCATTCTTAGCAGCTGTTTTAAATGTGGTAGTTAATTATCCAACAATATTATTTGCTTCAGGATTTGTTTATATGTAATTTTCTGGCTACTTTTTCCTCTCTGTTCTTAAAAGTTGTCCTAGATCTCTAGTGGTAATGATAATATTCTGTATCAGTCATCCACCCCAGTATGTTTCTACTTGAGGTTGATTTTTTTTTTCATAGTATAACAAACTGTATATTGCACATACTTGCACATGCTTAACTTTTTAACCTAATGCACATGTTGAGTTACGGACTTCAGCTTATTTCAGCTTAATGTCACTTAAGACAGAAATTTGTGGTCGTATGTATGTATATGGTAAAGGAAGTGTTTGTCAGTATTACAGTATTATTCGGTAAAAGGAACACTAAAAGTAGACATAAGAAATACTCAAAATGCTTTAGATATTTAGGTAATGCAAGTATGTCTTCTCTTCATTGGTTAAATAAATCTTGACCTTGATACAAAAGTAATCGCTAAGTAAAGATACTTGAATAAAGATCACACTAGGCTGATGGAATTTCCTGTGTATGTATTATAAGTGATGTGCCAAAAGCGGAAACTTAAAATCTCTTCAATAAAACCATTTCAATATTTACTTTTTTAAATCTATTTTTAATTGCTATAAGATCAAGAATCTGATCTTTAAAGTTGTTCCCATGATTCAAACATATAATAAATTAACTGTACATAGACATTTCTATGATATGTAAGCCGTCACTGTCTCGCAATATAAATTTAAGGATTCTGAATTATGATTAACTTGAATTAATGGATAATTCCTTCACTGTTATAAAAGTTCTTGTTTGCTATCCACCGATTAAATGAAAGCAGTCAGCTCCTGAATATCAGCAAAATAGATCACATTAATTATAAATACTTACTCTTATCCTAAAATGTTCATCTTTCTCTATTTTTAGGACAATAAGAAGCATAATTCTTAGCTAGAAAAAAAGACCTGTGCTTCATTAATTTTAAATAAATTATATTCTAGCATTTTGAATTTTAGGATTTTCCATACATTGTATACAGTACTTCTCATACAGCTTGAAAATACCCATATACTTTCTCCTTTCCTACCTTTGCTTTTTCCCATAGCATCCAAAACTTTTGTTAGTGTGATTCTACTCCCTTACCTGCTTGCTGCAGTCTCAGTGACCACATCCCCCATTAGAAAATCTGTTTAAAATAGCCATTAGAAGAGGTTTTAATTTAATAATATTTTGTAACCACCTGCTAGTAAAGCATGGATATCCTTAATAAAATAAAAACCCAGCAAAACTAAATTTATATCTCAAGTTTAAAGATTAGCATTTAGCAATGTATGCTTAAACCATTCTGTCAAGAAATTTTGAAAAACAGCTAAGATGTAAACAATGTGAAAGGAAAGAGATAAGAATCACCATTTTTTAAGATGTATGCAAATAGTCTCTTTTTTCCCTTTGTTTTAGACAATATGGAATATCTTTGCTGAACTGAGATGCTTTATTTTTATTTTTAGCATTGTTTGTCTTGATTATTCTGGTATACGTAGGTCACGCAGGAGCTCATTAAATCATAATCACACCAAGCACCCTGAACCAATTAACAGAAGGGCACTGGGCTTTTTTCTAAACTGCTTTCAGTAACATTCGGTCATCTTCAAGTCATACTAAAAATCATAATGAACTTGCTTTAATGGATTGTGAGCAATATTAATTTTCTGTGATTCACATGCATTCAGAGAGAAACACTCTCACTTGTTTTAAAGCTTTTACCTCTTGCTATGTCTTGCAAGTAACAACTGACGTGTTTTGTGACTGACTACATCTCTGTAACTGTTTTTGGCAGGTGGTTTGTTACATCTTGACAATTGAAAAGGACCATGATATAAACATCAATGACACTGATACCTTGTGGGGAGAAACAGGTATTTCCTTCCTCATATTTTCCCTAATTAAAGTTGCTCATTCAAGAATTAAGAGGTTTTATTTTGATTTGAAAATTTAATTTTCTGTGATAAAAGTCATGGGAAAATGTGTTTTCATAATAAAACGCAATTTATAAGTATAGAGTTTTTAACTTGTTAAATCTACTCATGTATTGAAAAAAGAGTTATATCAAAATTACTGTAAATTACTGACTTTCTAATTAAATTGAAAATTGTGAAAATACAGTGCTTCAAGCTTCAGTGTAGAATTTCACAGGATTATCTGAGAGCTTTTTTTTTAATCATCTCATTTGTTTGCAGGAAATGCTAGGCAATTGCCTCATTTGTTCTAAGTAGGCAATGGATGAAAAGACATGCCTTTGTATGTATGGGAAGTGCCAATTGTTTTTAAAAGACAGACTGTAAACTGTGCAGTCTGTAGCTGAACGTCTTCCTGTTTTACCATATGAGTAGCATCTCAGTTTCATTTAAGCAGTTGAGAGTGCACAAGCAGGTGGGAAAACAGTCTCTCTCTTGATGGTTGTCAGTAGCCTCCTCACATACTGGAGTAGCAAATGTTCTTTATTCCTCTGCGTATACAGAACTCTTGTTGCAAATCCAGTGAATTCCAACAAACATACATCTGTTTCTAAATTAATTTTCCTTTAATATTTTCTTGTCACTGTTTTGTATTGAAATTCTTGCTTAATGTATTGGGAATCTTTACTCATTAAGTAAGTGCTTCCTTATGCAGTCCTAACTTCTGACGGAGGTGAGGGTCCAAGTCCAGAGAACTACAAGCAGTTCCCTGTGGCACTTCAGTGCTCTCTGAGCTAGAGTAGTAAGTTTGAGGCAAAAAAAACCATCTAGAGTGAGTCAAGATAGCCACAGGCTTACCATTACATGAAATACTACTCTTCAATTACTGAATGTAAAAAAAAAAAAAAAAAAAAAAAAAATTATGTGGAAAGGATGCTAATTTGTATGCTGCTGGAATTGTCAGTTTTGCACATGTAGGTAAACTTAAATTTGCATTGTACTGCATGGTTCTTTGCTGTCTGTTTTGTAAATGGGATCATGATATGGAACTGGATAGTGATAAAACTTACAAGTATGAAACGGATAGAGTGAGGAGCAGTGTGATTTGTGAGTGTCTGTTTTAAAAAGGGAAAATCTGTCGCACCTTGAAACAGTATAGAATAACCTTAAAGATCATTCCTTTTCATTTAGTAATATGTTCAGGAACAGCTTGTTTCTGTTCATATATTTGTACTGCTGTAATCTACTTGAATCCTAAATTGGTTCTGCTCATTGTGGAGGCTGTTTCAAGAGCGGTTTATATTGTCGTTCTTCAGAGGGAAAGGCAGCTAGAGGTCATCATTGCCATTCCCAGTATTTTAACACATTAATGTAGCTGAAGGCTATGTTCGTATGAAGTACAGGTTCGAGGCAAGTTAAATAACAAATTTAAGTGGAGCAGATGATAAAGTTACGTAACACATGAAATGAGAGGATGTGGGGGTGGGAGACTTTGAAGCCTGTTTACTAAATTTCTAGTTTACTCTTTTTCAAAATCCCCATTACTATGTCTTAGTTGAAAAAGACGATCTTAGGTTAAAAAACTTCTCTGAGATGTTTTTCCAGCCTCTTATGTTCTATACAGATTAGCTAATTTGGAGCATTACTTGCTGTGTAGTGAAAGTGTAGAAAATAGCATCATTTTGGCTGTTCTCCACTTTTGTAGAGTACCATTAGGCAGATCAGAGCTGATCCAACTATTCTACTCAAAAGGAATTCCTGAGCAGGGTTTAGTCCTGATGTTGTTTAAACTGACTGGAGGAATTGTTTAGTTTTCTCATACCTGGGTAAGGTATAGGGAGTTAGATTGTTGCTGTCATGTTAGTTACACCATGAGCTAAAATGCTGGTACTGACAGAAAAAAAAATTGAAGTTTTTGAAGAAGATAGTTTGTTTTGCCTTTTAATGTTGATATCTGTAACAGTTACTTTCCAGTTGTTCTGATCTAAACAGTTGATGTAATTGTAATATAGTGAAGTATCAATGAGTGAAGAGTGAATGGGTTAGATATTGTTGTTAAAAAAAAATAATGAATTTACTACTTCCTGCAGTGTTGTAATTTCATTTACTGTCGGCATCCATTGGAATTTTTAAAAATTCTACTTTATCATGTTTGAAAATGCTGAAAAATTATTAACAAGAAATTTACAATTTGACCCACTTCTTATTGGAAAATATACAGTTTAGGATTTAGAAAATGGAGGGACAAGTCCTTTGCTGATTCTTGCAGAAGTTAGCACATGAACCCAGTTTTTAAAGAGTGTTAACATTACTAAGGACACTTCAGCACAAACAACAAGAAAAAACGTTCTAATTTCAAGCTCCATTTAAAGCATACAATAAGTTGATGCAAGCGAAATGGAAGAGGGGAAAAAATCATGATGGGGAAAATATTTTATTTTCAAGCTTCAATGAGCGTCACAGTGAAAAGCAAGGAGTATAATAAGCTATAAGAGAAGGTGGCAAGTTGTTTGAATGTATAGCCTTACAGCAGCACTTCAGTGTTACGGTGCTGAGTAGAGTCACAAAACAGTAGTGCCGAATGTGTGAAAATCAGCTGCTTTCTCATAAGCCATATATTGTGAACATAGAGTGCAGTAATTTGTATCTTATAACTGTCTAAAATAGAGATCATATCAACGGTTTTATTATTGTGCTATCTGGACACTTTTGCTACTGTATTGTGTTGGACTGCTCCATTGCCAGTGTACGTAGGTATACAGGCAATTGCAATACTCTGGGGTTTTCAGCCGGGGCTGAAAAGGTGTCTTCTGATAGTATCTATCTGTTTAAAAGTCGCAAGGTTATTGTGTTTTAGATAGAGGCCAAGAGCACTTGCTCGTGACAACATACACTGTTCAGTTAAAAAAAAAAAAAAAAGTTAGGTGAACTAGAATGTTGATATGTCTTATATACTGGAAAACGTGCTGTAATCCCTTGAATTCTTAGAGCAAGGGTTAACACACAGGAATCAGAACTATTGGTTGATAACCTAATGTGGTGTTCACTATGAAAAACAGGGAATACAATTTTAACTAGTGCAGAATGAAGCTAAATTGTCCAAGATACAGACTTTCTGCAGAGATCTAAATATCTAATGTTTTGGTAATGCATCACTGCTACAGATCGAGTAAACAGTACTTCCTGAAACTTGAGTTACAGTCCCTTTGTTGAATCCCAGAACTGTTACCATCTTCACCTTTAGGAAGGGCCTGATGGAAAGAGATGAAGCTTTCTTGGTATGAAAAAAATGATTAATGAAAAAGGAACTAGAACTGCCTCAGGCTGGTAGATTTATCCAAAATTTTGATAAAGATTCCTTTTAACCTACAAGCTATGCACATGGTACAGTTGTTATCTTTGAGAATAATCTTTGTATTTACTGGAGAATGTCTGTGGTTTATTGACTTAACCTGATTCCAACTAATTCATTTGAGTCTGAAAATAGTTATGCAAATCTTACGGAGAAGCTGTGTTGAAAAAATTGGGGATTCAGTAACACTCACATAATGTGCATGTGTCAAAAGATGTGGTAAAACAGCTAAGAGATGAAGTCGATGAAAATGCTTTCTTTAGCCCTGACAGCTGCTGCAGGAAGAGGAAAACTGGAAGTCTGCGAATTACTTCTTGAACACGGAGCAGTTGTGACAAGAGCTAATAGGAGGGGGATTCTTCCGCTTCTCTGTGCAGTACGGCAGGGGCACTGGCAGGTCTG
Organism: Balearica regulorum gibbericeps; assembly: GCF_011004875.1. Lineage (NCBI taxonomy): Eukaryota > Metazoa > Chordata > Aves > Gruiformes > Gruidae > Balearica > Balearica regulorum. Next base: position 43,256,765 of record NC_046189.1, read on the forward strand.
ACACATCTTCATGCATTAAATGGATTCCTTTGGGAAGTGGTCCTTGATTCCTCCTATCTCTAGTCCTGTAATAAATTAGTGTGAATTTTCTAATACACATTTGCATCAACTTCAAGGAGATGTATTCAGAAGCTCACTTTTTTAAGCTATTTAAAGTGATACAAAGGATTCAAAAGTACATCAGCTACATGACAACCTTTGTTATAATATACTTGAAAAATAATACATAGGAGTTAAAGTATTTTATTTCCTAGACCAAGAACAGAGGCAATTTCAGATCCTTTATCCAGCCTCTGTATTAATGGAGAGAGAACCTTAGAGTCAGGAGCCTTCCTCATGCTGGCCACTCCTGTCAGGAGAAGGGCCTGCATTGCAAGCAGTTAAGACTTGAGTCACGTGAGATTTCTCAACAATTGCTATAAATCACACCTTAGTCCTCTTCTTTAAAAGTTCATGCTGTTATGGCTAAAATTTAAATCTGCCAATTTATTTTTAAATTGCTTTTTCTACTTCAGATTGCTAAACTTCTAGTGGGGCACGGGTCGGATGTGAATTTGAGCGACAAGCAAGGCCGAACTCCACTTATGGTGGCATCTTGTGAAGGACATTTGAGCACTGTGGAATTTCTGCTTTCTGAAGGTAGAAAATAAATAGCAGTTCAAGGCCACTCAGCAGTAGCAGAGACTGCATCTGTGTGTGTTAGGTAATTTTGCTTATTAAACAGGACATCTCCATAACAGAATTAATTTTCATTTCACAGGTGCAACTATTTCATCTCTGGACAAAGAAGGACTGACAGCTTTGAGCTGGGCATGTCTAAAAGGCCACAGGGAAGTGGTTCAGTATTTAGTTGAGAAAGGTGCAACAACTGATCAGACAGACAAAAATGGACGAACACCCCTAGACCTGGCAGCTTTTTATGGAGATGCTGATATTGTAAGTAGAGCCAACAGTAGAAAAACTAAACGTGTATTGAATTTTCATAATACAAAATAAAGCTTAGAAAAAATATCACCAACCAAAATAGAAAGAAAATTTGAGGAAGTAGCCAAGATGCTTACACTGCTAGCATCTTGACTGCAGTGCAAGTATTTACTCAGAAAAGCATTTTCTAGATAAGGTTTTAGTACTGAGGTAGTTGTGATAAAGTCCAGCATTATGCTGTTATGTTTTACAGCATGCTGTTCATCGTGAGTGTTTTAAATCTCAGTATAAAGTAACATTTAAAATTTCTGTGTTGGATAATCTGAAATTTTAAAAAAAAAAAAGTGCCTGTGGGACATGAAAGGAAAACACCTTTTTTCAGCCTCTGCAAACCCATCGAGGCAACCTGACAGGGTCCTAGTCAGTTGGGTGCTTTAGTGGAACAGAGACCCCAAATGAGAGATGTAGGAAGAAGAAGAATATTGCCAGAATAGATGAAATAGAGAAAGATTTTGCTTCTCCATCATAAGGCAGCATTACTTGTTTTTGATAGGTATCTTACATGCTTTGCCTGACAGGGAGAGAACTGTTAGAAATCCTTACGCTTTTCATGTGGCAAAGAAAGATGGCACTGAGCACCTCTCAGTGTTACTATCCAGTCTATATATGTAGAAATACAAGGCCTGAGGTGTAAATTCAGTTTCTCTACTTGTGCCACAGCTCATTTCAGAAATAGGACAAAAACTGAAGTTCTTTTTTCAGTTCTGTACCTTTCTGACATACTACCTTCTTCCTCCTTCCTCTATAATAAATGCTACAATGCAAGAATTGAAGGCATTTTAGGTGAAGTTTTTCTGGATCTGAAACAGACCGTGCCTTTAACTGAGGTCAAAAGTATGCAATAAGTGTAAAGTCTGTGATTTAGATTTTTTTAGGGTGACGGACAAAGGTGGAGTAATGCTAATTAAGAGATCACTGAGGAGGCCAGCAGCTTTGGGTCTTGGGGTCCTGTCAGTGGGAAGGATTGTTAATGCCACTTTCCATACTACATTACTGCCAGTCTCATTTGCGTAAGCAATGGTTACGTGAAGCAACTATTTCTTACATCAAACCTGCTATTGCTGTCATTTCCAGCAATTAGTATTGCTGATGGACAATTAGTAGAATTACTCCATTGCTCTGGATGCTTGGTGGAAGCTGATCGTGTCTGGCATACTTACTTTGCTTTCTTAAACTTTCTTATTTCCCCTTGCTGCATTTTACATTTGCTGCATTTATGTCAAACTCTACCATTAGACTGCTGTAATAAATGGTTAAGAAATGAATGAAATTACAAATGTGTTTTTCTTTGTACAGAGCAAGTGTTCCCTCAGCATCATAACTTGTGTTTACACTGTTAACTGGAATGGTTTAAATATCTCGCATTACACGATACTAGTCTATTTTCCGCTTATTGTATTGGTATAGCATTGTGTCCTATACTAGGAGCATATTCTGGTACTGCCCTTCCTGCGTGTTGTTGTAGTGTTACAGTATACTTGAAGCTGAAACCACAGGGCCTTCACTGCTGCTCTGTTTTCGTCTGAGCTTACTGCCCTTACAGTTGAGTTGCTGTGTCTGCATATTGGCATGCAGAGCATGAACGAAGGAGGGAACAAGCACAATGTGTTGGTCTTAGTGTTTGTCTGACACAGGTACTTCCAGGAATTTGGGTGTGGGTTTGGTTTATTTTTTTTTTTTAATTCCTTAACTGCAGCTTTTGGTACAGTTTGATGGTATTCCCGTGCTGTGTTGTCTTCCACGGATTCTGTTCAATGGATTTAAAATGGCTTTAGCGTACTCTGGAGTGTATACTCACTATACTTCAAGGAAGATTAGATGGTAGCTTAAATATTTCACTGCTCTGCCTCTCCTCCCAAAAATAAGGTTACAAGGCCCATCTCGTTTCTTTACACAGGTACAGTATTTGGTAGAGAAAGGAGCAACGATTGAGCACGTTGACCACAGTGGCATGCGGCCACTGGACAGAGCTATTGGATGTCGTAATACGTCAGTAGTAGTTATGCTACTGAGAAAAGGAGCTAAACTAGGTTAGTAAAACTATCCTATACTCAAGAGAAACAACTCTGCTCTGCTAGAATTACTGTCATTTCTGTAGATTAAATAAATAAATGCACACTAGGTTTCTGCAGGTTGTAAGGTTTGCTGATGCCCGCTCAAGAGAAATCAGTCTCTTTCTTTTAAAGGCAGACACTCAAGACTCACTTCAGAAGTGAGGAAATGCAAGTAATTTTATTCTGTTCCTTTCTTTGATGTATGTTGATGAGGAGGTCTGGAGGAGTCAGCCTTTACGTCATTACTCTATCATGATATACATAAATAAGAAAATGATGATTATGCTATTAGTGATAATTAATTCTTACACTATTAATGATTTAGATTAAGAAGTTTTACATTCAAATAACATTCTTTTAATAAATTATAGAATTGTACCTTTTTGCAAAAGCTGGCCAAAAAATTTATGTCCAAGTCATGTATTACCAGTAGGCAAGTAGATGGTGCAGATGTGTACATCATAATTACTGACTCTTTAGTACATTTAAATCATCATTTATTACTATTTGGGTACTCAGTATGATTAAATACGGATCCTTATTTAGGCCTGAACTTTACCATGGCTTTCATACTGTCCTATACTGGCTTTAGACCAGGGGTGAAATGAATCGGACCATTTAATATCTGGCTGCTATCTATGTGGGGTGACAGGGAGCAGGTATGGATATATAAGTATTTTAAATATATGTGCACTAAGAAAAGTAGTAGTAATAATAATAATTAACAACAATAATAATAGTTCCATGCAGGTGGATTATCTACAGAAGTAGCATTAGGCTTTCTGGTGTGAACAGAAATCAGAAACACACTTTCTTCCCTTTTGTCAGAGATCTTTAAAATTTAACTTGCAGGAAATGCAGCATGGGCAATGGCCACCTCAAAACCTGATATTCTCCTTATTCTACTGCAGAAACTGATGGAAGAAGGAAATATACTGTACAAAGTAGGTAGATTTTTTTTTTCTGATACCAGAACATAATAATTGGATTTCTGTCTGAGGGTAGATTAAAGTTCTTTATACCTCCTTTTCTGTTCAAACAAGATCAAAAGATCTTGAGAAGCCTGAGAAAGAATCATTGAAAACCCCTGTGTAAAATAAATAAAAGTTTAAAGATGGATAAGTACATATTCTTTCTGTTGAGCAAGTCGCTCTGTGAACATTTGTAGCAGACAGTTGCTTCTTAAAAGCAGCTCCAAAATGTAAGGTGCTCGTTTGAAAGTGCCTTGTTGAATTAAGTGACATTCAGGCATATCCTTTCCTTCCGGATAATGTTCTTTTGTGTGCTATTTAAATATACAATGAGGAAAGTGACAGCTCTTTTGATACATTCTTTTTACTAGTGGCAATATATTTCTCAGAAGAGAGACTGACATTCTTCCTGTGAACTGTGTGATACACCTGCATTATTTCACTAGTGCTGAATGGCTTACATAAGCATCATTCAAAGTCTGGTCTAGCTACAAGACTTGTAATTTGTACGAGGGTTTTTTTTATAAGGGCCCTCAAATGTCTGCCACGTTATCTCTGATCTTTTGTTCTATATCAAATGGCTTTGTGTAGTACAGAAGAGAAACCCTTGAGACTTTGCTGTCATGAGTCAAGGTGGATCTGCTAAGATTCTTCCAAATTCTGTATAGGAGTCTTATGAATACATCTGGATAATTTATCAAGTTTATTGATCCCAAAATGGGTTTAGAGCTTTATGTCCAAGCAGGTACCTTTAAGCATGGGACATCTTTCAACCTAAAGGATAACAGATGTTATGCTACAAAGGCAGCTCTGTCATCCCTGGGAAGCCTCTCCCACGTCACACTTCTCTAGTGGTGGGTTGAATGCGACTCCCTGGTTGCTTAGGGAGAAGGTGCCACTGTGTCACCAGCACCAATTCATTTTCCTCAGATTCTCCTTAAGTTGCCTGGACTCTTGAAACCACAGAGTAACACAGCAGGACTTGGTACTAATACGTTTTACAATTTGTTACAAGCAGTTGAATTCCCTGCTGGTATCTATTTTTAGAGTGCTTAATTTTATTATAGTAATTTGAATGGACTTGCTAGACCTATGGTATGTCATTCAGCTTATTAAACTTTTTCAAATATACTTTGATTTATTTATTTGCCAAAGTGTTTTAAATGGATGGCTATTTTGCAGTTTAACACTCATTTGAGCATGCTTACTGTATGCAATAACTACTTTTCAGCTTTCCAGCTGAACAAAATAAGATAAACCTTAAATATTTTCCTTGCCAGTTTCAACAGTAAATTTTGACCCCAAGCGTTAAGATGAATTAAATAATAAAAAGCACCCAGTGTTTATGAAAATACATGAACTTGTAAAATAATAAAGAGAAAAGTTTCTTCATCTATCAGCTAAAAGATTTGCTTTTCTTACCATACTAGGAGGATTTCAGTGGTTTTAGCAAAACTGTCTCAGATTCTCAGTTTATCGTGGAGATGTTCTCCAAGCATCTTTTGGACAATCTGAATATTTCCAGTGCAAGGGTGGATCATTCGGGTAGTCCTGCGGGACAGGTTAGCTCCCTTATTCAACCTCCGTTAAGCAGTAGGAGGGTCATCTTTGACTACTTTAAATTCATACACTCAGTCACCCAGCTAGTCATGACAGAGACACCTCAGTGGATCTGGCAGTAGCTGGACTGCTCCAGCTCCGTCTCCTGTCCAGCCCCTTCCATTGCCAGAGCTTCTTCTGCAGAATCGCCACCTGATTAAGGGTACACCATTCCCAATTAAGGATATGCTCTACTAGAAGCATCTAGGCCTTAGAGTTTTGATCAACTACATCATCATATATTTGACTGCTCTGTTTAAAAAAATAAATGATGAATTATACAAACATGATTTTTTCTGGTACAAGTAATACATATTAATGCAAATATTATCCTGGTGAAATACCATTAAAAGCATGAATTTAGAAAGAAACACAAACTTCAGTTAATATGCCAGTTCTCTCATTGTGGTTGTGCGTAAGTGTAATTCATACTGTATATGTTTGTTTTTTTTTTTAAATGTGGCTCTGTGCTTTCTACTTAAAGAGCACGTGTTGGTAGATGTCAAATACAAATGTGCTTTTTTTTCAACAGTTTTGCAATATTAAGAGTTTTTGAAAAGCCTCTTGTTCCCTAAATTTGTAGAAAGGTAAGATGAAGGAAGCAGCGCAGCGCTATCAGTATGCCTTGAGGAAGTTTCCAAGGGAAGGATTTGGAGAAGAAATGAAAGCATTCAATGAGCTGAGAGTTTCGTTATACTTAAACTTATCACGATGTCGCCGAAAAACAAATGTAAGCTCTTAATCTGTTGCTTCTCTGGCAGTGGCAGTCTCAGATTTCTATTCTACTGTGTTACTGAGTTTGTGCTTGGACATTTATTTTTGCTATTTTAGAATCTTTTTCACCATATCCTGATTTTTGGGCTCTGTTGGGCCAACAAATGGGGACTGGTCATAAGATGAGGGTATGTTGCTGTCAGGGATCTATTACAGCTATTCTTATGTAATCCAGTTATTTTGGAATGATGAACTGCTGGATGGTTTTGGTACTTTTAAAAGACTCAATGGAAAATGCCACCACTACCCTTTGTTAATCATACAGCATAACCTGCTACTATGGCTGTATTGTATGTGCTGGTTGTTTCTTTATACCCTTACCAGTGATCGGATGGCTGGTAAGAACCTGGATGACCATCGGAGTAAAAACTTCTGATTTTCAGAAGATACCTTACATTGTTCCTTCTTTTCAAACAGTAACTTCTTAATTCCCTAGTCATCCAAGTTGTTCTTGGCATCCGCTCCAATTTGAAGAATTTCCAAACATAGGTGTCCAGGACTTTACATAGGCAGTTCTGCTGCTGCTTTGCACAGCAGTACTAATCCTTTTCTTTCTGTGCTAGAACTACCTCTCCTAATGCCTTCCTACATGAGATTGGCTTTTTCAGTTGCGTCAAGCTAACAGCAGAAAGTGGCTCTGCGACCAACTAGTGCATGTGTGTGTGTGTTTCTCATCGAATCCCACTAATAACTCTGATTCACACTTTGCTAATCCAGAAGTGCATCACCTTACATCTAGAGCTCAAGTTAATCACATTACTCTGCTCTTCAATGATATCAGGGCGTTTTTCTTGGTGTTAACACTTCCCAACCTCCTGCACCATCATGCTCGGTATAATTCAGTATCCTGAACCACCCTGTGCTGTGCATGGCTGTGACAAAAATTAGACTTGGTTCTGCCTTCATCTTCTCCATAGCCATCTTTGCCCCATTTCAATCTTGCTTTGTTCATTCCAGTCTGTAGTTTAACCAACAATTTACTAAACCCTTACTCTGTGTTCTTGTTAAACAAGGACCAAATACATTACATCTAGTGGAATTCTCTAAAAATTTAACATACCTTTTGAAACAAAGCTCTGGAGTAGTCCAACCCATTTCCAGATTTCTCGTGGTTTTCTCTATATTCCTAGGTCTTTCACTGGCCTTTTTTCAAAACACATTCTGGTACCTTGCTATCTGGGCATTTATCCTGTTAAACGTGCAGTCTCTTCTAGCATTTTAACATCTCTGGGATGAAAATAACCACATCTTATCTATATTAATGTTGCTTTTAAGCTACATTGGAGTCAGTTTCCCTTAGACATGAGAGACAGTCAGCAAGTGAGATCTGTTCTTGGTCTTTCAGAAAATATCTGCTCTTGCTAACTGATAAAGGTGACTTTCTATACTGCATAAGCTATCTGCACTTTTGAAGCAGTACCATGAATAAAGAGCATGCAGCTTTCTCTCACTGTCAAGATATAATGAGTACATTTGTTTGTTTAAATTATTAGGACTTTG